>NC_067417.1:33832239-34143603 GCF_009764475.1 Pristis pectinata | reverse complement strand
CTGCCGTCCACTCATTCCCCACTTGCCAATGACACAATGCACCATAGAAAAGTGCACATGACAATATTTTATGGATCTTGATGGGAATAAAATGTGCTAACAATCCCAATTACTCCATGCTGGAATTTTGAAATAACAAAATAAGGTATTTCCTACATTATATCTTAGGATATTTAAAGTCACCTTTTAGTGCCATTATTTCATAGATTTAAGCACAATCCTGACTGAGCAACACTACGGCACAATTACTATATACAAAAGTATGAAGCTTATTATGAAATGTGAAATTGTAAGAGAAAAGAATGAGATATAGAGCAAGATGATCTCTGTAGATTACATAGAAACATAGAAAACCTACAGCACAATACAGGCCCTTCAGCCCACAAAGTTGTGTCGAACATGTCCCTACCTTAGAAATTACTAGGCTTACCCATAGCCCTCTATTTTTCTAAGCTCCACGTACCTATCCAAAAGTCTCTTGAAAGACCCTATCGTATCCGCCTCCACCACCATTGCCGGCAGCCCATTCCACGCGCTCACCACTCTCTGAGTGAAAAACTTACCCCAACATCTCCTCTGTACCTACTCTCCAGCACCTTAAACCTGTGTCCTCTTGTGGCAACCATTTCAGCCCTGGGAAAAAGCCTCTGACTATCCACACAATCAATGCCTCTTATCATCTTATACACCTCTATCAGGTCACCACTCATCCTCCGTCGCTCCAAGGAGAAAAGGCCGAGTTCACTCAACTTGTTTTCATAAGGCATGCTCCCCAATCCAGACAATATCCTTGTAAATCTCCTCTGCACCCTTTCTATGGCTTCCATGTTTCCTGTAGTGAGGTGACCAGAACTGAGCACAGTACTCCAAGTGGGGTCTGACCAGGGTCCTATATAGCTTCAACATTACCTCTCGGCTCCTAAATTTAATCCACGATTGATGAAGGACAATACACCGTATGTCTTCTTCACCACGGAGTCAACCTGTGCAGCTGCTTTGAGCGTCCTATGGACTCGGACCCCAAGATCCCTCTGATCCTCTACACTGCCAAGAGTCTTACCATCAATACTATATTCTGCCATCATATCTGACCTACCAAAATGAACCACTTCACACTTATCTGGGTTGAACTCCATCTGCCACTTCTCAGCCCAGTTTTGCATCCTATCTATGTCCCACTGTAACATCTGACAGCCCTCCACACTATCCACAACACCTCCAACCTTTGTGTCATCAGCAAACTTACAAACCCATCCCTCTACTTCCAGGTCATTTATAAAAATCACGAAGAGTAAGGGTCCCAGAACAGATTCCTGAGGCACACCACTGGTCACCGAACTCCATGCAGAATACGACCCATCAACAACCATTCTTTGCCTTCTGTAAGCATGCCAGTTCTGAATCTACAAAGTAATGTCCCCTTGGATCCCTGCCTCCTTACTTTCTCAATAAGCCTTGCATGGGGTACCTTATCAAATGCCTTGCTGAAATCCATAGACACTGCATCTACTGCTCTTCCTTCATCAATGTGTTTAGTCACCTCCTCAAAAAAATTCAATCAAGCTCGTAAGGCAGGACCTGCCCTTGACAAAGCCATGCTGACTATTTCTAATCATATTATACCTCTCCATATGTTCATAAATCCTGCCTCTCAGGATCTTCTCCATCAGCTTACCAACCACTGAAGTAAGACTCACTGGTCTATAATTTCCTGGGGTATCTCTACCCCCTTTCTTGAATAAAGGAACAACATCCGCAACCCTCCAATCCTCCAGAACCTCTCTCGTCCCCATTGATGATGCAAAGATCATTGCCAGAGGCTCAGCAACCTCCTTCTTCGCCTCCCACAGTAGCCTGGGGTACATCTCATCCGGTCCCAGCGACTTATCCAACTTGATGCTTTCCAAAAACTCCAGCACATCCTCTTTCTTAATATCTACATGCTCAAGCTTTTCAGTCTGCTGCAAGTCATCACTACAATCACCAAGATCCTTTTCCATAGTGAATATTGAAGTAAAGTATTCATTAAGTACCTCAGCCATTTCCTCCAGATCCACACACACTTTCCCACTGTTACGCTTGATGGGTCCTATTCTTTCACGTCTCATCCTCTTGCTCTTCACATACCTGTAGAATGCCTTGGGGTTTTCCTTAATCCTGCCTGCCAAGGCCTTCTCATGGCCCCTTCTGGCTCTCCTAATTTCCTTCTTAAGCTCCTTCCTGTTAGCCTTATAATCTTCTAGATCTCTGACATTACCTAGCTCTCTGAACCTTTTATAAGCTTTTATCTTATTCATTTTATTCTACTTCCTAAATCGAGGTCTAACAGATTGTCCTTGCTATTCACTCTCTTAATTTTCCACAGGATCCATAGAAAAGGAGGTCAATATGACCAAATAAGAGTAATGGCCTTATGAAAGATTGTTTCCTAGCAATTATGGTTTCTGATAAGGCTACTTGATTATAATGTCTATTTAAAAATCCAGGAACATAACTGTCGCAAAATTATGTTAAATAGACTCATCAACAACCTACAATTTCAGTAACTTTTGTCATTTACAATTACTACGCCACAGTGGATTTATCCATACTAAAGGCTAACGTGAAAGAAATAAGTCCATCTCTGTGGAATGCTTAGTGAATTTTATTTCTAATGTATAAACATGCATTATCAAAAATGAACAGAGTTGTCATTTGAAACTGTACTTTTCTATGGCATACTAATACTGGAGATTTCTGCCAAAAGCAATTTAATCGTGTATTATAAGCTGTTATTTTTCTTTGGGACTCACAGAACATTGCTAAATTTTTAGACACAAGGAGTACTGCAATGGCTTCACCAAAGTTTTGCTGACTTCTCTTTGGTGGTAATTTAACTCCTGATTGAATTATTTTGTTTATTGCTAAAATGGCTATTTAATAGCAGACAGCAATGTATTTCCCTGTTTCTTGCCTTAATCCCACACATTTGACACACAACAGAGAATGGCAGCCACCTACTTAACTAAAATTTGAACTATATTTCCTCAATTTTCTTATGTTTGAAAAAATTTACCTCAGAAATATTAAGGTTTTATAAAACTGAGTTGACTGTCATTTCACAGCATGATTTCACTACACACAGTACAGCACAGATCTAATGTTTCAAATATACTGTAAAATCCTCATCTCAAACTTTGAATTAAATGTCTAATGTAGCATTTATTAAAATTTATTTGTATTCCAATATACTTTGTTTAAAACAAAGAGAAAGGATATATTTGGATAATTAAAACAACCAACATTTCCACTACTTAAAAAAAACAGATGGCTGGTTGGTTTTTGTTTGGCTTTGCTGTGCACAAATTAGCTGCCATGTTTCGCTAGTACAGCAGTGATGACACCTCAAAAATGTTTCACTGGTTGTTAACTGCTTTGGGACATCCCAAGGATGTGAAATCATTTTCTGTCCTAGTTACATTTAAAAAGTAACAAAAATTAAATCATTAGTTTAAATGGGTAGTAAGGCAATTGATTATTAGGGCAAAAATTTAAATCGTAGATATAAATTCTGCTGGTTTTCCCACTTTGATTATTTCCAGTTGTTTTCCTTTCCTCCTTTATCCCTCCCCTCCTGGCACATTTTTGGCGTAATTTCATATTAGCTGTTAGTTTTGCAGTACTTTTGCCAAATGACCATCCTTCAAGTGTGAGCTTAAACTGTGAACCATACAGGCCACCATAATCTAACACAGGACTTTCCTTCCACATCTCCTTTCCAGCGTTTTTACCCGGAGTTGCTGGGTAGCAATCTGAAGTATTTTTGTCCATACTCTGAGATCCCAAAACTATTTGTGCATCCTCCTCAAGATAAACTTGCTGAGATTGGTAAATATGGCACAGATCACAATTCAATTCTGGAATCTTCTTACTTTTGCACTGATACATACCCTGGGCCAAGATACCGATCTACATAATTTAAATTGCCAAAGTAAATTTGAGCTATAGTGTGCATTCATAACCTTCTATTTTCAAAAGTTGAAAATATGTTAAAAGGGGAAATTTTCAGATCATCAACCTGAAACATTTACTGTTTCTCTTACCACAGACGCAGTCTATTTCCATTTTCAATATTTTCTGATCTTATTTCTGATTTCCACCAACTGCAGTTTTTGCTTTTCTATCATGGAGAAATTACCCACTCACAACACCATCACTGACCACTGACCACCACCACCCCCCCCCCCCCACCCCCATAGAAGTGAATACCAATTTCTTTTGCTCCAGAGTCATTTTCTTGGGTGGATCAACACTCACCTGACTTACAACATCCTCTGGTATCATCAGGACTTCAATACAAATATACCTGTTACTGAACTGAATGAAGTCCTGCAGAAGTAATACTTCTTTTGGACAAACAAATAAAATTTGGGCCATTGCTGCCATGGACTCCCCACTCCTTCAATCCTGCAAAAAAAACCACATACCCTATGCGGTGACTCGTCTAATTACTACCTTGGTGACCTTTAGCCAATTGACCATTAGAGTCCACAAATTGCCTCTGGACAACATTTTTGGATGTACAGCTGTTCAGTAGAAGGTTAATCATGCCCAGTTGTTAAAATGGATTGGGTCTCACATTGCGCTTGGGCGACCCACATGATATGACACATTTCTGCCCGAGAATTAATACTTCCTCTTAAATGCAGTGAAGAAATTCAGACAATGGAAGCTTGTAATCACAAAAAGTCAACTCTGACAACTTTCCTGGAACTGAAACAATTTTATTGGATGAACAAAATGACCAAGATAGGGAAATGATCTGATTAATTAGAGAAACAGAGCTGAGAAACAAATTGTACGATTTATAGTCAGGAAGAAATCTGTAGACTACAGGAAGATTTCAGTGGATTGGTCAGGTAAAAATAAAAGAGACAAATAGATTTGAATCTGTAGAAGAAAACAAGCCAACAGATGCAATAAATGATAGTATACTGAGAAAAAATGTACAGGAACAAAGGAATCAAGACAAGACAATTAAGGCAGCATATTTGATTCTTTCTTTTATTCATTAAAGAACAGAGAAATTGATAAATTAGTGAGACCAGGGTAGAATACTGTTTTCTATTCAGGTGACTGCATTCCAAGAAGGATATAATAGTTGAAAAACACTATGATGCTGGAGGAACTCAACAGGCCAGGCAGCATCCATGGAGAAAAGCAGGCAGTCAACGTTTTGGGTCAGGACCCTTCTTCAGGACAGGACAGATCCTGAAGAAGGGTCCTAACCCCAAACATTGATGAGTCCTGAAGAAGGACCTTAGCCCAAAATGTTGACCACCTGTTTTTCTCCACAGATGCTGCCTGGCCTGCTGAGTTCCTCCAATATCATAGTGTTTTTCATCTAGATTCCAGCATCTGCAGTCCTTTGTTTCTCAAGGATATAATAGTACTGGAACAGGATATAAATGAGATTAATGAGATTGTTGCTTCAGGACTGGGGAATTTTAGCTCTGAGGAAAGTGCAGAGAGGTTGGGGTTGTGTTCTTTCGAACAGAGGAAGCCAAGGGGAGATTTAATTGAGGTGCATAAAATTGAGGGGTTGAGATGGAGTGGATTTATCTTAGCAGAGGAGGTCAACAACCAGGATCATGGGTTTAAACTAATTGGTAGAAAGATTAAAAGGGGGGAAAAAATCATCTGGAGTGGTGAGAGGTCTGGATCTTAACTACCAAAAAAAACGAGTGGTAGTAACAGAAGACTCGCAATACTTCAATGGCACTTGGCACTGTAACCTACAGAGATATGCACCAAGATCTGGGAAATGGGATTAAGCTAGCTAGTTTCCCTCCAACCAGCATGGACATAAAAAAATTTATAATCCTTACATGGACAACAGAGTAAGGCATATGTTAATAATCCTGCTATAAAAGTTTTGGAGATGTACTGAATACAAGGATAAATAGGCAAGAGGTAAGATTGCATTTAGTCTAAATGAAAAGCACAGAATCAACAATGGATGTAGAGGTTCTACTGAAAATCTAATATTAGCTTAATTCATATAAATATTGGCCTGGAATTTACACTGAGTGGTGAAGAGATGGTGCTCACCATTCAGCTCCATGACAGATGCATAACCATTTATCACAGCCATATAAGTAAAGGTTTCTACTAATTTGTTTTTTTTTTGCAGCGCAGTGAACCCTACATGGAATTTCTGACATATGAACATTGTAAGCAACAATGAAATACAAGGAAATAAATATAGTATCATTTTGGCATGCACACCAACTGATGAGAGTTTACACATGTAATAACAAATGTTATAAAAGCTTTTTCTGTGGCTAAAACCACAACTTTCTCTGATTCATCCCCAGTGAAAGATTTCAATCCCTCAAAATCAAAGTTTCACAGCAAATGGAACAGGTTTAAAATATACAACAACACACAAATG
Source organism: Pristis pectinata (assembly GCF_009764475.1). Lineage (NCBI taxonomy): Eukaryota > Metazoa > Chordata > Chondrichthyes > Rhinopristiformes > Pristidae > Pristis > Pristis pectinata. Next base: position 34,137,170 of record NC_067417.1, on the reverse strand, counting down.
TGCTGTGCAAAATTTTAACCATGTAATTCACAATAAAGAAACTGACTTTTTTATACCTCTTAAAATAGAACTCAATTACTAAAATACTCTGTTAATTGTATTCAAATGCTGGGGGTGAACTTTTAGCAAAAAGGGGATCCCATCCTTCCTCTGAGATGGGATAAGGGCAAATCTATAGGTCATTTAAAGAAGGCACCTACTTGGAGGAAGATGAAAACTTTGGATTCCCTGACAATGGGCTAGGTAAGATGGAATCTTTTAACCAATGCTCAAGCAGGCCTCAGCCCTCCAGCTTAGAACATAGAACAGAAAGGTACAGCACAGGAACAGGTCCTTTAGCCCAAGATGACTGGGCTGACCATTATGTCAATCTAAACTAATCCCATCTGCCTGCACATGATCCATATCCCTCCACTCCCTGCCTATTCATGTGTCTGTCTAAATGCCCCTTAAATATTGCCATTGTATTTGCTTCTTCCACCTTCCCTGGCAGCGTGTTCCAGGCACCTACCACTCTCTGAGTAAAAACACTTGCCTCGCAATTCTCCTTTAAACTTTCTCCCTCTCACCTTAAACCTATGCCTTCTAGTACTTGACATTTCTACCCTGAGAAAAAGATTTCTACCCTATCTATGCCTCTCATAATTTTATATACTTCTATCAGGTCACCCTCAGCCTCTGATACTCCAGAAAAAACAATCCAAATTTGTCCAAATTCTCCTTATAGTTAATGCACTCCAGTCCAGACAACATCCTGATGAACCTCCTCTGCACGCTCACCAAAGCTTCCACATCTTTGGTGTCCTAACCAGTTTTATGCAGCTGCAGCATGACTTCCCAACTTTTATACTCACTTTTATACCCAATGAGACCGACGAGGTCACTGACCAGTGATGAAAGTCAGAAAAACACCCCTCTGCCACTACCTTACATGACCAAGTCAGGTTTGGGTCCAATTTACCAACTTACCGTGGATCGCATGTGACTTAACCTTCTGGACCAGCCTACCATGAGAGACCTTGTCAAATGCTATATTAAAGTCCATGTAGACAGTATTCACTGTCCTGCCTTTATTAATCATCTTTGTCACTTCCTCAAACAACTCAATCAAGTTTGTGAAACAGGCCTTCCCCCACACAAAGTCATGTTTTCTATCCCTAATAAGTCCATGCTTTTCCAAATGCAAGTAAATCCTGTGGCTAAATAGAATATAAAGATTAAAGTTTTAGCATTGGTGTTCTTGAGGACCTCACATGCATGGGAGAATTTTGTGCAAGTAACATCAAATCAATTGTTGTACAATTAGCACTTTTTTTTTTAAAAAAAGGTCCTTATTTGGTTTCCTCATGACTGTGTATTACTTCTTGCATGACTTACCATTGCCTCAAGTTTCAACCATCATCTCACCTTAGCTGTATGCTCAGAGTTGCCAAATACAGTCAGAACAACTGGCACTCTAGTTCTTTTGTGGAAGGTACTGCACTCCATTTGAGACTTTACACTTTCAAAGAAACATGGTAGATCAAGTGTGTGGCCAAAATGAAAGCGTAAAGTTGTGCCATTCCGGTCTGAGTTGCAATGCACTGCTACACCTGGTTGAACAGGTATTTAATTGGTAATTCTTTCCTACTCATAGGATAACTAAATAATTGTGGTTTCATTACAAATGCAGTTAAAATTTATAATAAAATGTTGAAGTGCAAATAAATAATTCCACTATGTTGTAGTTCTACAGCTTTCATCATTCCATACAGCTTATGAGTACAAAAAAAATTATGGAGGCCATGGAAACATAGAAATTATGACACACGTCCCTGTCCATGTCAAAAATCCAACCTATACCAAAATAACAACAAAAAAATGCACTTGAGTTTTAGTACTTGCTCACATTTGATTGTCATTTATGGCTAAGTGCTGCTCCTCAGCTTGATGCATAGACAAATATACACAGCAGGGTTATTGCAGCATACAGCACCTTTCAAATACAAGGAAGCTGTCATGCAGATGTCAAATACATCAAGCCACTCGCAAATTCCACAAAAAAAAGTTAAGTCAAGCTATACCAGATGGGCGACTGAATAAGTAAGTAGTCATTCACAGCTTCAGAGACCAACACATATTTTCCTATCCTGGGAAGGAGTACAGCAAATTTAGCAGTGCTTAAGTTCAGAGAACAGCTCTGTAAATATTTTAAACTGGATTTAGAATCAGAAATTGGTTTTAAAATTAATTCACCAAAAGTAACATTTTTATTTTGTCTTTGAAATATAAAACTATCTAATTTTTCAGCTAATTCTGTGCAGACATATTTTATTATTCAGTTATAAATTGGGGGTGTCACTGCCAAGAATGTATATTGCCCATTCCTACCTGCCCTTGAGAGAGTGGTTTTGAGCTACCTCTTGGACTGAAGTTCTTCTTGTGAAGGAAGAGCATCCATAATTTAGTTCCAGCAATCATGGAGGAACGGCAAGATATTCCCAAGTCTGGATAGTGTGCGATTTGGCAGAAAACCTATAGGTGGCCTTCCTGCCTTTATTCTTCTTCATGGTAGAGTTTACAAATTTAAGGGGTGCTGTCGAAGAGGCCCTGGTTAGTAATTTTTTGCAACTGTTTTACACGGTACACACTTGCAACCTCAGAGTACTGGTGCTGGAAAGAGTGAGCTTTTAGGCTGATAGAAGGGGCATCAATCAAGCAGGCTACCTTGTCCCAGATAGCGTTAAGCTTTGGGTGTTGTCTGAGTTAAATTTATTCAGGTAAGTTTGCATCACAGTTTTACCTTGAAGATGGTGATAAGGCTTTTGGAAGTCAGCTCAAGAGTCATTGCCATAGGATAGATAGCCTCTGACTTGCTCTTGTAGTCATGCCACTCCCGTCATAGATCCAGCTAAGTTTCTGGCCACTGGTATCTCCCAACCACATAGCTATCCCAGTGTGTCGAAGACTTGGTAATAGCAATGCTGTTGAATGCCAGACGTAAATGGTTGGAATCTCTCATATGGTAAATGGCAATTGCATTTAAGTGGCAAGTAATTTTGATGCCACAATCAGATCTTGCCTGAATATTGTATAAATTGTGGATTGCTTCATTTTCTGAGGAATTGAGAATGAAAGAAGAACATCAGCGTTGCACCACCAGTGTATCCCCACTGCTTACTTCATGAAGAATGAATGCCACTGATAACATAAGTGAAGGTGTTTGGGCCAAGGATAGTGCCCTGAGAAATTCCTGCAAAGATATTCTCAGGCTGGCCAGCTTCCTTCTTATGAAGTACGACTCTAACCAGTGGAGTGATTTTGTGTCAATTCCCATTGACTTCAATTTTACCAAGGCTGTTTGATGGCATATTCAATGTATGCTGCCTTGATGTCAAGGGCTCTGGAACTCAGTTCTTTGGCCCAAGGGTATAACACAATCCAGAGTTGAACAGTACTGGGGAGACACAAACTGGGCAGCATTCAAAACGTTATTGGCAGCAAGTATAGTTTTATAGTACTGTTGATATATCTTCCATCAGTTTACTGATGATGGAGTATACTGCTTGGCAATTTAGCCAGATTGTATTTATCCTGATTTTTGTTAATAGCACATAATAGGACATCTTTCCGTATCGTCTGGCAGACGCCAGCATTGTAACTGCACTTATACAGCTGAGTTAGAAGTGTATTAGAATGATACAGCATAAATCTTCCACACTACAGCCATGATGTTGTCTTTGCTCTTCTGGATTTCTTGATATTACGTGGAGTGAACTAAATTGGTTTCTGTCTTCTATGCTAGTCAGTATGTCAGAAGGAAGCCAATATGGATCTGTCACTCAGCTGCAAATGCTGGCCTAGTCTTTGCCACTCATATGCGGGGCTCTACTATTGTTGAAGCATGAGCATGTTTTTGGAGTTTCCTCCTATTGTTAGTGTTAACCACCATTCACAACTGGATGTGGTGGCTCAACAGAGCTTTGATCATACAGCTTTCCCTATTGCATGCTGCTTTTGTGTTAAACATGCAAGTGGTCCTGTGTGAAGGTTTGCACCTCAATTTTAGATATGCTTGGTTCTGTTCCTGGAATAACTTTCAAATACTTTAAGTCAACCAGAGCTAGTGGTACTGCTGATATCCAGTTTTGAGCTGCTAGACTGATTCTTAGAAAAATAAAATACAGAAGATTCACATCAGTAGAACTCAGCGTTCTGTCTTTAGGAATCTACTGATAAGGCTACCCTTCCTTGGTAAGGCATTCGATAAGATATCTGACGTGCCTTTAGGCCATCTTAACTTGAAGCGCAGCACAAAACTAATCTTTTTCCAAAAAAAATTGTGCCTTGTTCTGCTGTAGAGTTAAAGATGCACTGCAAATCATCCACAGGAGGTCAATAGCATTGGGAACAAGTTGTACTTGAGTATTCACCACAGCCCAAAATAGTCCAATGAAGTTAATATGTATCTCATGCACAAACACTGCAATGAATATGTGTTATGAAAGGTAGAAAAAGGATTCTTGCAATGCGTTTAATGTCCGTCAGAGTGATAATTCACACCTGAACAAATCTGTCCACATAGCACAGCCTGGGGCCTGCACAGATCCTCAAAGCTGACAACTTCTGAGTTACAATCTATAGAGACATTCAGCCCAAGGAAGTAAGTGCAGTCAGGTCATGCTGGTCATCATTGCAGCGCTCAATCAAATAACAGAAAAACAGTAACCTAAGAAAACAACGCTTTATATTCTTTCCTGTACTGCTATTAAATAGGTTTTGTGTTCCAAGTCAAATGCCTTTGCCCCTTCCCATTTATCAAAAGCTTCAGTTTCTGGTTCCCACACAAAAGCTGTAATGCATATGCGAATTAAATTTATCTAGCCCAAGGAGGATAAAAGTTCATTTACATTAAAACTAATTTTGTTTTTGTATCAAAAATGTTTTGTCTTGTAAGTTCCTGATTCTCAGGTATACCATTTTATATTAAATATCTGCAAATCATGTTAATTTAAGAGATCATTCATTTACCTTGCTACATGCTAATGAAATAGTATCGACAGTCTACTTGCACAGTTCAGCGTTAGATTTGTCACACATGATTTAACACTTTAAGTAATGATAATAGGAAGTTAAAATGATAGATAATTTTTACGAGACCTCTTTTTGCTGGTATTATGCCCCTGAGCCTCACCCCAACAGACACTATCAATAAAGCTATGGTATCATCTTAAGTGTCTTGACAGCATAATCTATTTTCAAGTTCCCTTCACATTTGTGCATCCTCTTTTAGCAGGTGCACTCCTTTTGTTAACAGAAGCCTTGTGCCTTCTGTAAATGTTGGAAGCAGGGGCATTTCCTGTACTAGGAAAATGACTAACCTCAAAACACCAAGCCAATTTCTCATTTCAAAAAAAATGGAAAAGCACAAGGATGTGTTAAATTTCCATATGTACAGTGGGCAGGGAAATTTCATTTATCTAATTATTCATACAGCACCTGAAATTTCAATTTCAAAGTTTATACTTTATTGAAATAATGAGAAAAGAGAATGCTTCCAAAACACATTCAACATTGCCCAAATTAAATGATATTCATTTTTACACAAATTCTTAGCAAATGTCCTAAATATTGTAAGCATATACAGATTGTTTCCGTATTTGAAAAACATCTGAGCAATGGTACTATCATGTGTATAACAAGGTATGCCTGCAGTTGCTTAGAATTTGATATTTTTTCTTTTTTTTTAAGATATCATGAGTTATGATTCCATAAATTATGTACATTTTAGAACACTTAACTTTGCCATTATTGTACAGCAACTAAATTTTGAAAATGTACCAGAAATGACCGGCTAGATCTTACTGGCAAAGGGTCATTATCACTGCCTGTGTTCTCTGTGTTTACCTTGTGCCAATGAAGAGGGTCTATCTAGCTGGCCCAAAGCCTCCTGGACTCGAGCAGTGTGGTGAGAGTGGTGCCCGAGTGGTGGTGGAGTCTTCAACAGAACGGTAAAGGAGTTCACCCAAGAATGCTTTATCCACTGGCAAAGTCTGTCATTTGTCTTTGCCAGTTGTCAAAACAGATAGGGGGTTATGAATATCACTGTATGTCTCTGGCATTTAAAACAATTAAAATGGTGCACATAGTTTTTTTTAAATTAAAAAAAAATAAAATTAGCTAAAAACACCCAAAAGCACTTTAGTTAAAAGTATTAAACTAAACAAAAATAATTTAAAAATCTTGCCTCCCCTTTATCCACTGCCCCATAATCTTAATTAAAACTAATAGACAGGTGGATCCTACACCAGGTCTAATCTGGCGTAAGGGCCAACAAATAATTCCCCAATGTAACTGCTCAGGAATCTCAGCAAGATTAAGCTTCGTGAAGTATCAAATTGGGCATTCCAAATCTGTCAGTAAGTTTGAGAATTCCAAGTTCGACAACATATGCAAGGAAATCCCAAATTTATCTCCATTTAAATGGATAAATCTGGGAAGTTCCACTTGAAACTTCTGGTATTCATCAGCAAGGTCCAGGCCATTATTACTGTACAAAAGAGAATTATGTTATCAATGTACATTATCAAGCTACATGCTTACTAATCTGTTTTTAATAGCACCTAAATAAATGACTAACTTTGCTAGTATCAGGTTAAAGACTCTGACAAGGCTACCACAGACAAGTATTGTTAACCGTGCTAAGTAATTTATAAACATCAAAGTCAAAGGCAGCCACTTACAAGAACAAGTTTAAAAAGGGAGAGTGAGTTAATTGAACCATTTATATAGGTTTAAATATCATTAAATGGTTTTTGCTATCAGACACCAATAATAAGTTGTGTAACCCAAGACCAGATTTTGCTTCATAAAAGATATTAATGCACTGCAAATGTTTCCGTATAAATAGTACCGTATAAAATTTGGAAACAAGCTCCCTATGCCACATGACCATTCAAGACATCAACAAGGACAGAACCATAGTTTTAAGAACAACTTTCTGTGCTCATTTTGGCAGCTAGAATGTGGATTCATTAGGAGTTCAAGCATGAAATTTTAGCAACCGCCCAGTAGCTGTCATGTATGTACAACAGTGCAGCCTCTAAGTGTTATTACATTATAAATCTCTGACTGGCATAATACATCTAATTTGTTAAACAAATTTTAAAATTATTTTCTTTGATAAAAGTATAAAAAACAATTATATGGAATGCTGTGGCTCAGAGGAACAGTGATAGACAATAAGCTGCTTAACACCAAAGCATGTTGTCATACAATAGAACTAAATTATTTAATCTTTCCAAGTTAGTTATGGAAAGGTAGATATAGACAAATAAATGAGGGTGAGTTGACCCTTAAATTGTTAATCGTACTATTTGAACTAACTGTGGAGTATTTTTGGCTATGAGAGGATTGTTGCTTTTTCAGTAATTGGATCACTGGAATTAGTTCTCATATACAGATTGGAGAGAAGCAAAATAAAACAGGTGTTATATTTCAGGTTAATTCTTACCTTCCAAAGCATTGTCAACGATGAAAGATTAACACTGTCTTTGAATGCGAACAACAGCCTATGCAGACTGAGCAGTAGAATCATAACACAAATACAGAAGAAAGTTAATATATTCCTTTTAAAACAATGATGCAGAAAATAGCGCTGTAGATAAAGAGAGCAGGTTTCTGACCTCCTTAATTTATTTCACAGAATGTACACTCTTGTCACGTACTCAAAACAATGGGAAAATTTTAGGTGTCAGTTGCTACCACAGTTAGTGTTAAATCCAGCTAATTATTATACCAAATCAGTATAGTTAACAGGGCATAACTGTGAGAAGGGCATGTTCTGGGCATTTAATGGCAGCCTTGAATGGAGATGAATACATTACACCATGCCCTCAATAATAAAACAAAATACCTTACGTCAAGGACTCAATCAGCTCAGAAAATTGGAAAGCAGGAGACTGGGCCTTGTCCTGCACCATGATGTTCCAGTGCCCTCTAGTGACACACTTAAACCCCCTTTAACTCGAGATTGTCTTCTACCACCAATTTAACTGTTCCCTGGGGCTTGTATATAATTACTTGATAACAATAATCCATATTTGTTACTATTATATTAATGAATAAGATTTTACTTTACTTTAAGATTCCTAATATTTATTAAAACAACACTATGAAAATCTTTGGAACAGCACAAAACAGAAGTTTAGCATCCTCATGATCCAAGAAACAAAGTAATCACTACAAAGATACTTACAAATATATTGCTTTAGCATGATAGATGTCCAAGGGTATTTAATAAAGCTGCAAAGGCAATGAGCTTTCAGAATAAAATTATAGGTGAGCAAACAAGGTGGGCGGCACAGTGGCTCAACAGTTAATGCTGCTGCCTCACAGCTCCAGAGGCTGGCATTCAATCCTGTCCTTAGGTGGTGTCTTTGTAGTGCTTGAACATTCTCTCTGTGACTGGTTGTTTCTCTTCCACGGGCTCCCGTTTTCACCCAGTTCCCAATGGCCTCCTGGTAAATTAATTGCCCATTGTTAATAAGAGTCAAAGGGAAGTTGATGGACTTGTGGGAGAGTAGAAATTGCAGGTGTACATGGAAAAAGGGAAAGAGGTAATGGGAATGATGGGACTGCTGCCCTGGAATCCATCATAAAGCAATGAGCCAAATGCCCTCCTTCTATTCCATTATAGAATCACAGAACAGTACAGCACAATACAGGCCCTTCAGCCCACCATGTTGTGCCAACCTTTAAACCTCACCTAAGACTATCTAACCCCTTCCTCTCACATATCCCTCTACTTTAAATTCCTCCATATGCCTATCTCTTGAATTTGACCAATGTACCTGCCTCCACCACCACCCCAGGCAGCGTATTCCATGCCCCAACCACTCCCTGAGTAAAAAACCTCCCTCTGATATCCCCCTGAACTTCCCACCCATCACTTTAAAGCCATGCCCTCTTGTATTGAGCATTGGTGCCCCGGAAAAGAGGTGCAGGCTGTCTACACTATCTACTCCTTTTAATATTTTGTATACCTCTATCATGTCTCCTCTCATCCTCCTTCTCTCCAAAGAGTAAAACCCTAGCTCACTTAGTCTCTCCTCATAATCCATACTCTCTAAACCAGGCAGCATCCTGGTAAATCTCCTCTGCATCCTCTCCAATGCTTCCACATCCTTCCTATAATGAGGCGACCAGAACTGGACACAGTACTCCAAGTGTGATCTAACCAGAGTTTTGTACAGCTGCATCATTACCCCGCGGCTCTTAAACTCGATCCTACATCCCATGAGCTTTATTAACCACCCTATCTACCTGTGAGGCAACTTTCAGGAATCTGTGGATATGAACCCCCGGATCCCTCTGCTCCTCCACACTACCCAGAATACTGCCATTAACTTCATACTCCGCCTTGGAGTTAGTCCTTCCAAAGCGTGCCACCTCACACTTCTCCGGATTGAACTCCATCTGCCACTTCTCAGCCCAGCTCTGCATCCTATCAATGTCCCTCTGCAATCTTCGACAGTCCTCCACACTATCCACAACACTAGCGACCTTTGTGTCATCTGCAAACTTGCCAACCCACCCTTCTACCCCCTCATCCGAGTCATTAGTAAAAATCACAAAAAGTAGAGGTCCCAGAACCAATCCTTGTGGGACACCGCTAGTCACAGCCCTCCAATCTGAATGCACTCCCTCCACCACAACTCTGCTTTCTACAGCCAAGCCTCCCTGGATCCCATGCCCTCTCACCTTCTGAAGAAGCCTACCATGTGGAACCTTGTCAAATGCCTTACTAAAATCCATGTAGACCACATCTACTGCACTACCCTCATCAATCTGCCTGGTCACCTCCTCAAAGAACACTATCAGGCTTGTGAGACATGATCTTCCCTTCATAAAGCCATGCTGGCTGTCGTCCCTAATCAGTCCATGATTCTCTAAATGCCCATAGATCCTATCTCTAAGAATCCTTTCCAACAGCTTGCCCACCACAGACGTAAGGCTCACTGGTCTATAATTCCCTGGACTATCCCTACTACCTTTTTTGAATAAGGGGACAACATTTGTCACTCTCCAATCCTCCAGTACCACTCCCGTGGACAATGAGGACTCAAAGATCCTAGCCAACGGTTCAGCAATCTCCTCCCTCGCCTCACGGAGCAGCCTGGGGAATATTCCGTCAGGCCCCGGGGACTCATCTGCCTAATATTTTCTAACAGCCCCAACGCATCCTCCCTCTTGAAACCTACATGCTCCGGAACGTTAACCGTACCAACATTGTCCTCAGCGTCATCAAGGCCCCTCTCCTTGGTAAACACTGAAGAGAAGTATTCATTGAGGACCTCACCCACTTCCACAGCTTCCAGGCACATCTTCCCACCTTTGTCTCTAATCGGTCCTACCTTTACTCTCATCATCCTTCTGCTCTTCACATGTGAAAAAAGCCTTGGGATTTCCCTTAACCCTACTCACCAAGGCCTTTTCATTTCCCCTTCTTGCTCTCCTCAGTCCCTTAAGTTTCTTCCTTGCTACCCTATATTCCTCATGAGCCCTATCTGATCCTTGCTGCCTACACCTTATGTATGCTACCTTCTTCCTCCTAACTAGTTGTTCCACCTCTCTTGTCACCCATGGTTCCTTCACCCTGCCATTCCTTCTCTGATTCACCGGGACAAATTTATCCCTAACATCCTGCAAGAGATCCCTGAGCAATGACCACATCTTCATAGTAACTTAATTATCCCATTATAACTTAAAAGTATTACAAATAATAAGAAAGTTTTTGAGAAGGTTTTTGAAAATACGCATAGAGATGACAAAGCAGTTTAGGGAAAAATACTTAAAAGGTCAAAACATCTGTTGATATGTTAGTGGGGAGTGGAAGAATGGATGCAAATAAGATCAGAACAAAAGAGATTGTCCACCAGGCCATGAGATTTATTTAAACATAATTTTTTAAAATATATGTTCAATAAGCCAAATCAAGGGTCCAAATTGTGCAAAAGGATACCATACCTTTGTTCAATAACAGGCATCTAGCTTGAATCCAGTCCATGGTGGCAGAATGAAGGTATATTTACTCACTGACAAATGCAATTACTTTATATGTGGATGGCTTTCAGCAGTGCCCTACCCAATTTGGACCCGTAGGAAAAAAAAACTACTAAAATTTTGATGTCGCTTGAGCAATCCCATTGTGGATGGGAATTTTGTTTTTAATTCGTTGAGGGAACCCTTATATACAGGTAGAACAAGTTAACGAGAAAACAATTTGTATCTTAGCTTTTATTACAAAGGGATTGGAATATATGGAGAAAGAACTTAGTGCAATTATACAGGGGTTTAGTGAGACCTTATTTGGATTACTGTAGAACATAAGCATCCTTACCCAAGTAAGGATATACTTGTCTTAGACTTAGAGATAAACCAAAAAGATTACTTGACTAATTTCTAAGATGAGGGGATCATACAAAGAGTGGCAAATGAGTACACTTACATTCCTTAGAGCTTCAAAGGATGCGAAGTGGTCACATTGAAAGATAGAAAAGTAAGAAACCTGACAGGGTAGAAGCTAAGAGGACATGCTATGCTTGTGAGTCTAGAACTATGATCAGACTCAGAATATCAGGGCTCTGCAATTTAGGTTTGAAACAAGGAAAATGTGTTCAATCAAATGATAACAAAACTTTGAAATTCTCTGACATTAAATAGAGTACACAGAGAATGAAGGGATATGGGGATAGTGCAGAAAGGTATTTGTTGAAGTAGAAGGTTCAACATGGCCTTATTGAATTGTGAAGCTGCTCACAAGAGCTAAATAGCTTACTGCTGCTTCATTTTAAATGCCTTAAGCCACAATGTAATGGATACAGAATTGTGTAGCAGTATTAGTTAAATAAATCTGGAAAGGCTAGTATGTCATTATGATATTTCAGTCACCTCAAACGGTAAGAGGTTTGTACACAAATCTACTGTTAAGTCTTTCACATAAATGCCACTACTGTTGCTATAATACTAGTCACTTAAAATGTTTAAATATAAAAGTTTTAAAGAATTCTTAACGATTTTCCCTGCATCTAATTGGAAAAAAATGAAGCAACATGAAAATATAGACATAAGTATAACTTATGTATAACTTAATCATTAAAAGGAAAAAGGTATAGTTTATAAGGAGTATACAAGCAGTCTCTAAAGCAATTAATTCTGCCACCTTTCAACACCATCTGTGCTCATTTTTCTCTCAACCAAATTCATCTGTTCCTATTTAAAGCACAGTCTTCAACATTTTTTCTCTGACTGTTTATATCTCATCATCCAATGTTTCAACTCCTGCAACTAGTTATGTAGCAGCTTACACAATGACCCCTATAAGAAATGTTTATGCATATATATTACTAATACACAATTATTTTCTTTGTTGGCTGGCCCGCCTTGTATCCGGGCCACAAGTTTAAAAGGACTGGCAAAATGAATGCATGTTCTCAAAAAAGATGATCTGAATAAAAGGAATAAGGGCATCCAAAGTAAAGATGGCAGTTTAGTATTGCAGCACATTTTAACTCACTGCTTTATAATTTCTCAGCCACAGCCTTACAAGAAACTGTTTTGTTTCAATAATTTTTTTTTGCAGACTCACTCATTCTCCCAACTTCTCCTCAAGAAACTGACCTCCCTTTAACAGTAACATTGTGAAAAACAGGACTTACAACTTGGATATCTTCAAAAGCAGATTTTTCTCCAAAAATCTTATATTGTTAAATATAATGTTTCCAAAGATAACAACATGCATTCAAATACTATTTTTACTTTGAATATTGTTAAATATACTTTGGAGGTTTCAAAGACTGCAGCAGAGAATCACACACTCTTTTGTGGCTACCAATATGCATCTCCAGGGATAAATCATAATTCAATAAATTCATAATGTTGACTACTTTCCCTGGCCATAATCAGGAAATTTGGTCAAACATGTACAAGTTTATTTTTACTTAACATTTACAATTACTGGTTTGCATATAAAGATTTTCAAAATGATCACTACACACCTAGATGTGATAAAAAATCATGATAAAAAAACTCTTATTTACCATTATTACCTCAGCAACTCATTCTTTGACAATCACAAATAAACTACATAAGGGAATGCAGTTTTTACAAAAACTTATGTAGTTTGAATCCCAAACTAGCATTTTCCAAAAGAATATTTACTCAACCAGAACTTTAATAAAGTTAAATAACAACCAATGTATGACCAAGAGCAACACAACTTATGTCAGAAGAACTAGCATGTGAATTGGGTTTTTTTCCAACCGAACAAACTATTGCTTTGTGAGAACGTTACTACATATAAACCTGGCTGAAGAGCAAATTATCATTGAAAAAATACATTTTGGGAACCAAATAATAAACTGCTAAATTTTTACTTTTCTTGCAAATCACAACAAAGAACAAGTTGACACAATGTAGAAGGCAAAAGTAATACAAAACATTGAAATCTCTATGGATTAATCTGCTAAAACTAATTTTATTCATTAAAAATAAATTCAGTTTACTATCTTCCCCTACCCAACACCCAAAGTTTTCTTTACTGAAATATGAGGTTTGCCAGCAACATTTACAGATTGACCTCAATGCAGTATGTATTTCAATCTTAAGCAGAACCTTACCTAGCTCATTAAAACTGACCTTTAACCTCTCAGATGGCAAAACAAACATAAATTACACTATGCTATAGCCCAAAGGTGAGCAAGATGAGAGTGTGGTAAATAAGGAATAATGCTAGAGCCAGATGGGTCAGATTTCCATTAAAGTCCTTTCAAAATCTATTAATCTTACTTGTAGTCAGTGGGCTAGAAATAATTACTTAATCCAACCCATGTAATACAGCATGACTGTCAATTGGGACAGGTCAGCTCTTAGCACTGTGGAGCCACAAGTCATCACAGGACCCACATTGATAGATGTAACAACATTTTGGCATTACTGTGATGCTTTCAGAAAATCAAATTCATGGAAACAAATAGAATTTAGTTAGGCACCAATCCAATGTTTGTCCAAGCACTTTGGTGCCCTTTGGCTATTGGACTAAAGGCCTGGCGCCATGTCTTTCATATTGATAGTCTATTGTACTTGGCTTTGTTGAGCAACTGTCAAGTCTGAGTGGCAGATAGTAATAACACTGCTTACCAATCTACAAGCTTCTATCCTTTTGTACCTGGTAAAAGCTGCTTAAGGGGATGGTTACCCAAAATCCCCTGCATTCTTGTCAGAACTGGTATCCCAGGTGCAAATTTAATTACTTCAGGTGAACTATTCCATCTTGTCTAGGGGTCCTTGAGAATGCAACTGTAAACAACCTGTACAATGTAATCAGGTGTCACTAGCTTGTTTGATCTCCAACAAAAGATGTCACAGATCTATGGCAGATCATGGGTAGAGACAAAGAACAAAAGAAAATACCTGTCAGAGAATTCTGCAGAAGATTATGTGAGTGTATCTATTAGCACACTACATCCCCATGCTCCTGTCTCATGCTGTCCATACAAAGTGCTACTTGTCTGACAGAGTGCACAACTGCCAACGTGATCAAACAGAAACAGAAATAGCTTGATAAATAAGTTACAAGCTTCTTTACTAAACCTTTATGACACCACACTGTCTGATTTTGATAAAATATTAAATGTCTTAAACATAACAGTAAAATTATTCAATTCAGCGTCCAAGAAATGATAAACTATTGTATCTTGTACTTTTGCTAGTTTTTCATTTAAGTTTCATTGAATGGAGCATGTGCTTCAAACAGTGGCAACCTCCCCATGGCAAAACCACCAAGAGAAGTACAACTTTAAGAGAATATCAGTGTTGAAAAGCATTAGACAGTTGGTGCATAAGTGATTCAAACTCCAGATCCAGAGGCAATGAGAGCCAGCCTTTGTAGTGGCAATGCAAATCTTCTAAATAGTAGTCCTCGTCAGATATTTAAATCAGGACCAAAAAAAATCATTAATAATGACTACGAAGCTGTTGGAATAAAATGGCTACCAGTCTAGTCAAACTGGGTTGAGTATTGCTCAAGAAAGCCACTCAATTATATCAAATAAATTTTAAAAATCTTTTCAAATGGGAAATGTCATTTTTGACAAAAAATGATGGGGTGGTGAAAACTTCAAGCCCAGATTAATCTTATAAATTTACAACAGAAGTCATTAACCTAATACCAGAGAAAAGTTAAGTTTTTGATACAAAATTTACAATACAAAATTCTTTTCCATCTATTACAGAAAATCTTGATTTCTTTTGATTCCATGCCTAATGTATTGATACAAAAGATCATAACAACAGATATTAATATGCAAGGTTAAACAGTTGCTGCATTAAAATCAGAAATGGCTGGAAAATCTCAGTGAGTCAAACAGCTTTCAATGGGGTTGGATGCAGGAGCTGAAGGGAGTCAAAATACAAGTTAATACTTGAGGTTGGTGACCTTTCTTCTTCACAGAAGTTGCCTTTGTAAGGCATCTTAAGAAATTATGGCAGCCATCTGAGAAGCTCCCCGATGCAATGACTTGCTTATGTTGAGTTAAAATTTTTCAGCTGTTCACAAGGCCACAATTAACCTCAGCACCTTCTGAGGAAAGGATAAATTAGCCAAGTTCACTTCTGCTATGAGAAGACTTTGAAATAAGATATGATTGAGCTTGGCCAGTCATCTATAGTTCTCACATCACCAGCTGAAGAACCTGCTAATACTCTTATTATATTCATTTTCAGGATCTTGGTGTCGCTGGCAAGGCCAATATTTATTGACCATCTTTAATTGCCCTCGAGAAATTGGCAGTGAGTGGCATCTTGAACTGTTGCCAACCTTCCACTGTGCTGTTGGTAAAAAGTTCCAGGATGTAGATTCTGCTTTTATCCCGATGTTTTAAGATCTTTGAACGGACCTCTTGTACAATAAAGATGAACTCTTGATCTCTCAATCTACCTCATCGTGGCCCTTGCACCATATTTGTCTACCTGCACTGCACTTTCTCTGTAACTGTAACACGATATTCAGCATTCTTTTATTGCTTTTCCTTTTCATACTACCTCGATGTACTTATGTTTGGAAATGATCCGTCTGGATGGCATGCAAAACAAAGATTTTTACTGTATCTCAGTACGTGAAGATAATAAGCCAATTACCAATTAAGAGGACATCCTTGTCCTGGATAGTGCATGTGATCTCATGCATGGGATTCATAAAGAACAACCGATCACCAAGATAAAATAACTCAATCAACATTCAGAGGTAATGGAGATAAAAATGCAGAATGCTTTACATTGTTGGTATTTTTAGGCTACCTAAAGCGATAGCTATTTTCTGAGGTTATTTTTAAGCTTTTCAAATTTCTTGTCTTAAGTATGGATCCAAAATCATTGCATTTTGAAGTTACAAAATAACATTCATCTTACTTCACATTTTAACAAATTATTCTGGTGGGTATAGCCGTACAATTTTATTCTGTTTTAACAAATCTTGGGATGAATAGTATTCTTCACTATTCCAACTTGTCTTAAAGACGGAATCTTGGTACTTTTGGGATGGCGAAGCTTTTCAAAACATCTAACTTCATTACAGGCCAGAACCTCTATTGAGCAGATGAACCCTGATTGAGCATAAATGGTCTTGTGGGAGCACTTACCACAGTAACTTAATCCTTAGTGGTTCAAATCCCAACTGCAATGGAAATGAAAAATCTGTTGGGGTGTAACATGAACTACCAATTTGCTAGCACTTTTTTTTAAAACAGTCTTGCTGAAAAGATGGAAAATTTCTTCCCCAAATATTTAAGTCTCAGGATGACAATTAGCAACATTTTAATTTAACATTTGAATTTTGAAGCTAGCTTTGATGGTATGCAATTCTGCAAAATTTACATTTTATTTTAAATTCATTCCCATTTACCAGAGAAAGCTGTGAAAGTCCTGTTTAAAAATTGAAAATTTTCTTTAATATATTTATGAAATCGCAATACCCACCACTTATCATCTTTGTGGCTAAGTGAATGGTATTATTAGTACTGGGAAGGGAGGAAGCAACTGTACAACTAATATTGCCATTCCTCCAACAGTGAGGAATAGGAATCCTCAATTTGTTCAAATCAGTATCACAGTCTTATTGATTTTTTTTCTGTAAAATTCTTCACTAAGTTCACAATGTTTTACATTTACCAGGTGCTTGTTAATTTATTTTTTTCAGTGATTCTTTGTGCTCACAAATTCAGATTTCTCCACATCTGACTTCATGCGTGCATTCTAAGAACTGAACAACCAAATGTGCCATCAAAGTTGGCTTTAATGGGATTATCTTACTGCACTTGTCAACTTTGATTCCAAATTGGAAAGGTTGTAGGTTCAAGTCCAACTTCAGAGATTACAGCAAAACAAAAATCAGGGATTATACTCAGGAAAAGAAATAAGAGCTGGAATGCTGATGGTGTAGACTTTTAAATGAGAAATTAAATTAACACTTTTTCTGCTCTCTTGAGTGACACAAAATATCCCATGACATTACTTCAAGGAAAAGCAATGAAGTCATCCCTGGCATCCTGGAAAATACTTGTCTCTCATCCAATACTGAAAACATATTATCTAATTACGAACATAATACTGTTTGAGGGAGCCACTGCACATGTATTAACTGGTATATTGCCTGCAACTGTGACTACACTTAAGAAGTACTTAATTAACTGTAAAGCATTTTGAGATATGCTGAGGTCATGAAAGGCACGACACAAATAAAACTCTTTATTTTACATGGAAGATCATGGAAATCCTCATCTGAACTAACTCAAAAAGGACCAACGTAGCAGAGCGAAAAAATGTGTTAAAAATTGCCAGTGGACTTTTTGCATTCTAAACATTTTGTCTGTACTTGATCTCTACAGTAACAACAACTACCCAATACAGACGGCTGCCTATGGTGCACATGAATGGTGTAAATGGTAAAGACTATATTTAAAAAAGGTAAGATAAAAATTATCACAGTTCAAATATCAGGATTAGATAACCGACACTACCAATTGAAAATTAACGCTTCCTTGTGAGTTAACAGATTCAAATGCCAACTATCTTCTACAATGTATCCTGTTAGATTGGAAAACATTTATTTGGAAATGTGCTCTTTGATCAACATTATAACAATTCAAGACTAACGCATGGTTTTGTAATTTGCTGCGCCTGATGAAAGCAATCATGCCTTGCAGTCAAGATCAAAAATTTAACTAAACAAACGGCTCAAATCCTAATGAAGTTGAGTAGAATTTGAAACACAGGGAACAATAACAAGGGCTTTAGTCTTCAGAAACTAAATTTGGATTTCTCACTAAACTCAATGGCCAAATAAATGTATCAAAAGTTGCCCTGCATGATGGAAAAAGATGAAGAGGGCCATTTTATTAAAAATCTATTATTTGATTACATTGCTGACAGTGTTGGATGCTAAATCTATGGAATAATACACAAAAATTTTTTAGTCCTGATGGTGTCTCATGCTAAACTACTTTTGACAATCAAATCGTGACAAGCATGCTGCTGTCTGATGCCAGTCATTCACAAACATCTTAGCCTGTGAATGCCTTTGCAGGAAGAGGTCAAAGGGCAAGCACAAGTAAAAAGGCATTGGTGAAGGGCAACTGTCATGCACCAGTGCATACTGTGAGGCAGTGAGTAGTAGTTGTCTTCTACAGAACATGCAAAGTACTCAAATCCTGTCTGGGCAGATACACTTGAAAGTCCATTGCCAATGCATGAAATATAAAACTGACAACCTGACTCTTCTGCTGTCTTATTGAAATTTGTTTTGCCATTTCAAATCACAAATATATGCAAAGCATCAGCTCAATCTACTGTATGTAATAGCACCATTTTAAAGCGGGTTTAAGTTAAAAAATGAAACATGAAAAAGGAAACAGTATCCTTTGGATGTTTAAAAGCCCAATCATTTAATAATAGTCAGGAATTCAACAAACCTTTTTAATTCCACTGCTGACAAGTAATAATAGAGCTTTAATTAAATTTTTAATCATAGGATATGCTAATATCAAATGAACCCAATGGGAATATAAAGAGCTATTTGCGGGGTCAACCATGGTACAGACAGATACTGAAGGATTCTTGATATTGATGGCAAGGTAAAAAGAAATTACCAAATATACCAGATCAATACCTAGTTTCAGTGTTACAGCCGTCCCCAGACATAAAATATCTCTCTTTACTGCTACAAAAATGGTAATAATGAAAGTACAAGATAAATGTTTCCCTCAAGGTAAACTATTTGATTAGCTAAGGGCAGAGGTGATAACAGCAGAGTTGGAGAAACTTCACAACCTAAAATAAATAGCTAGGTTAGGCTACAAAGGTCAACATTGGCATTTGCTGGTCACATTACTACCGTAGGTAAGTACAGTGTTTATGATGGACGCAGAAAGTTCAATGGCATTGGTAAACAAAATCAGCAATGGTAAATGGATTGGAGCATCTTACAAGGTTGACACTTCAAGTATAATTGCTATGAATCAGTAGTGTAATACTGACACAGAAACAAGGCAGTGACTGTGCCATTCTTAATTAAGCTAGGCAATCTAATTTGCCCAGACATATTGGACATCCTGTGTGAAGGACACCCTAATTATTATCCATGAAGCTTAATATTAAGAAGCTACCTCACTGCCAATATTTGCAAGACAGTAAAAGGCTCAGCACTTCTGTACCTCGGTCTTTGTTATCACAGTCATCTTACAGGGGATTAGTATCTTGATGATAGGATCAATACTCAGTACTACTTCTATTACATATGAGAAGAAAAACATCATTCTCCCACCACTATCCACACCCACCAACCTCCCCTCCAGTAATTAAGTATGTGGGTTGTTTATATTTCATTTTGTGTCTATTAGTGCAATAGTTCTGAAATTATTGGCCAAAGCAATTTTAGCAACATGATACAGTTAAAAGAGCAGAACACGCACATCATTCTTCAGTAAATTTCTGTCTGCATACTCATTGCACTGATTCCTATTATTTAGACTGTTGTGTGTAAACAGTAACTACCGTTTCTCTGTTATAGTGCCATTAATATTGTCCACAGCCAATATTGTGATTGAACCATTCATATTGCTGCTGACACAAGTCCTTGCTGATTTTGCTAAACACTGAACACTCTTCACTTTAATAAGACACATGCATATATTAAATATTTTAATTCCTAACATCTGTTAATACTTGCAAAATATTGTTTTTAAATTAGCAGCCTTAACAATATCACAATATAATTTGCACAGCAATTTCTTCCTTTTGACAAAAAAATACATTTACCCTACATTTAACCTACAGTTTTTCTGTATACTGGACGTTCTGCTAACATGCGACAGTATACACGAAAATGTTGCACAAGGACTAAATACTATAACATGTTAGTTCTATTATCAAACAGGGCACAGCGCATAAAGGATTGAAATAATTATCTTATCAAAGTATTAATTATATCATTTATTTCTCATTGTTGTGACTTATAATACAATAAAGTAACACAGATCAATTACATTGGAAAGAGGTTTTCTCTCTAGTTCGTGGTTAGATATAGTAGATTCCTCATTTAAAAAATTGTTTCACAAAAAAAATGCTGTTATAATTGACTTTCATCTAAGCAACTTAGTTCTATTTATTAGCATTGCAAGAATTGCACACAATCAAACCATTGCAATGTTCAAACAAATCCTAGGAGAATAATGGCTTTTAGAAAGGCAACCAACAAATACTGTAATGTTATGATACAACCTGTTTAGAAGGAAAAGTGGAAGCTAACTAAATTTCAACAAAATATTGCATGTTAAATTTTTATCATATCTAGATATAGAACATAGAACAGTACAGTGCAAGAATAAGCCCTTCTGCAGGACCATGATTCCCATCTCAACTAATACCACATGGTCTGTATCCCCCTATTTCCACAGATGCTTTTCGACCTGGTGTGTTCCTCCATCAGTTTATTTTGTGCTTCAGATCCCAGCCTCTGCAGTCTCTCTTGTGTCTCCCTCTATTTCCTGCCTGTTCATGAGTCTGTTTAAATGCCTTTTAAATGATGCCGTCATATCTGCTTCCACCACCTCCCCTAGTAATGTGTTCCAGGCACCCACCATTCTCTGCATTAAAAAAAAATTTGCCAGTAAATCTCCTTTAAATTTTCTCCCTCTCACCTTAAAGTTATGCCTTCCAGTATTTAACATTACCATTCTGGGAAAAAGACTCTGATTATCCACCTGTCTATGCCTCTCATAATTGTATGTACTTCAATCAGGTTGCCCCTCAGTCTCCAACGCTTCAGAGAAAACAATCCAACTTTGTCCAACCTTTCCTTACAGCTAATATTCTAATCCAGGCAACATCCTGGTGAATCTCTTCTGCACCCTCTCCAAAGCCTCCACTAACTTTCTGAAGTGTGGCAACCAGAACTGCACACAATACTCCAAATGTGGCCTAACTTAAGTTTTATACAGCTGCAACATGACTTTCCAATTTTTATATCCAATGCCCCAACTGATGAAGGTAAGCATGCCATACTTTTCCTTTACCACCCTAACCACTTGTGTCACCACTTTCAGGGAGCTAAATAACTTACACCCCAAAATATATGTTTGAAAATCTACAAAACCAAATGAAAAGGACAAGGATGATACTTGAACAGGTCATTCAGATGAAAGCAAATAACCAGTGTCAAATAATCTCTATCTTGAAGATGATTGACTCAGAGCAATGATGGTGTTGGGGAGAATGACAAATGTGATTTAGCCAAAAATCAGTAAAATCTCTGGAGAAAAAATGCAGGCTTTCATTTTGCTTTTTGTAGAAAATGTACAGAAAGGAAAAGTACAATGCACCAAGATGAAAGATCAACTAACTGGAAGGGACCAAGTGTACCCATGGATGAGGTGGTACTAGCCATTACCATGTCATCTGTGCCAATATCCAAGCAGTGGTGTGGCTGAATGATATTTAAACCCCTTTTTCACATCCCAACTCCTCATAAACCATACTCTCGTGTTTTGAAAGCTGCAGATGGTGTTAGTATGCACCTCTTACTTTACCCTACATCATTGCACAACCTTATTTTCAATTCAGTTTACAAAGGCTTAAAACCTGGCTAGCTTGTGCTGGCAAAAAAAGAAAGCATGCTGTCGTGAAAATTGATACAGAGAACTATCAGCTCAGTTGCTGACAATGCAATTTAAAGCACAACAAAGCAGTAGGATCTTTACATGGTGAGACACCGGACGTGAGTGACATGCCAGGACAAGGGCAAGGATACCACAAATGCAAACTCTCCAGGAGGCGAGCTTGCAAACGTTCTGCTGCAAATGATTCAGATGAGGATCTTGATGGGCAATCTAAAATAAAGCTGTCAATAGACAGTGAAACATTTGGTAAATTAACAAGTCTGACAAAAAGCCTATGTTCAATGTTAAGGAGTATGGAGGAGTCAAGCACCGTCTTGGCACATGGATTTCTGATGAGCTGTTATCTACCTTTTAAAGTTTGAAAGTGATGGGTAACTCCATAAACACACTGCTGGAACAAAATGAGCTTTCACAGCAGCACAAGCAGCAACCTTCTGAATGTTTCAATTCCAATCTGTACTTTAACAAGTGCCATCATGGCTGCAGACTGCATCCAAATGAACTTCAGGGTTTCACAACAATTTCTCCCCCAACACGTTACTAGAGCTGTGGACTGGCTTCCCTAGGGAGTGGTAGCAACTCCATTGATATGACATCAAGGAAACATAAAAAAGTTACAACTAAGAAGGAGGTTATTTGACATTTTGAGACTGCTGGTCAAGAAGAACTAACCTAATCCCACCTTTTAACACTAGGTCTATTGCCCTGCAGTTCACTGCGCTTCAAGGACATACCTAAGTTCTGTTCAAATGAAATTAGGGTTTCTACCTCTATCAGCCATTTAGTCAGCAAATTCCAGACCCTCACCACCTTCTGGGTGAAAGAAGTTTCATCATCCCTCTCTATCCTTCGACCAATTATTTTCAATCCATACCATCTGGTTTTTGACCCATCTGTGAAGGTAAACAGGTCCTTTCTATTTACCATTATGATATAAGACTGGGAACTGAATATTCAACATTTAATAAGAGCAGGCAAACAGGGAATGTGGGTGATGTAGCGCTATCAATAAAGAAGGATTAAATCAGTACAGTGGTAAGAAATGGTCTTAGCTTGACAGATCATGATGTAGAACCAGAATCAATTTGGGTCAAACTAAGAATGAGAAAAGACCAAAAGACATTGGCGGAAGTTACTTATAGGCTACCAAGCAGTAATTGTAACGTTGGGCCTAGCATACATCAGGAAATTAGAAGTGTGTGTCACAGGAGCAAGTCAAAAATAATAGAACATAGAACATCCTCAAGGAAAGTACCCTGGATCCAACCATATTATCAATGATGTTCCGCATCAGAAGTACAAACATTTATAGATGTTGATAGTGAAAGACTGGTCATTGATTCAATAACATTTGAATCCTGAGAAAATGAAGCAGACTGAGCAGCATGTAGCAAGAGCTTCTCAAGTGTTGTTTGAGTATCACTCATCCATGTGGTGACTATTTCATCATTAACAACAGCACTCAGGCAAAGGATAAGCAGCAAGTAACACCCTGATTACACAAGTGCCTAGCAATAATCACCTTATAAATGGCTATCTTTGACAAGAAGTATCACCACTGCAAAGTCCCTCATTATCAACACCTCAAAGGCCATCCTTGACCAGAAACTTAGCTGGAGTAGTCAAACAAATACTGTGGCAACCCAGGTAGCTCAGAACTGGGTACCCTGTGACAGGTGACTCACCACACAACTCCCAAAAGCTTACCACCACTTACAGGAGAATAATGAAATACTCATTGCAGAACAGCTGAATTTAGTCCTGTTTAGTTTTAATTAATTACTTCAATTTTAAAATGATTTTACATGTGTGAAGGGCCAGAGCCATTGGTGCCCCATGTCCAGCCTAGGAAGGTGTGAGGTGTGAGAACGATAGGTGGCAACCATGATTCGGCACAATCCAGTCTTTTGCTTAAATATTGCCATATTTTAATCCAATCACAAATAAAAAGTTGTTACAAAATAAGGTTTTTATTTTCATTTTTAATTTATATCAGCCCTATCACCCAAAAGGACCATAAATAAATTTCATTTTTAAAAACAAGATACAGAAGATAGAACACTGAAGCAAAAAATCTGAAAACCCTCATCCGTCAGACAGTATTCTGTGGAGAGAGAAAGAAAGTTAATACTGCATATCAATGACACTTCAGCAAAACTGGACAAGTGAGAAAACAAATGTGTCTGAAGTTGCACAGAGGGGGAGGAATGGAGAGAACAAAGGTAAAGTCTACGATATGGCCCAGGTGACACACTGCTTTCAGAGCCATCGCAAGAGCATCTCGATTTCCCTCTTTTCTGCTCTCATCCCCTCAAATCCTGGCCAGAGCAAGGATAGTGCTCCTCATGTCCACGCCTTCCACCCCTAGCCTCCAATTCAACAGATCATCCTTCCGTTTCCACTACATTCAACAAGATTCCACAAGACTCATCTTGCTCTGCCTCCCCTATTTGCATCTGTTTGCAGCTTCCTGAATCATTCCTTCATCTTCATGAAGTGCTCCGCTTGTCATGGTACTTTCCCATGCAACTACAAGAGATGTAACACCTCATCTTTATCCTTGGCCTCTCCCACCATCCAGGGACCTAAACAGTCTCTCCAGGTAAAGCAGAAATTTATTTGCACTTCCTCCTATCTGGTGTACTACATTTGGTGCTCATAATGTGGTCTCCACTACTTTGGAGAAACCAACCTCAGACTGAGTTTACAGAACACCTTTATTTAGTATGTAAGGGACATTGAAGCTTCTAATCATCTGTCACTTTAATTTTCCATCCCACTCCTACTAACTTTTGTCTTTGATCTCCTGCACTGTTGCAACAAAGCCCGATGCATACTTGAGGAACAGCAACTCATGTGCTACCTAGACATGTTACAGCCTTTGGGACTCAATACTGAATTCAATAATTTCACTTTTTCTGTTTGTATCAGAACCTGCCAGTTCTGTTGTAAGGTTAGCCACCTTAACTGAGTTATTCTTTCTCCACAATTGCTACCTGATCTGCTTGTTATTTCCAGTATTCTCTTTTATTTCAGATTTCCAGCAACTATTGTGTTTTGCCTCTCACAGTTCCAGAATGCTTTTTTAGTCTCACTCCAACTGCACTCATTAATACATTCACTAATCAAGAAACATTGTGCCACCTGGACAACCTTGGTCTCCACACTATCACAGACATTCCCTTTGTTCTTTCCGCCCCTCCCCCTGTCTGCAACTTAAATAAAACACTTGTTTCTATCCTTCTCCAGTTCTGATGAAGAGTCATCAAATGTTGACAGTGTTTCTCTCTCCACAGCTGCCTGACTTGCTAAGTACTTCCCACATAGCTGTTTTCACTTCAGACTTCGAGTATCTGCAGTTTACTGATCTTCAATTTTTATACTCTATTCTGTACCTGCTTTAAATAAGAAAGGATTATGCCCTATCAGAACATGAGATAAGTGTAAACTTTATACCCTCTGGGTCAGATCAAGCTAACACCAACCAGCAGATCCGTAAAGAACTCGTGGCTGGCTGCAACATAGACATTAGCACATTTTGGACGTTAGCACTTGCACAGTGCAGTGTAGACAAACTAAATACACTGGAGGTTAGATGTGGGCACATCGGACCTTTCCATCTACCCCTGGACCCAGCATCATATCCAGGGGCATCGTATAAATGTCTTCAGCTGGGGGATGCCAATATTAATTAAGAAAAGGCAAGTTGAGCTATTTGTTCCTTTTATTGCACATTAATAAAAATTATAAAAAACAAATTATTTAAATCAATTTCTAAATTTTTAAATGTCTTATCATTTAAAAACAGTATATAGTTAAAATATGATGACCCAGTACCCTTGGACAAGCAGATTTTTCAGACTATTGAACATTACTCAAATTACCCCAACACAATTTTATTTCACCTTTTTTTTAAACACGCTACACAGTAGTATAATAAATTTTCCAGTGAACCTGGCGAGTTTAAAGGAAGCACAGGAAACAGAACCCAGCAAGTTTCAGCTTGTAAATTTCAGTCGTGGGTTAAGCTGAAACATGCAAGCACTCTGGACCCCAGCTCCGAATACAAATCCAGTTCCGGCCACACACCCAGCCCACACTTCAAACTCCCGGTATTCTTGACCCAGACCCCAGCTCCAACCGCACAGCCAGCCCACAAACCCAGTAATACACAGTCAAACTCACGTGTACATATTTACATGGATCATAGGGACTAAGTGTACTAATACACTAAACCATTGGGACTTCTGAATAATTGGATATTGGATTATCAAAGTTTTACCGTAATAGGCCATTTGACAGCACATCCACACTTGGGATACATTGTCCAATGGCCTGATCACGATTTGCGGCCTCATCTGCTCATAGGACAACTGCTGAAGCAAGGACTCAAGGTCAATGAAAGCAAGCTAAGGTTCAGGCTGAGTAAAATCCAGCCCAATAAATTATGCTTTTGATTCTCTATGGCAGTGATTGAATTGCTATTATTTTCAGAAATTTTTGCTTTTCAGTAAATTTGTAGATATCTTGAACTTGGGGCAATTCATTTGCAAGGGAAAGGACCTGATGTGGATAGAAGATCCATGATATTAGAGCTAAAACTTGGGCAGATACTCAAGACTTCAAAAATTGTATTAAAATAAGTTTTTACTCAATTTTAAGGTAACATTCATGTCACAAAAGTGTCAAGCAACAGCTACTTCCAAGAGTGTAAACCCCTGCCTAAGACATTCAATGGCATCGCCATTTCCCATTAGACCATTAAGGACACTCACCATCCAGGACATGCCCTCTTCTCGTTACTACCATCGGGGGGAGGTACAGGAGCCTAAGATCCATACTCAACGATTCAGGAGCAGCTTCTTCCCCTCTGTCATCAGATTTTTAAATGGTCCATGAACACTACCTCATTGTTCCTTTTTTTGTTGCACTATTTAATTATTTTGTAATTTATAGCTTTTTGTGTCTTTGCATCGTAATGCTACCACAAAACAACAACTTTCACGTTATATAAGACAGTGATAATAAACCTGATTCTGATCAACATCTGGTGAGTCACCAGAAACTCAACTGAATAGCAATGCAAACACTACAACTACAAGAGCAGGTCAAAGGCTATGTATTATGCAGGTGGTATCTCACCTCCTGTCACCCAAAAGTCCTTCCACCAAGTACAAGTCATGAGCTTGACAGAATTCGCTCCACACTCAAGCAGCTCAACACCATTCAGCATAAAACAGTCTGCTTAATCCCCACCACTGGCACACCATTGCTGCACAGCATGCATCAGCTACAAAATACATTGCAGTCACTTGCCACAGCTTCCTTAACAATTAGTGGCCACTATCACCCAAAAGAGCAAGAGACATATGAGCCTGGGAATACCAAAACCTGCAGTTTACCCTCCTAGTCACATACAATTCTGGCTTGGAAATACATTGCTGCTCCTTCGTCATCACTGCTTTGAACACGAGAACAACCTACCTAACATGATTGTGGGAGTAACATTGCCAGAATGATCGCAACAGATCACTTTTCTCAAGGGCAATTAGGGTTAGGTTTTTTTTATTTCAAGGCGATATTAGAGAGCCAGCAATGAATTACTTTGTAATACTAAGTGAAAGGCAGGAAGCTGCATTGCATTTTGCTCAAAGGGCTGATCTCGACATATGTATCAATGAACTTGTCCAGATATATAAAGTACAAAATGAAAGAAGTTAATAATAGAAAACCAAATATAATAAAAATAGACTGTAATGACTACTTGGAAAATTGGTTGCAAGTACCAACCTGTGGAATCCTTGATTTATTCAGCATGGCAAGAGCTAATTAAAAAATATCACTACACATAATTAAAACTGCCAGTCTCTCAAATCATTATTCAGTTCAAAATAACAAAGAGAATGTGAAGTGTCCTTCTGCTGTCTGTGCAGTTGCTGATTAAGCTGAGACCACAAATGTTTAGAATCCTTGTAAAACAACATTTGGAAGTCGTTCAAGCCGGCACAAAACCTAGGCACACATGGCATCCAGTCTATGTGGGAAGCCATATAAAGACATGCTCTGCTGCTGACTTAAATTTTCCAGACATATGTATAACTAAAAGATATGGTTAAAACATTTTGCTGTAAAACATGCAGCTACCTGGTACCTGTTGTCTCAATTCATAATTCATATCCTGTACTACAGATCTGGAACAGATGCCACAGAGGAGCTTGCCAAAAACTTGAGCAAACCAGGTGTTTTATTCCTGTACAAACATCAAGCGAAAGTTTAACTTTGAAAGATAGCAGAGTTGAACATTAATTTGCAGAACACAAGTATTAGCACTCCTGGCACTTTACGTAGTATTTAATGACCATATGCAAGCAATTTTGAGTAAAGAGCAATAGACAACAGATCAGTGGTACAGAGGTTAAGGTATTCATTAAAGCTGTTTTATATTGCACCATGGGGATGAGTTTTACTCTTCCTTTTTTTTTCTTTGTGGTGTGCAGGTCATCCCAATTTGGGCCTTCTAGTGGCCTATGCTTTATGGTCCCTTTTCTGGCAAGATGTACAAAAACAAAGAACTAATATATCATGAGAAGTGGAGATATTATTCACCATGCAATTATAAGCCCTTAACAAAAGCAGTAATGGATACCTGAACGAAGACCACATTGCCAAAATTAAATCATTATAAATATGAAAGTAAATTACTGAATAGGTATGGTTGATCAGGTCTTAAGTGGAATTCTTTTCATTTCTGATCATTCAGAAAGTAAAAATCATAAGTATAAAACAGAAAATACTGGAACTATTTCACAAGTCAGAGAGTATCTGTGGAGAGAGAAACAGAGCTAAAGTTTAAGGCCAATGACCTTCCAGCATACTGGGACTTAGAGAAAGAGAGGAGAGGAGAACCAAATGAAATGATTATTAATAGGGTAGTAAGCAGGAAAAACTAAATGTGATCTTGTGCCATCAACTCTTTTGACAAAGTTTAAAAATAATGCACCTTTATGCTAAAAACAAGCAAGGATTAGGTCAAATATCTGAAATGTTTTAATTGACCTCTGTGGTGTTGCTCAGAGTGGATAAGAATTGCTTTCATAATAGGTGTGCTATTAACACAATGTCACAGGGATGTCATGGCATACTGTTCATATGTATGTGACAGTTTGAAGCATGTGACAGTTTGTATGTGACATGTGCCGCACAAAGGCCCAGAAATTTCTTTACAAAAAGCCGAGAAAACAGTTAGTCAATTTTACATACATTTCTGAGTGAGTGAAAACCAGCCCTTCATAAGAATGTAACTTTCAACGCAAGAAATCTGCGTCCCCTAGAGCTATCTTCCAGTGTTGATAGTAATGCAACAAATAAAATTAGCTTCTGGCTAAATTTTCAACCACAATCAATGGTCTAAATCACACTGGTACTCTACTCTTGCAGGTTTTAATAATGTTGAAGGCTAACGCTTCTCCCCTGCCATTATCGGCATACTGCAACACAACCCTGCCGGAATCTCCAGTGGACTGACCCAAACTGGTGTCCCAGTCACCAGCTGGTTTCAGCAGGTTGCTCCCAAAAATACCAGAAGAAATCCCACAAAAAGCAAAGTGGATTTATGTTTATCAGATCAAAATATTGATCAAAAGTGATATTGTCGGTACGTGGCAATATCATTGTATCTTGTAGAGAAATCTGACTGGTTAAATGCCCTGGGTTACAAACAGTTCTCAGGAATGGAAACCTGTCATACAGCACAGGAACAGGCCCTTCGACTCTCAATGTCTGTGCTGAACACAATGCCAAATTATACTAAATCTCTTCTGCCTGCACATGATCCATATCCTTCCATTTCCTCGCATATTCATGTGTCTATCTAAAAGCCTCTTAAGTGCCACTACCGTATCTGCTTCCACCTCCACCCCTGGTAGTCCGTTCCAGGCACCTACCACTCTGCGGAAAAAAACTTGCCCTACACATCTTTAAACTATCCCCCTCTCACCTTAAATGCATGTCCTCTAGTACTTGACATTTCTATACTGGGAAAACGATTGTGACTTTCTACCCTATTCATGCCTCGCATAAATTTATAAACCAATCCCAGTCTATCCAATCTCTCCTTATAACTAAAGTCCTTCATTCCAGGCAACACCCTGGTGAATTTCTTCTGCACTCTTTATAGTGCTACCACATCTTTTCTCTAGTGTGGTGACCAGAACAGCACACAATATTCTAAGTGTGGCCTAACCAATGTCTTGTGTAGCTGCAACATGATGTCCCAGTTCTTATAGTCAATGCTTCTGCCTATAAAGGCAAGCAAGCTAAATGTCTTCTTTACTACCCTATTCACTTGTGTCACCATTTTCAAGGAGCTATGAACTTGCATCCCAAAGTCCCTTGGTACATTCTCTTGGCACTTTCCCAAATAATTGCAGGAAATGAAAACACTGTCTTTTATCTCTTCCCTTTCCACCATCCAGGGAGCTAAACAAATTCTCCAAGTGAAGCAATGATTCACTTCTTCCAATTCAGTGCACTATATTCAGTGCACTATATTCAGTGCTCACAATGTGGTTTTCTCTACATTGGACAAACCAAACATAGATTGGGTGACCGTTTCACTGAGCACCTGTAATCAGTCTACAGGGATGACGCCAAGCTTCCTGATGTTGGTCACTTTAATTCTCCATCCACCTCATTAGCTGACCAATCTGTCTGTGGCCTCCTGCACTGTTATAATGAGACCTAATGTAAGCTCATCTCCCATCTGGCCACGTTGTAGCCTTCCAGTCTCAATATTTAATTTAACTATTTTACGTAACTTGCTTTCTCTGTCTGTATCAGACCTGGCTTTCTTAAGTTAATTATTCTTCTGCAATATTAACATAGCTTTTCCTTGTGACTGATCTGTTGAGCATTTTCTACAGGTTTATTAAAGCTGCATTTCACAGCCCTCACTGGGAAGAAGTGAGGGGAAGATATGCCTGGTTGTGGGATCTTGTTGAAGGTGGTAGAAATTCAAAGAATAATCCTTTGTTTGCAAAGGCTGATAGGATACAAGTTGAGGATCAGGGCTCTTTCAGAAGAGAGTTGAGACAAGATGTGCATAATATAGATGAAGTGTGTTCAAGGGCTGTTAATTGTGGAGGGGAAGGTATGATTCAGGAAGAAGGAAGACATCTTATTTGGAAAATCTCCTTGTTGAAGCAAAATAGACAGAGATGGAAGAACTGGGAGAATGGAATGAGTCCTTACGGAGAGCAGGGGGTGAGGTGGTGGGGGGGACAAAGTAGGAGGGAACCGAAGAGTAGTTAAGATAGTTATGGGAATAAGTAGGCTGATAACCTAGCCTATCCGTTGAGATGGAAATGGAGAGATCCAGTAAGGGAAGGAAAGATCGAGAAAGGACTATGTGAAAGTGAGAGTGGGTGGGTGGAAATTTGCAGCAAAAGTAATTAAATTTGAAATAAAAACAGAAAGTAGTGGAAACACTCAGCAGGTCAGCCAGCTGAAACATCAACTCAAGTCTGAAACATTAACTCAAGTTCTGATGTAGGGTTTTGGACCCAAAATATTAACACTTTCTCCTTCCACAGATGCTGCCTGACTTGCTGAATAGATCCACCATTTTGTCAGTTTTTACTTGAAATTTCTAGTGTCTGTTGATTTTTTTTTGATTTTCAGGTACTGAAGTTCAAGTACACTAAGACTGCAAAAAACATTGTTTAATGTGAGAACAAGTCATCAACGAACTAGGAAGATAAAGTTGAGGGAGGGCCCTCAGTTCCAGCCACAAATGGAACTAAAACTAACACTGTTCCACACATTTGTGACCTACATAAATGATTTAGACAAAAATGTAGGAGGGCTGATTAGTAAGTTTGCAGATGAAATGAAAATCGGCGGAGTTGTGGATAGTGAGGAAGGTTGTCAAAGAACTCAGCAAGTTATAGACCAGTTAAAAATACGGGCAGTGGAGTTTAATCCAGACAAGTGTGAGATGTTGCACTTTGGGAGGTCAAATTTAAGAGGAAAGTATAGAGTATATGGCAGGACCCTTAGCAGCACTGATGTGCAGAGCGACCTCAGGGTGCAAATCCATAGTTCCCTGAAAGTGGCAAAACAAGTAGATAGTGTGGTAAAGAAGGCCTATGGCATACTTGCCTTCAACAGTTGGGATGTTGAGTATAAAAGTCAGGAAGTCACCTTGCAGCTGTATAATACTTTTGGTACGGCCACATTTGAAGTAATGTGTGCAGTTCTGGTCGTTCAATTACAGGAAGGATGTGAAGGCTTTGGAGAGGTTCACCAGGATGTTGCCTGGATGAGAGACTATTAGCAAAAAGAAGTTGGACAAACTTGGATTGTTTTCTCTGAAGCGTCAGAGGCTGAGGGGCAACCTGAATGAAATATATAAAATTATATGAGACGCACAGACAGATCACAAGATCACAAGATAAGGGAGCAGAAGCAGGCCATTCGGCCCATCGAGTCTGCTCCAAGGAAAAGGGAAAAAGAAATGGGGTGGGAAAAAAAGAGAGAGAAAAAAAAAACTATTCTAATCCCATTTGCCAGCCTTATCCCCATATCCCTTGATACCCTGACTATTTAGATATCTGTCTATCTCCTCCTTGAACACCCCCACTGATCTGGCCTCCACTGCTGTGCGTGGCAAGGAGTTCCACAATTTCACCACCCTCTGGGTAAAGAAACTTCTCCTCATCTCTGTCTTGAAACTGTACCCTCTAATTCTAAGATTGTGCCCTCTGGTCCTGGACACGCCCACCAAGGGAAACAGCCTAGCCACATCTACTCTATCCTTACCTGTCAACATTTTAAATGTCGCTACGAGGTCCCCTCTCATCCTTCTGTACTCCAGCGAGTACAGTCCAAGAGCCGACAAACGCTCATCGTACTTAAGCCCTTTCATTCCTGGAATCATTCTCGTAAATCTCCTCTGAACCCTCTCCAACGTCAGCACATCCTTCCTAAGATGCGGGGCCCAAAACTGCGCACAGTATTCCAAATGAGGCCTCACTAGCGCCCCGTAGAGCCTCATCAACACTTCCTTACTTTTATACACTATACCTCTCGAGATGAATGCCAACATAGCATTCGCTTTCTTAACCACCGATCCAACCTGGTGGTTAACTTTTAAGGTATCTTGTATAAGTACCCCCAAGTCCCTTTGTACTACCGCACTATCAATCTTCTCTCCTTCTAGATAATAATCTACCCGCTTATTTCTACTTCCAAAGTGTACAACTGCACATTTCTCAACATTGAATCTCATCTGCCATTTTCTTGCCCATTCTCCTAAACTGTCTAGGTCCCTCTGCATTCTTTCTATTTCCTCTATGCTCCCTACTCCTCCACTTATCTTGGTGTCATCCGCAAACTTAGCCACACAACCATTTATTCCATCATCCAAATCATTGATGTACAAGGTAAAAAGGAGAGGCCCCAACACCGACCCTTGCGGCACACCACTAGTAACCGGTAACCAACCAGAACGAGATCCTTTTATTTCCACCCTTTGCTTCCTGCCAACCAGCCAATTCTCCACCCATTTTGCTACCCTGCCCATAATTCCATGACCTCTCATCTTATTAATCAGTCTCTTGTGAGGCACCTTATCAAAGGCCTTTTGAAAGTCTAAATACACAACATCTACCGCCTCTCCCTTATCCACCCTACCTGTGATTTCTTCAAAAAACTCCAATAGGTTGGTCAGACAGGACCTCCCCTTCACAAAACCATGTTGACTAGGTCCTATCTTGCCTTGCGCCTCTAGGTATTCGGTAACCTCCTCCTTGAGGATAGACTCCAATAATTTTCCCACCACTGACGTCAGACTAATAGGTCTGTAATTGCCTTTGTGCTGCCTCCCACCTTTCTTATATAACGGAACTACATTCGCTACCCTCCAGTCCTCCGGAACCATGCCAGAATCTATCGATTCCTGAAAAATAATCGCCAACGCCTCCGCTATCTCCACAGCCACCTCCTTCAGAACCCGGGGATGCACCTCATCCGGTCCGGGAGACTTATCAGCCTTAAGCCCCTTTAGTTTTCCAAGCACCTTCTCCCTATTAATCTCAATTGAACTCAGCTCCAATTCGTGAGACTCCTGACTAATGGGCACATTGCTTATGTCCTCCACGGTGAAGACCGATGCAAAATATTCATTCAATTCCCTTGCCATCTCACTATCATCCATTATAATACCTCCTGCACCGTTATCAATTGGTCCTATGTCAACCCGTGTCTCTCTTTTATTCCTTATGTATTTAAAAAAACTCTTAGAATCCTTCCGAATGTTGTCCGCCAGCTTCCTTTCGTAACTCATCTTTGCTTTCCTAATGACCTTCTTAGTTTCTCTCTGCAGATTTTTAAAATCGTTCCAATCTTCTGTTTGGGTGGATAGTCAGAGTCTTTTCCCCAAGATAGAAATGTCAAATACTAGAGGGTATAGCTTTAAGTTGAGAGGGGGAAAAGTTTAAACGAGAGCTACATGGCAAGTTTTTTCTTCACACAGAGAGTGGTAGATACCTAGAACTTACTGCCAGGGGAGGTGGTGGAAGCAGGTATGATACCAACATTTAGACCGGCACATGAACAGGCAAGGAATTGAGGGATATAGACCACATCCAGCCAGATATGCAGTTTAAATTGGCATCATGGTCAGCACAGACATCGTGGACCGAAGGGTCTGTTGTGGTGTTGTGCCATTCTATATTCTACTAAAAGGCAGATATAGCTTGGGCCCATATGAGTTGACATGGCTACAAGTTTGATCTGTAGAAAGTGAGTGCAGTTGAAGATATTATTTAAAGCGAGAACAAGTTCAGCCAGATGAACAGGTGTGTCCATAGATGGCAACTGGTTGGCCCTCTGTTCAAGAGAGCAGAGGGTCCTCAGAGATGTAGAGGGGTTGTATGCCCATGGTAAAGATGACCTAGTTGGGACCAGGGGGTAATTTCAAATTGCCAAAGTCATCCAGACCACATTGTTGAACTCCTGGCCTACAAGATGGGCAGCACCCAGCTCAATGTGCACGTGTGGGGAATTGCAAGCAACAATTCCAGGCCTGTGGGTACAGGGCCCTCATGATCCAGCCCAGTTTCCATGAACTTTTTTTTAATCTGGTGTGAATGAGAGAATTTCTTCCTTTCATTATTTAAAATCTCTATTCTTGTTCTCCTCTTCTGTGCACTTATATAAAAGGGAAAGCAAATAGACCCTGAAAAGCACTGACCTCTTAGATCAGTTTCTTTCAAAATTTGACAGAGCTACATGAAATAATTGTGTAGGTGACCAAATGTTTGAAGAGGGTACTGGAGATGCACGAGTCACAGGGCAATGAAGAGTCCTCAGAGTCATACAGCTGGAGGAGGCTACAGTGGGGCGAAGCCATGGAGAATTTGAATACAATTATGGAAGCTTTAAATCCAAGGTACAAATATAGGTCAGAGGCATCAGAGGCGAGGGGGTTAAGTACAGGACTGGAAAATGGGTCGTGAGACAATTTAAATATAAACTTCAAGATAATCTTTCGGGTCCACAGTATACGGATCTGATTAATCCTGAATAAGTGTAAAAAGTTTTATACTGCATTTGATAATTAACAGCTTCAATAGATCTAGCAAGAATAAAGCTACTTGGGACAAGGTACACAGAATGCTTGACTTTATCAGTCAGGGTATTGACGAGAAATTTTGGGATGTCATGCTGCAGTTGTAAAAACTTTGATTAGGCCATATTTGGAGTACTGTGTGCAGTTCTGGTCACTTCATTACAGGAAATATGTGGAGGCTTTGTAGAGGGTGCAGAAGAGGATCACAAAATGTTGCCTGAATTGGAGAGTATTAGCTATAAGGAAAGGTTGGAAAAATGTGGATTGCTTTCACCGGAGTGTAGGAGGCTGTGGGGGTGACCTCATAGAAGTATATAAAATTATGAGGCGTAGAGAGTGTAGATCATCAGTGTTTTTTCCAGGATGGAAATCTCAAATACTGGAGGGCAGGGATTCGAGAGAAATTTTAAAGAGATTTATTAGGCAAGTACTTTTATCCCCCTCACACAGAGGGTGGTAGGTGCCTGGAATACATTGCCGGGGAAGTGGTACAAATGGATACGATAACAATCATTAAGAAACATTTAGACAGACACATGAACAGCCAAGGAAAAGAAGGATATGAACCTTGTGTAGGCAGATGGATTTAGTTTTAGATTAGCATCATGGTTGGCACAGACATCAAGCACTGAATGGCAGCCTGTTTCTCTGCTGTACTGTTCTATGTTCTAAATTGTTTTGATATCAAACCCCATATCATTTTGGGGAAAAAGGGGCAATGCAGAGGAGCAATTGCTTACTTTGAAGTTATGAAAAGCATCTTTTTAAAACTATATTGATTTTTATGCTCCATTCACTTGTATGCCTCAGTTTTCTAGGTTGATGAACTTATTCAGGATTATGCACATTTGACTGAATAGTAAACATAAACAGTACTTGAGCAAAGATTTTAATAAAGTCTTGCATAGTAAGCTAGTCCAGAAGATTAGATCACATGGGATCCAGGGTGAGCTAGCCATTTGAATACAGAATTGGCTTGAGGCAAGGAGTCAGAGAGTGGCAGTGAGGGGTTGCTTTTCAGACTGAAGGCCTGTGACCAGTGGTGTGCTGGAGGGATTGATGTAGGTCCCCAGTTGTTTGTCATATATATATTAATGATTTGGATAAGAATATAGGTTACATAATTAGTTAGTTAGCAAATAACACCAAAATTGGTGGTATGGTGGACAGTGAAGGTTACAACAGGATCTAGATCAACTGAGAAAGTGGGCAAAGGAATGGCAGATGGAACTTAACTCAGACAAGTGACAAGTGATGCAGTTTGGAAAGTTAAACCAAGACAGGACATACACAGTGAATGGCAGAGTCCTGAGGAGTGTTGTAGAAGAGAGACCTTGGGGTACAAAATACATAGTTCCCTGAAAGTGGCAACACAGGTAGACAAGGGAGTGAAGACACTTGCCTTCATCAGACAGGGCATTGAGTAGAAAGGTTGAGACATCATGATACGGCTGTATTAGACATTGGTGTATAGTTCTGACCACCATACTATAGGATGTGATTAAGCTAGAGGATGCAGAAAAGTTTCACAAGGATGTTGCTGGAACAGGAGGGCTTGACTTATAAGGAGAGTCTGGTAGGCCTGGAGTGAAGGAGGCTGAGGGGTGACCTTATTGAGGTTCATGAAATCATGAGGGGCATAGATAAGGTGAATGGTCACAGTATTTTTCTCCAGTGGAGGGGAGTCTAAAACTAGAGAGCATAGATTTAAAATGCGAGGGAAAAAATTTAAAAGGGACCTGATGAGCAAGATCTTCCACACAGACAGTGCTGAATATATGGAATGAGCCACCAGAGTGATAGAGGTGGGAAGATTACAATGTTTAAAAGGCATTTGGACAGGTACATGATTGGAAGGCCAAATGCATGCAAATGGGACTAGCTCAGGAAGGCACTGGTCTGAATGGATATGTTGGGTCAAAGAGCCTGTTTCTGTGCTGTAAAACTAATCATTTAATTAAGCTTCTTTGATGACTTGTGCATCATGGTATGCTCTTCTATACTCATTTGAGCATTTTTTGTTATCTCACTCCCTAGCTGGGTAAAACTCTTCTGCCCTAGACAAGAGGTTAGGCATGTTAGGATTTCCTACAACTTGTATTTTGCAAAGGATTCTACAGGATGGTCATGAGACAAAGTTTGACATCTTGCCACATAATGCAACATGAGAATGGGTGGTCAAGAGCTTTGTCAAAGAGTTATCTAAAGGTGCCTCTTAAACGCAGCTTAAAAGGGAGTTAGGGGAAAAAGGTTTAAGGAGAGAATGGCAGAGTTGAAGGACCATAGTGAAATCACAGAACTGTAGAGGGAAGCAAAGAAATGGTGGAAGATTCTAGGAAGTAGAGGTTATAGAACATGGGGAAAGACAAAGCCATGGAGTTCTGAAAGGTAGGCTTAGAGACTGGGATCCAGTAAAGGAGCTGTGGATGAACAGGATGGTGCAACTTAGGATACAAGGAAGGTTTAGAATTAGGTTAGGATTAGACATCTGGATTTGCAAGGTCAGCAAGAGCAGAACTGGATTAGTGGAGCCTTGACACCAGTCATTTAGGATCATGTGCATCTCCATCCCATGAAATCACTTCTGGCAAGAATCCTAGCAATCTCTGCCATTCGAGGTACTCCTTTCTTTTCTGATGACCTCCCCATCTAAGTAGTGTCAGAATGCATCTACATCAACCCTATGGTTGGCACTGTACATCATCTTTACCTAAATGTCATTTTCCAGATTTTTCTGAACTTGCGAGTCTTTAACAATTACCAAATTACAGTCCAAAACTGTGCAATATTTTCAATACTGTGCAAAAAAATTTCTAATTAATGAATCAAGCCTCAATGTCTCAGCATCAGCAGCAGCCTGGAATAAAGCAGAACATTGGGGTACCCAAAACAACAGTCTTAGATCAAATATTTACCAATGTTAGTGTGCAAGCCAGCTTGGATATCATAGGCTATTTTAAAAAGATTCAGTGTTTGGCCATGAATTAAAATAATCTGAACAGGAGACCATATGTCGTGCAACTTCAGTTTAGACTGATATGCAGTCTTACCAACTACCATTACTATTGAATACAAATTATGAGGCACATAAATTCCACATCTGCAAGTCTAAATATTGCACTGTCAAGTTTGAAGGAACATGTAAATTATGCATGAAGCACCATAATTCATAAAAAATATCCTAATGATCAACTGACAGAAGAACTTGGAGTGCTAACAGAATCCAATGTCATTAAGTCAAATACTCCATTTCTCATACATTCCAAATGGCAACTAAGAAATCAATCACCCTGATTTGTCAAGATTGTGAAAATATGTTACAGGGTGAATGAATTTATTCTTATGAAAGATTTATCAAAATGCATACATGTTTATTTTACATTACGTACAGATTGGCAAGCTAAAGGTAATTTAGTGTTTTAAACAGTTGCCAAAGAAATTGTTAAGTGACTGAAAGCAGCAGCTCATTCTAGAGTTCCACAGAAATTTAAAAAAATCATACTTTGCATGGGGCCACAATTGCCTGCGCAAAAATTAAAATTGATTAGATCAATTTCAACAATGTGGTTTATTTAGCATACATTTGTGTTTACTTAATTTTAAAACAAAATACAAGTTAAAAGAAGAAAAAAAATGATAATGTGATCCAAACACAAGATGGAGAGAATGAACTACAATAGAGACAAGCAGGAAGCGTGACAGAAAAGATTTTATTTTTCTTATAATACACAAGACAAATAAATGCAAATTATCACTGGTTTATCACTTTTTATTGTCTTAGACCTTTATGATAGACATTCTAAACTCAATTACAATTGCTTCAGTAGGTAATATTTTATAACTTAACTTCTGTTGTCCATTGTATTAACTTTAAACACCCTATCAAGAGAATGGTGAAGAATATTTCCTAATACAATGTTAGTAAGGTTTCAGACTGAAAACTGAACTATAAGCTGTCACACTAGAAATACACTACAACCAGTGGAAACAGTGCACCTGTCACTCTTCTGCCATTCGCCGGTCAGCTGTGGCTCAGCAAGCTTCACTCTCACTCACCTCAGAATGTTGTGGATTCAAATCTCATTCCAGTGATGCCATGAAAAAATCTTAGCTGACACACTCAAGTGCAGCACTGAAAGAATAATGAACTGTCAATGGCATTGCCTTTTGGGTGAAACAATAATAAATCAACATCTTGTCTGTTCTCCCAGGTAGATGTAAAAGATCACAAGCCACAATTCTGAAGAACAGCATCTTATCCTCTGCCAAAAATGCATGCTTCAATCAAAATCACTATAAACAGATTATCCAATCATCATCCCACAAGGACAATGCTCCAAAAAATAATTCATGCTTTGATGTCATGAGATTGTCAAAGTCACAATTTAAATCCAAACCTCCTTTCATGACAGATAAGCGAACACAGAAAAGTACAAACTGTTTTTCAAACTGCATTTTGAAGGTGAGAAACATCTGGGATTATATTGTTTCACTTATAGGGAGAAGGGTTGAATTGTTTCATGGGCTTTTATTTAAATATGCAGTGAACACATTATTTTGTTAATGATAATGGATGTTTTGTTATTTGTAGCCCATTCATTAGTGAAAGCACATGTTTCTATCACACATCCAAAAGGATTTAATTGGTAACAGAGCTAAGGGTAGGAAAAGGAGACGAGACTGCAGATGCTGGAACCTGGAGCAAAACACAAACTGCTGGAAGAACTCAGCAGGTCAAGCAGCATCTATGAAGACAAATGGATGGTCAATGTATTGGATCAATACAGGACTGAGTAAGAAAATTCTGATGACTCAAGTTCTCCAAATAAACCTAAACAATTACATAAAAATTAAATTTGACAATCTAAATTTCTACCTACCTCTGTAACATCAGTTGCGAATGAGACTCAAGATTATTAACAGTACATCAATAACTCAATTAAGCACCATTGCTTTGTGTTTCCATTCTTACATGGCAAAAGCAGAAATGGTGAAATTCACATCTGCCTTCAGTTCACCAATACAGCCTATGGCCATCTGATAATAAGTGTTTAAAGATCAACACCTCAGCCCTGGCACAAAGATTACCAGGGGGTAGCAATTCCAGCCATCTGGACTATTTCCAAAATATGGACTACTTACAGCAAGCACCTCATAGCACTGGAGAAGTAACATCAATGCTTTTTCTGTAAAATCCTGCAAATCCATAAGCAAACCAGTATCAGTGCCCTCTCCCCAGCAATGACTCGTATACTCAACAGCAGACTCCCTAGACAAAGTATTGTGGGAGTATATGATATAGAAAGTTTTAATTATTCCTCAAACTATGGCACGAAAACGTGGGTTCAAACCAGAAGGCAAACTTGTAGCTTGTTGAAAGCTTCATCTAATACAACTTCCATAGTAGATTAGGTAAAGGCAAACATAATGG
This sequence comes from Pristis pectinata, assembly GCF_009764475.1. Classification (NCBI taxonomy): domain Eukaryota; kingdom Metazoa; phylum Chordata; class Chondrichthyes; order Rhinopristiformes; family Pristidae; genus Pristis; species Pristis pectinata. The sequence continues at coordinate 34,095,901 of NC_067417.1, read as the reverse complement.
AATTATCTGTCTCCTGCTTGTGACAAAATGTAAAACTAGATGAAATGAATCTTGACAAGAATACATAAAGATAACCCAGAAAAATTATTGATCATACAAAATTATTACAATGACGATGCTTTTGGTTCTATTGGCTTCAAAAATCAAACACGTCTTTGATTTTGTAAATATGTCAATCACTTCATTTTGTGAAATGTACTGATAGGAATCATGCTATCAGTTCTTGACGTCATTAGTCGATACGTAGCCAACTCTGTTAAGCCTTTAAATTCTACTTTTGTTCATGTCAAACCAATGAACATATCAAACTATTTCATCATTTTCTCATCCTACCTTCAGGGCAGAGAAATTAGGCACACTTTGTGGCTGCCTATACATAGGGGAGAACTACAGGTCTAACATTACTGAGTAGCTCAAAAATATTAACATTAGTAAAATGAAACTAGAGCATTAGAAAAATGAATAAGATTGAAAAGTGATAAACCCCCAGAACTTGATGACCTGCAGTGTAGGATTTGAAGGCAATAACTATCAAAATAGTGAATGTACTGATTGTCATTGGCCAAAATGCATAGTTGTATAATATTTCCCATGGATTGGAATGTAACACATATAACCTTACAGTTTAAGACAGAGAGAGAAAGCAGGGAATAGAGCACTTAGCCTCACAGCAGTAGAAAGAAAAATGCTGTAATTTACTAAGTGTTCACAAGTAACTTACGACACAGCAGAGGCAATATGGACTCAGATTTGTCATTTCCTTTTCCAGAAGTGTTTTTTCTTGCAGTTCTAACTAGCAGAATAGATGAGGAAGCAGTGGATGTGGTCTATTTAGACTTATACCCTCCTATCAAGTGTTAAAGAGCTTATAAAACAAAATTAGTGTACAGTGTTGGCAGTAATATACTGGCATAGTTTGAGGACTGTTTCATGGACAGAAAACAGCAGGAATAAATGGATCACTTTTGTTCAGGGAGACCATGACTAATGGGGTATCGTGGGTATTAGTGCTGTCTAAAATCAATAATTTGCATAAGAGAGATCAAGGTAAACACATGCAAGTTTGCTGATGATAAAAAGTTCAATGCCAGTGTGGGAGGCAGGAAAGATGCGGAGGGACTAAGTAACCCAATTTTCTTTCCAGCCAACATGAAACAAATGAACAATTCAGATCAAGTTTACTTACAAAATAAAATGCGTTAGCAAGTACAATATCCGCGGATGTTTGTGTAACGAGCTCACTAAGATTAAAAGCGGTACGTTGGTAAACTAGCAATTTTTCATAAAAAAGCCCTATTCTGCCGGATTTTATGGTCATTTTATATAATTCCCACAACAATCGCAGCCCAAAGACAGATGCAGATAAAACCTGTGGGGATCTGCTGTAACCTGGGCTCCATGACCCAGAACTGCAGAGTAACCCATCGATTCCTGAACTTAGGCCTTGCTCACACTGTCTCCCCAAAGAGAGCGCGGTTAAACGCTGAAACTGCACAGATGGCAAACAGAAACAGCTTCTAACTCCGTGCACTAAGGGTGTACCTTAATCTCCTTCGCGTTATCGTATTTACTGAACCTTTTCATCCTCAGTCCCGTCCCATTCCCGTCAATTTAAACGCGCGCCATTACAGTCCCAGCATACAGTGCGACACCCCCCGTCGCTTCCCGGAGCCCGGGAGCCAATCGCCCCCCCCCCCCCCGGGTCAACGGCTCAGCGCGGGAGCCAACCGCCCCCGCTCAACGGCTCAGCGCGCGCACACGGCCAACACAGAGCGAGCGCCGAACACCCCAACCCACCCATCCATTCAAAGCACAACACAAGCCACGCCACCTAAGCTCCAACAAAGCAGGCGGAGCCGCTGCTGCCACCAACCAATCACCGCGCGCGCGGGCGAGAGTGACGCTGCTCGAGGCCAATCAGAGATGAGCGTGGTCCGTTGGTTGACTTGGGGCCAATCAATTTGTGCCGACGGGTCACGTTTCTTGACTGACCTGAAATCACCCAATGTGAAGAAGCGCATGGGTGCGGACCGGCGGACGCGCGCGGACCCCTGGGAATTGTAGTCCGCTCTGGCTGGCACTTGCTTTTCCGGTTGAAGGCAAGTGATCCGAAAGTACAACAAGACCCAACATGCGTTGCGCCCCACAACCCGAGCTGCGATTACGAACCGGAAATTGATGTATGCTAGCAACTGTCGTGGTGGTAAATGAATCGGTAATGAGCTGTGTGGAGAGCATTTGGTGAGTGGTCCAGCGCAGTTTTTGTAGCTAATACGCAAATGGGAGGGGAGGTTATTGGCGTTTTTCAGAGTATTATCTCCGCTGAATCCGTGCTGCTCTCACATGATAGTTTGAAGCTTGCTGAAGGTTATCCGACCGAGTGAGACTGAGCGAGGGTGCATTTTTATTATCTCCCTAATTGCTGTCGTCGATATTGGGCATACGTACTCTTCAAGTGAGCACACAGTCAATGCCAACTTTTCACATTCTTATTGCGCTCTCAACCTCTTCCAGGACAGGAGTTTAGCATTTGAAACAAAAATAGAAAATGCTGGATGGACTAATAAGTATTCTCTTCTTGACTTTGGTTGATGAAAATTTGCATAGCGTTCCTATATAACCTTCTAGATGGCGGAGATCACAAGTTGTCGAAGAAGCCTTGGTGAATAATCATAGTACATTTCATAGATTTTATACGCCGCAGCTTCTTTGCACCAATAGTGGAGTCTGTGAATGTGGTAAATGGAATGCCAAGCAGCCTGATTTATTCTGAATATTATCAAATTTCTAGAGTATTCTTGCGGCTGCAGTTATCCAGACAGAGTATTCCATCGCAGTCCCGATTTGTGCCTTGTAGGTGAAGAAAGGACTGTGGGGAGTCAGAAGGTGAATCCCCTGCAGGGTATCCAAACTCTGACCTGTGCTTATAGCCACAGTTTTTATGTTATAGATCTATTTAAACCTCTGGTCAATGGAGAGATCTAGAATGTTAAACATGGTTTGGCACAAGTAATACTGTTGAAGTCTTGATGTCTGCCACCCGAACTTGAGGTTCGGGGCAGATCAATATGATCATTTTGAATGATGGGGCAGGCTTAAGGGGCCAGATGGCCTACTCCTACTCCTGCTCCTATTTTCTCGTGTTCATCTACTCCACCACTATCTCAAAGTAGCTGCAGCATATTACTATTTACAGAGTGTGCTAAAGTATTATGCAAACCACCCTTGCTAGCATTTCTTAAATGTGAAACTTCCACCACCCAGGATTTCAAAGACAGCAGTGGCATAGGAACACCATTTCTTTGCTGCATCAGATGTGTACTGCATCATTGATTGAGGAGTTGCACATGGAATTGAACGCTCTGTGGTCGTCACTGAACATCCTCATTTTTGACTTAATCCTGGAGGGGAAGTTATTGAAAAGGCTGATGATGATTGAGTCTTCCTTGAGGAACTTCTACAGTAGTGTCCAGGAGTTGAGTTAATTTGCCTGCAGGAATGGCTACCATCTTCCTTTGAGCAATGTATGATTCCAGCTGGTGATGTTTTCCCTTTGATTCCTGTTGACCTTAATGGATGAATTATATTCTAATGACGCAACTTCAAGATTTCAGTGAATATGTTAACAAGATTTGCTTAATATATAGCTAGACATTCACAACTATTCATAAATAATATAAAGGGAGATTTACCAATATAATCTGATCACATTGGTGTACCAAACTATCTCATTTGATCATCTGATTATTCTGTCTCTGTTAAAAATTCTTGCTTTATAAGTAGTTTGTGGGAATTTTCATATTTAAAAGTTCAGTGGGCCATGGCAACATTGCAAATTATCTTCTGTCATTAGTCTTTGATAATTATGTGATCTTAATAAGAAATTGCATAATATAACATGATGACTTAGAAATATATCTCACAGAGGTGCATGCATGTTGCCAAGAGAAGCACCAGATAAGACCAAGCCCATTCCACCCAGGTATGATGTGACCACACATTATCAGCCCTACTGATGGGATTGTTGTTGTTTGTTATGTACACTAATGATTTAGAAGTGAATGTAGATGGTGTGATTAGTAAGTTTGCAGGTGATACAAAAATTGTTGGTATTATTGAAATAGTGATGATAGGGAACAGAATAGTATAGATCAGATGGTAATTTGGCAGGGGGCAGTGGCAGATGGAACTTAATCCTGAGAAGTGAGCGATGATGCATTTTTGGGGGTGTGTTAAGGGTTGGGGCAGCCAGTCTGGAATTTGTCATATCACTAAAGTGGCCTTAAATAAAAACCACAAATACCAGGTTTTGTGGTACTAACCTCCACATCCTTGATTTTCTGGAGGCCTTTGCCAATTTGACTTCACCAGTCCCCATTTTCTCTTCTGTTATCCAAAGGGGAATCACCTTATCTGATCCCACTTTTACCTCTTCATCATAATTGGAGAACCTCATCCTGACTGAAGATGACACTGAGGGGCTGCTTGCAAATGAAAACCAGTTCCACATGTATAGTAATGATCACCAGGTCTCTTTCACTACCACCTCTTTCAACCCTCCACTTCTTTTGTGTTGTCAGCAATCCAATGTTGGAACCAAAATTTTCTCCATTTAAAACTGGGAAGACAAATCATTGCCATTAAGGCTTGACATAAACTCCATTCACCAGGCACTGATTCCATTCTCTTCCCTGGGCACTATTCATGTTGAATTAGAGTATTCATAATTTTGGCATCCCATTTGACTTGGAGCTAAGGTTCCAACTCCATTTTCTCATTATTAGTAATACTGTGTACTTTCCTTTTGTGATAATGTTATCTTTTGCTATGCCTTAGCCCTTCTGTTGCACAAATCCTGCTCTTCCCTTTTATGACCCAGATTCAACTATTCCACTATTATTCTGACTGGTTTCCAAGTTAATAATTCCTTAAATATAATCTCATCTAAATCTCTGCTGTCTGTATTCTAACTCACTCAAGGTCCATTTACCCATTTCCACTGTGATAGTTTCTACATTCATAAATTTCTCAAGTTCCCTTATAATAGACTGAAATGTTAAAAATACAGCAAGCAGTATATTCTAGTGAGATGAGAAAGAAATACTTCCTATCATCTGATCTAACTCTTATACAAGCTAAATATGAGAAAACTAGTTAATCTGTGTAGTTAGTGGTAGTTGAAGTAAGATGCAAGGTATGATGACAAAATTTACTCTGATTAGTGCTTTGAGATCTTCTTTTGCTTTTACCTAAGAAGCTGATTGGGACCTCTGTTTATATGCATAAATCTTTAGAAAGGGGCTTGAATACACAATCTGATTTAGAGGTATGAATACTATTACTGAACTCAGTTGTTATCTCTCCCCTCTTGCCTCCAGTCTTATCTCCAGCACTCACATAATGGACCAAACTACTGCTGTGGAATGGGTTATTCTTGGAGTTGCCTCCTCTTCCTTACTTACCAACAGCACTAAAAGAAATTATCTGGTGATTATCTGAAGATTATGGAATCTTACTATATACAAATTTTCTGCCACATTCCCTTTATATTAAAATAGCTACTATACTTGGAAAAGTATTTCATTGGTTGTAAAACATGTTGGGAGAGCCTAAGGTCATTAAAGGTAGAATACAAGTTATTTCTTTTTGTTTCCTTCTTTCACTTTCCTCTTCCTTAAGTTTAAATGTTTTTATTCTGAAAAACACGATGTTGTGATTATTCCAAGCTAGAGGATTTGTGAGCACTAAATGCTCGTGAATAAATTCCTGAATGGTATATAACTTTACCTATACAGAGTTCTGTGTCAACCACAGTATGACCTTACATTTCATGTCTTTGAAGCCAGCAGTGCACTGGGAGATAACATCTTATTTTGATTTTATGAAAACTTCTTTACATTGTCTTTAAAACTGCTTTTCAAAGTAACAGAAGTTTAAATGCATACTTACAAACAGTGATTTATGACCAGAATGTATGCATACATAGAGAAAAATCATCAGTTTCATATTTTTGTTTTTCACCTTTAGTGGCCTGGATTTCACAGTAAAAATGATGGGAAGTCTACTGTTGTTCATGGCTAATATTCCACAAATCTTTGGAATTTCTACATTTGTTTGTTCAAATATGGAAATCCTCAAGTTACCATCATCAATTTAAGGTGACTTTTTTAGTCTGTATGCAAATGTTGAAATCAGTTCAATAGGGATGAGAGGACTTGGGCTAACTACCCAGTAATTAATGGAGTTACTTCACCCAGAGGTTTTGTATCATGCTTCGGGAGTGCATGATGATAGGAAAAAATCCAATGAAAGGTGGTTGCAAGAGATCCAAGCAGCAGATTTTAAATGGCTTGTTAATTTTGGGGGAAAATATCCCTTGGCTTATTAATTTAAAAAAAACTTTAAAAAAATGTTTGATGACTTTCTTTAAAAATCTTATGTCTTGACTTTCTTTACGTTTTCGTATGCTTACACTCTGAGTAATTTTGGTACTCGGAGGCACCTTTTAATCCACTATTTGTCTATTTTTCTGATTTTGTGAGCGGGGCTAAAACTGACAACATCCCAGGCCCCAATAACTCTATGCCTGCACAATATACAAAGTTGAAGGGTATGCTACAAGAAAATGTCTCATCATTTTGCCATTGTATTGGGACATTGGGAGAATCACTGAAGCTGAATCCCATGCAACTTCCATTTCCAAGTATGAAGTTCAGGACCCCCCTATAGAAATTCCCAACGGAATGTCAAAAATATCTAAATAAACAAGAAATTAGATTTTGTACAGTGGCCAAGTAACCTTGGGACACGGAAGGAAACCCAAACAGTTTACAGAGAGAATGTGCAAACTCCACGCTGAGAGCACCCGAGGTCAGGATTGAACCCAGTTGTCAGCTGTGAGGCACTGGTTCTACTCGTTGCACCACCTTGCCAGCCAAGTTTGCCTTTCTTGCCCTGTCTAGCATACAAGTGGCTCCAAGCAGCTCTGACGTGGTTGACTCTTGACAACTTCTTCAGTTTAGGGGAATCAGGGATAGATAATAAACACCAGTATTGTCAGCAATTTGCACATCCTGTAAAAGATTAAAAGATACACAAACAATAAAGTACAAATTCCATGTCATCATGCACAGGAAAAGTATGGCATAGCCTTACTGATGTTTTGAAAACTTGGAGAGGAAATTCTCACAGGAATTCACAGCCTCTGAGAAGAAAGCATGCAGTGAACCTCAGAGACAACTGCCTTCTCCCAGTGATCGAATAGCTCCTCCTTGAGTTGCAGTACAAATTCTGTCAATTAAGAGAATTACTGAGTTTGTTTCTGCAACTCCAAGAAAAATGCAAGGAACAGAAGAAACCACCACACATGGCCCTTCTTGAGCTCACAAAAGCCTTTGACTCTCTTAACCAAAGGGAACCATAGTGAAACCCTCTCAAGTATGGCTGTTCTCAGAAATCCCTTCCCATTCCTCATCTGCCACTTGATGACAGCCAAGCCATGATTTTAACCAACAGGAGGATGTGGAACATTTTCCTGAAATTTGGAAGCCCACTGAAATTCATCTCCATTCAATATTAACTCCAAGATGGCATGCAAACCATGATACAAACCAACAGGTACACAATAAGATGGACTCTTGACCTCACTACCCACCTCATCATGGCCTTGCACCTTACTGTCTGCCTGCACTGCACTTTCTCTGTAACTGTAACACTATATTCTGCATTCTGTTATTGCTTTTCCCTTGTACCACCTTGAGGTACTGATGTGATGAAATGATCTGTATGGATGGCATACAAAACAAAGTTTTTCACTGTACCTTGGTACATGTGACAATAGTAAACCAATTTACTAATTTCAGTGAAGACCAGTGTCAATAATCCTGATGTACTATGTCATCGTTCTAACCCTCTTCTCAATCTTCCTTTTCGCAATATTGCACCTCACTTCCCACATTCCCCACAGGAGTAGAGCTAAACTGCAAGACAAATGGGAAAATGTTCAATCTCTGTCGACTTCTCTCCAGAACCACGGTCACTCAGTTATCTAGCCTGGTATGCAGACATCGCTTGAGAATGTGCATACTTTGATCCAAGATCCATGTTATTGTTGGCTTGCTTACTGAATCAGACAAGAGAATGGACCCCACACTAAACACCCACAAGGCAAAGGTCTGCCACCAATCTGCCCTGCTGCACATTACCTTCTACCCCAACCGCGCGCCCCCCCCCACCCCCAAACAACCAACCTAAAATAAAGACTAACAGTCAAACCTGGATCAGCTTGGATGCAGAAAGCGCAGGAGGTTCAGCAGTTCACTAACAAACATGATATGCATGGGTTCTTCAGCCTTGTAAAAGCCATCTATTCCCCAAACATCCAAGACCCTTCCTCACTAAGACCCAAGAACAGGGGTGAACTTATCAGGGACAGAGGCAGTCAATGCCTGCTGGAAGAAGCACTTGAAAGATCTCAACAGTATCTCTTGTCCTTAACCTCAATGCCTTTGATTCCATCCCACAATAACCTATTCGGGCAGCCTTATCACCACTCCTGAATGATAAGATGTCAAAAGGCTATATCGCAACCGAGAAAGATCAATACATCAGGATCAGGTCTTAAAGCTCATCTGTGAAGAGCTATATTCACAAATCCGTAAACTCATCATCCACACCTAGGAAGAAGAGTATATTCCAGGGGACTTCAGAGATGCCATAATCTTAACCATCTTCAAGAAAGGAGACAAGTCAGACTGTAATAACTACAAAGGACATTCCTTACTGTCTGCCATAATCAGGGTCTTTCAGAACCCCCTCCTCCCAGTGGAGGAAGAGCTGCTCCCGAAATCACAGTGTGGATTCTGTTCATTCAGAGGCACAATGGACGTGATTTTCACTGTGTGACAACTCCAGGAAAAATGCAAGAGACAGCATCAGCCACTATTCTTGGCCTTTTTTGACCTCACTAAAACCTTTGACTCCATCAATCCAGAGGGCTGTAGAACTCAAATTTGTAGAACTCTCCGCAAATTTGGCTGCCCACAGAAATTCATTTCTGTCCAATGTTACCTCCAAGGTGGCATTGAAGCCATGATGCAAACCAACGGGTGTACAGCAGAGCCAATTTCAGTGGAGACCAGTGTCAAACAAGGCTGTGACGTTGCCTCAACGCTTTTCTCAATCTTTCTTGTCGCAATATTGCACTTCACCTCCAACAAACTTCGCGCAGAAGTGGACCTAATCTACAAACGAATAGAAAAATATTCAACCTACAACATCTACGCTCCAAAACCAAAGTACCCGAATCTCTCTAATCAAACTTCAGAATGCAGATAATGGTTGCATCGTTATTAGTGTCAGATTTGAATTCTCTTACACTATGTGTGATATAGAGTAATATGTTTTATTTTTTAAAGCTAAACAATGCACAGTGTACAACAGCTCCTTTTCTAGCAATTTTTTACATTTCTGTATGATTGTTATAGAAATTTGTAGTCAGTCACTGGTGTGAAATGTGCGAATAGCAGCAGCTGTACATAGGACTTCACTTCTGAAATTTGGTTCCATATAAGTCAATTAGACTGAATTTCAGAAGTGAAGTACAATGAGCAGCTGCTACTATATCGCACACTTAATATTAGCACTGAGGGTGAATTTATATCCCATCGACTCTCTACTGCTATTCACATTTATCAAAGTCACAACTTTTCTTTTATTGGTAATGATCATCTATAAATCTTGAAAGTAATTGTTGCCACATTCTTAGACTGCAAAGGACACAACTGAGCTGAGTTGAACACAAGTTGATCTGATGTACGCATGCAAAATTTAAATGATAAAATGTATCTTATTTTTGTTATACATTTTTGAAAAATAATATCTTCAAAGGGTGTGTTTTAGATAAAATCAATTTGAATTCCAACAGGAAACACTCCCATGACCCATTTGTAAAAAGGCCCACTGCAACTAAGTTGTTAATCCAGAAGGCTTTCCCATGATCAGTGCCTGCAGTCTCATTGTACCTAAATTCCTAACCACGTGAAATTATTGGAGGTTCAGTTGCTTTACTAATTGAAGTAGATCACTTACCTCCTGAAAGCTTTGTTACTAAAGCACGTCAGTAAATCTGATAGTAAAATCACTGGAAGTAGAAGGCTATTTTCAAGCTCCAGGGCTAGACTAAGATGTCAATGACCAGCAGTCATTATAATTTAGCAGACTTCTCAGCATCGACTTATCAGATAAAAATTTGTTAATGCTGCTATATAGGAATTTTTCAGCCTATCATCAGAATTTTCCTTGCTAATGAAATGATAATTATCATTAGGCACTTTGATAACATTGCCAAGAATCTACTTGTAGAAGAACTAACCTAACAACTCTCACATGATTGTTAATAGCTTAAATGTTTACCCACCAAGATAATTTAGTCAAGGGAAATAACATTACAAAGCTCTGCAGGAAGTTTTATTTGACTATATTTTTGAATCTGCAGATCAAATGCACTGTAGTCTGGTTGCCAGATTTAGCCGCTTTTACTGCTCACAGCCTGTATTGAAGTCAGTCATGCAAGCAGCTAAGTAATCCAAACACTTTTTGTTGGAGCAATGTAGAGTGCCCCTACAGTTCACTGGTTATACACTCAAAATGGCTGGATTTTCCTTGCATAAATCTTTTTGATAACTATTTTTGGGTGCTAAATTACAAACATGTATTTGACATTGGTGTACAAAAGCTGAGTCCACTTTCAACTTTTTGTTTCTTATATTTACTTTGAACTAAAATGAAGTTCATGCATATTAAATACAAATTATAGTAATTGTTCTACCTAACTGTACAAATAGTTAATTCATAAATCTTTCTTGAACAGTGAATCATTGAGAAAATTATTACTTCAGATTTGATCGAATATGCATAAAGTTATTAAAGACTTGCTCTGATAATTTGTGGGAAGTTCTTTACATAGTAGTTAGGAGATAAAAGCTCTATTTCAAAACTTAAATTGACTAATACATTAAAATTGAAAGTTTATATTTTTCATGGTGAGTAGTCAGTTTCTTTCAGGGATTACATTTGCATTAGTTCTTCTGTGTAATTCATACTGAAATAATTTAAACTGTATTGATAATGTCTTCTTTAAAATTTTTCACCAACTATAAAACTTCAACAACACCTTCAAGCTTTCTCGCCTACCAAAACATATTTATTGCTTATGCCTTGACATTTCACTCTGGTACTATAGTCTGTTACACCCAGCCCTTGTTCATTATTGATGGCGGATAGTTCAAACTTCTCAGCGCTATTTTCTTAGCTCTTTATTTGAAGCAGGCCATCTTTTAAGGACTTCTGGAAACGCAAATCTTAAATACCTTTACTCCCTTCTCAACACTTGCACCTTTCAATATTTATTGCCTTCTTCCACTTTGAGTATGATGGTCCATTTTGAGTATGATAGTCCATAATCAGATCTATTATCATTGTCTTATAATGTAAAATTTGTTGTTTTGCAACAGCAGTACAGTGCAAAAACATAAAATTACTATAAATTACAAAATAAATAAATAGTGCAAAAAAAGGAATAATGAAGTAGTGTTTATGGCTTCAGGGACCCTTCAGATATCTGATGGTGGAGGGGAAGAAGCTGTTTCTGAATTGTTGAGTATGGGTCTTCAGGCTCCTGTACCTCCTCCCTGATGTAGTAGTGAGAAGAGGGCATATTCTGGATGGTGAGGATCCTTAGTGATGGATGCCACCTTCTTAAAGCACTGCCTCTTGAGGATGTCCTCAGTAGTGAGGAGGGTTGTGCCTGTGATGGAGCAGCCTCTTATGGTCTACATTAAAACAAATGTAAAAGTTAGTGTTTTCTTGTCCACTTGCACTCATCCTAAAGCAGGGATCTTCAGGCATGGTCCACTAATGTGCAAGGAGAGCTTCTTTGGTTAAAAAGCAGTATCTATCATTTCTAAATATAATTTAGCATAAGTTTTGAAACAAAACTGAAAATTGCAATCCATCCGTCAGCCTCCCAATTATCCAAACAAATGTAAACAAGACAAAATCTTTCTGTGAGTTATTAATAAAATTTTGCAGTATTCTTTAAGGGTATTCAGTCCATTGTGACTCTGCTGGTGCTTTGAATGAGCTGTTCATCCACATTGCCACTCTTTTTCCCTAGCTCCACACATTTGTTTTCTTCAAATATGTGTTCAGTTTCCGTTTGAAATTTACTGCTTAATATATTTTCACCAGCCTCTGTCACAGAGTGCATTCCAAAATATAACACCTAACTAAGTACAAGATATTCTTCTCATTTCCCATCTGGTCTTTTGAATTGTAAAGCACAGAAAGAGGCCATCTAGTCTACGCTGGTGCATAGAGAGACAATTCCATTTGTTCCATTCCCCTGCTCTTTCTCCAAAGCCTTAAAAATTATATTTCTCTCAAGTCACACAGCAGTTAATGACACTCCCTCTCAGCTTCAGGAACTCAGTTTGATCCTGACCATGTGTACTATCTGTATGGAGTTTATACATTCTTCCTGTGACATCAAAGATTTCTGCTGGGTGTTCCAGTTTCCTCCCACAACACAAGGACATGCTGGTAGGTTAATTGGCTGCTGTAAATTCCCTTTAGTGTAGGTAAGTAGTAAAGAAATCAAAGAGGAGTTGATAGGCATGTGAGAGAAAATATGTGGCAGGGGTACTGGGAAAGATGGAGGGGGAAACAGGACTGATGGGTTCATTCTGGTGGAGCTGGCATGACCCAATGGGCCGATTAACCTGCTTCTACATCGTAAAAAAATAAGTTAAGTATCTATACAATAAAACTCTGATCGTCCACTATCCAGCTGTTTGGAAATCCTGCTGGTTTGGTGTCTGGCTCACTAGGTAATGTTTACTACTTTCCCTTTCCATTTACTGTGGCCTAGTTCCCATGCTCCCTTTCACTTGTATCCTGTTTTCTGTACTCCCTTCTCACTGACCCAGTTCCTGGTTTTCATGCTCCCTTTCCACTCACTGATTCTTTCTTTTTCAATCTTTTTATTAGTCTTCAAATTAATACAGATTAATATATCAATGTTTATACATGTAATACAAAGAGATCAGGAGAACAATCATGACATGGATAATCATAAAGAACAATAAAGTATAAAAAAAATCTGTAGATCCAATGATCTGTTAGTGAATGAATATAATATAAAAAAAAAGATTTATTATAAAATATAAAAGAAAGAAAAAAGAATCCCCAAAACAATAAGAAAAATTATAAACAATATATCAAACCAAACTAAGCTAAAGAAAAAAAAATTTTAAAAAACAGAAAAAAAAAACTGGACTAAAATTTCTCAATAGAAGCAGAGCAATATTATGTCGTCAACTCCGTTCCTCTAAATTGAAAGGTTATTATAAGGGGATCTGTATCATGTGAAAATATTGAATAAATGGACTCCAAACTTCCTCAAATTTAAGCGAAGGATCAACAGTACCACTCCTAATTTGTTCCAAGTTTAAACATGATATAGTTTGAGAGAACCATTGAAAAGTAGTAGGGGGTATTGGATCCTTCCATTTAAGCAAAATGGATCATTTGGCCATTAATGTAACAAAGACAATCATACGGTTAGCGGAGGCCAGATTCTATCCTTGGTAAACCAAAAATTGCAGTGATAGGATGAGGTTGTAAATCAATCTTTAATACATTTGAAATCATGTTAAAAATATCTTTCCAATATTTTTCCAAAAGAGGACAGGATCAAAACATATGTGTCAAAGAAGCCACATTCGATTTACATCTGTCACATATAGGATTTATATGTTGATAAAAACGAGCTAGCTTATCTTTTGACATACGGGTCCTGTGAACTACCTTAAACTGTATCAAAGAATGTCTGGCACACATTGAAGATGTATTAACTAAATGAAGAATTTTCCTCCAAGTCTCTGTAGGTGTAGATGTCTGGAGTTCACTTTCCCATTCATTCTTAATTTTGTCCAGTGGTTCTGAACAAATTTTCATAATTAAATCATAAATTATTGCTATCAAGCCCTTCTGACAAGGATTAAAACCAAAAATTTTTTCCGTAATTTCAGTTTTGTAAGGTGTGGGGAAAAGAGGGTATAGTAGCTTTTAAAAAATTTCTAATTTGCAAATATTGAAAAAAGTGTGATCTAGGCAAATTGTATTTGTTAGACAATTGTTCAAAAGATGAAAAACAGTTATCAATGAATAAATCACGAAAACATACTATTCCCTTCCTTTTCCATATGGAAAAAGCTGAGTCAACTCTTGATGGATGAAAGAAAAAATTAGATTGAATGGGACTTGATAGATTAAATTTATTCAATCCAAAAAATTTACAAAATTGAAACCATATTCGTATTGTATGTTTAACAATTGGGTTAATCATATGTTTACTTAATTTGGTAAGTGCAAAAGGGAATGGAGCACCACTCACTGATTCTAGTTCCACACTTCCTTTCTACTCACCTGGGTCCTGTCTCCCATGCACCCTCTCCATTCACCTTGAGTCTCAGTTCCCATACTCCCTTACCACTCACTTGGACCCTGGTTCCCTAGCTGTCTTTCCATTCACCCAGGTCCCAGTTCCTGCGCTCCATTACCACTGACCTGGGTTCCGGTTCCCATGCTCCCTTGCAACTCGCCAAGGTCCTGGTTCCCATGCTCCATTACCGCTTAGCCAGGTCCTGCTTCCCACGCTCACTTTCCACTCACCAAGATCCTGGTTCCCCATGCTCCCCATTCACCGGGTTCACAGTTCCTGCGCACTTTCCGACCCATTGGAGCCTTGATTCCCGCACTCCCTCGAACACATCGAAGCCCTGGTTTCTGCGCTCCCTTTCCACTCACTGGGGCTCAGTACCTGCCATACCTTTCAACTCACCTAGTTCGTTGGAACATACGTTATTATACTGTATAACATCTTAAAAAGAGTGAATTAAAAGAGTGTTGAGATATTAATAGAAATAGAATTCAATCATCTGGAAAATCTGCTTGTCTGGCAACACCAAAGTCCCAGATGTTCTGGATTATTGGAGCTTTACTGTACAATTCTTGTTCAGAAATGTTTTATGAAAAATTATCTCTCGCGTCTGCACAGACATTATGGGCTGAAGGGCCTGTTCCTGTGCTGTACTGTTCTATCTCCCTTGTATCATTTGTCCAAAACTTCATCTTTAAATCTGTAACCCCTTGTCCTTGAAAGATATGTCAATAGAAGTGGCTTCCCTCTGTTTGTCCTATCATAACCAATGAAGCTCATATACACCTCTATCAAATATCCTTTTATCTTTCTTTGCTCCAAGAAGAACGACCCCAGCTTCTCCAGTCGAACATTATAGCTGAAATCTCTCATCCTTCGAATCATTCTTGTGAACCTCTTCTGCAGCCGTTTCAAGCCATCATTTTCTTCCTAAAGTGAAGTAACCAGAATTGGGACATAATAGTCCAGTTGTGGGCTAATCACTTTTATATAGGTTTAACATAACCTCCTTGCCTGTGTAGACTATACCTCCGATTATGGATATCATATACTCTACAAACCACTCTTCCAACATGCCCTTCCATTTACAAAGATTTGTACACATGTATAACTGGGTTCCTCTGTTCTCATACACTCTTATGCAATTTACTTTAACCGGTATCCTCTAGATTAGCAACAGATCAGACATTCTCTGGATTCAGGAACATCAATCCAGTTACTTATTTCAATTTGTGTTCATTTTCATGGCACAGTTATTGATTAATACATGTAACACACTTACTGGGCAACTCGCAATTATTTTCCATTGTGACATGGGGCTTATTCTGCACATCCTTATGGGTGAGATCCTACAAAAAAGGCAAATAAAATAAACACGTATAGATTTAAAATCCTATTTATTGATGTCTCTCTGTGAAACCTAAACATAAAATAAAATTTCTGCAGAGGGTTTTAATTTTTTCCACAAAAATAAATTATGGCTGCTTCTGTCATTTCTCTGTGGTTTCTGGTACTCTTCCATTGAAGTTCCAGGATAAAGTTACACATTCTCGCAGCCATGAAAATTACTAGTGAGTATTTTAAAGTGAGATATCTAAAGTATAACTGTTTGAAATGCTCTTACATATTATTGCAGCACAAACTATGAAGATAAATTATAGTGAAACCCAGGACAACACTAACTATTGTGCTTCAGTTTATTACAGATTATTGGAAAGTACCTCTTTCTGCCAATGTTGATTATCTTCAGCCCTAGTAGACAGAATAAAAGAATGTTCCATGAAATGACAGATGATGTATTTAACAAAGAACAGGCATGAACAATACTCAGTATATTTCCAAACATTAGAGTAAAACTAGGGCAGCACATTGGCTCAGCAGGTAGTGCTACGTCCTCACAATTCCAACAACCTGGGTTTGATCCTGACCTCCCATTCTGTCCACACAGGGTTTGCATGCCCTCTCTGTAATGCTTGTGATTTCCCCCAGGTGGTCCATTTTCCTACCACATTCTAAAGATGTGCTGGTTAGTAATTAATTGACTACTGTAAGTTATCCCTAATGTAGGAGGATTAGGTGGAGCTGATGAGCTTGTAACAGAGAATAAATTCCAGAAAAATAACTGGGGAATGGGATTGCTCTGAGCGTTAGCATAGATCGATGGGCTAACTGGCCTGTCATATGAAAATCCCGAAAAAAATTAACCAAATGTTTTTATGATTCATTACATTTTCATAGCCAGAGTAACAGATTTGTAGTGGTCTATTTTCCCTATTGCACTCAGATTATTTTAATTGATGTAAATTCAGCTACAGAAATACTGTTGCAAACATAAAGTCTGTAAACCTGAAACAAAGCCAATTTAATGAGGATTAAAAACAGAAAATGGTAAAAATATTCAGCAGGTCAAGAAGGCCTATGTGGAGAGAGAAACAGAATTAACATTTCTTATAGATGATGCTTCATCAGAGCTACTTATCAGGGCTTGGATTTCCTTTAGCTGCAGTTGGAATGGATAGATATCTGTGATAGTTGGAACACGCATTGTCCAATCAGTTGTCAGGAACAGCTGAGCAAATTAACATCCAAGCCCCTCTATTCACCATGCATCAGTGTATTAAATTAATATTTTAGCCACAGACTTAACAACTATAAACACTGAATTACATAGCCAAATGAGAAGGAAAAAGGGAAGTTATTTCTGAACTGCAAAATTCTAGTCAGACCTTCAGACTTTTAAACAAACTTTTTTTAAAACTTTATTTATACAGTATGGTAACAGGCTCTTCTGGCCCAACAAGCCCGCGCCGCCCAATTACACCCATGCTAACCGAGTAACTTGTACGCTTTGGAATGTGGGAGGAAACCGGGGCACCCGCAGACACAGGGAGAACGAACAAACTCCTTACAGACAGTCTCAGGAATTGAACCCCGATCACTGGCACTGTAATAGCGTTATGCTAATCGCTACACTACCCTGCCACCCCTTTTCTGAAAAGCTGTACCAAGTTCTGGTGCCAATATTTCAGCAAAAGAAATGGAGTAGAAAAGACCATGAGACTTGTTCTTATTTTCAAAGAGCTAGGCTCAGGAAAGGCTAGAGAAAACTAACTTTTCAGTTTGAGAGGAATCCTCTTGGAGGTGATCATATGGAGATGTACATGATTGGAAAAAGCCCAAATTAAACTGTGTTACTTCAAGCTGTTTCATATGAATAGAACAAGTTGACACATATTCAAACCAGCAAAAGGGTAAATTTAGAACTACTGTTAGGAAATCTTTGTTCATGCACGTTGTGTTAAGCACCTGAAACAGACTTGCAGAAAGAGTGGAGGAAGTAAAAACCTATTGAATCTTTTAAGAAACATTTGATTGCTGAAATAAAGTTCTAATATCTCTTTAGATCACTAGTACACAAGTTTTATGTGGGAGGGCAAGATTTACCATCCAGACCACTTCTGAGAGCCATTCACAAGAAGCATGATTTTATTTTTGTCCAAACCATTCAGAAAAATATCTGAAAATTAAGTGTTTTGTTTTTGAAAAGATACCTTCTGGGGAGCAAAAAAAACAGCTACTGAAGGTGCTCAGCAGGGCAGGCAGCATCTGTGGAGGGAAATAGTCGACATTTCAGGTCAAGTTCCTCCAGCAGCTCATTTTTCAACTCTAGGTTCTAGCATCTGCAGTCTCTTATATCTCCACCTTTTGAGGACAAATGTTTCCCACTCCCCTAAGTCAGGAATCTAGATATGATCCTCCCTGTCCACCTTCAATATCCACTGCACAGTTTCTGTGCATTCTCCTTTCTCAAAAGAGTGCGGTGGTAATAAGTATGATAACTCAGAGAAACTTTTAGTAGATTGTATCTATTCCAGCTCTTTAAAAGAGCTTACATAAATTGCATTTAGTGCCAGTGAGAAATCTGAGCTCACTAGTACTACTAGTGTAACCCAGTGTTGCATAGTTACAGACCTCTACCCGTGGGTTCTCTACTCCATTGTTATGCAGAGAGAGACCTCCGGCTCACCAGTACAGTGCAACTATATCCAGGACTGCATATGGACCTATATCCAGGACTGGATATGGACCTGAATCCAGGTCCAAGACCGCAAACATCAGACAGGGCTTGAAATGATCCCTGGTTCTGGGTTACTGGTCCATGATTCCTGGGTCTGCCATCAAGTAGGCTCTGGGAATGTATTTGGATAGCTGTGTGGCCTTCAATGTGCTGCTTCTGGTTTCCCAGTGCTTCTACCAGTTTTCACCATAGGTAGCTCCTTTTAAGAATTTGGGGTTGTCCCAGGTTTTCTCAGGAAATGTTGGCAACCACGTGACTGGACAGCTAACAGCAAGCTACAAAACAGGACAAGAGTGGAACTTACAGGGTGGCTGGAATAACAAGTGATCTCAGGCCACAGGGAGCCATCTCATGGGCTAGATCCATCCCAAGGATTTGTTGTGAATCAGTTCTGAGGTGCATTAAAAAGCCTTCCTCATCCCGCAATTATGATATGGCCTCTGTAGACAACATCAGTTTCTTAGGGTTGAAAAGACCAACAACTTTCTGTTTGTCTTTGCAATCTTCTACAGTTCCAGTCCAAGTTAATTATCCTAATTGACAATATTGACGTGCAAAGCACGAAGAAAATATAATGTTACCACAAAAATTCATTGGCACCAATAATGTTATGTTACTACTTAAACGATTACCTATTAAATTATCTGCCACAGTCATTAAAATATTATTAGTGTAACCTGCCTGGTTAATGTTAGAACCTAGATTTTATGAAAACAGTATTAGTGTATTATTGCAAAACTAATTTTAAATCTCAATTGGTGTGTGAACTTCAACACAGCATGTATACATTTTACTTTGCAAAGACTGCAACATGAGGTAAAACATCTTGTAAAGGAAGAAACACCTGGGTTGGCAAATACTTAACAAATTTTATTTGAGTGTAAGCGCTCACATGTGGAACAGGTGGTAAAGGTTTTAAAGCTGGACTTGGTTATTTCATAAAGCAGAACAAAGTGGTTGTAAGCTTTGTTTTATAATTTATCTAAGTTGCAGATGAAAGGTTTTAGATCACGTAACTTTTAAACAAAGTATTTTTATATATCACCACTGAAGCATTCACAATGCAGTTTGATTACTTTAATAACCTCTGTTTCAAAACATGAAATCTCTGTAAGGAAAAGCCATAAAAATAAGATGAATCCATCTGTTCAAGAATAAAATCCTATGATGTTAGGTACAAGGTGTGGATGAGAAACATTCAAGTGTAATTTGTCCGTTTTCTTTCACAGACCATGTCAGGCCTAGCTGATGAGACGGCAGGAGACCTCCCTGTGAAGGATGTAGGCATGAGCCTGACTGGAACTGGTGGAATGCAAGGTTGGAAGCACCTGCTAATCATTACTAGAACATGCTTTGATCAATGTATTCTTTAGTTTTACTTCATAATATCTTCCTTTTATGGTACCACTGGTCCAAGTGGTCAGGGTTTACTGATTAAAGACACTATTGAATATCAGCTGGTACTGATTGTACCCTTCACCTGCCTTGTGCAAGTAAAGATATAGTCTTGTTTCATAATTCTGTGTCTCCATAACATCCTGTTACCATAAACAGAAGTAATTTTGATCGCTATTTTAAAACTTACATTTCCTTTCTTCCCTTTTCTGTTGGGAAGATTTTCCATTTAAAAAATTTAAGGACGCGTTTACTTAAACTAACTCCATATGTGATTCTTATGTTCTTGGATCCTAATTCATAGTAATATGCTTTGGAGAACAATGGAGTCAGAATATTGGTGTCTGTATTATGGATCATAATTTTTTTGAGAACAGTTGCCTTGACCATTCTCCACAGGGATATTTCTATCTGTGATATCAGCTAATTCTCATAAATTATCATGGCTATTGTTGCTGATGTCATGCAGAGAAACAGATGAGACTTATCTAATGGATCTCGAGCTGTGAGGGGTGAATAATGTGAGAATGTCCAAAAGAGTGTGGATTTTAACCTCAGTGGAAGTTCATCTTTAGAGGAGATTCATCATTGAGATATAATTTGAGGAAACTTTTTTATTGTATGCACTTTGTTGCCAGAATTTGAATTCTGTCAATATTTGGGATAGAAATTTGAATTCAATACTTTATTAAGTTTGACACAATAGGACTGCATTTTAATAAATCTTTATGAACTATTCAATGGTCTATGGTTAATTCAGATTATTGCATTGTTAACATGTCAAAAAGTTGAGTCTCTTGAAATGAGGATCGCAGTGTTCCCAGCTTCAGAGAGAATAAGGAATTTTGGGTTCCTGCTTTACAAGGTAAAGTCAGCCATGAAGCAAGGTTAGACATTTCAAGGAGGCTATATAATGCAAATAGAAGCAGACAAAAGGGAATCGGAAAAATATTCATGGGTGCAGGTATCGGAAATGACCAATACACAAATTTGGGCAATTGTGAAAAGGACAGTAATAGTAACTCAGAAGAAGATGTACCCAAGTTGAACAGAGTGTAATGGTATAAAGTCAAGGCTATTTTGCAGTTATATCTGGGAACCCCAATTGGTATGTAATATGGTTAGTGTCAAAAATGAATGAGATCACAGAAATGAGTGAGAGTAAAGTGAGAGACCAACTAAAAACAGTAAATAACATGTAACAGTGACCGTTCTAGAACCAGTGCAAACTGGATACAGGGAAAAATTCCAACTGCTTGACTCGGGAACCCTATATTAAACCACAAGAATTATTTGTAAGAGAGAAGCAAGGTGAAAACACCAACTTGCCAGCAAAGATGTCTGGAATTTTGGGTTGCTGCATTTTTATCAGCAGTCCCATCTAAAAGCTAACCAGCAGGAGTCAATTCAGAATAGGGTTGCCAGCAGTCGCATGCTTTAGAAGATTTCTGGAATCCAAAAGAAAACCTGACTGTCCAGTATAATTTGATACAGCACATCTACTTTCCCATTTAGCTATGAGAATGAAGGGGGGGAGTGGGTTGCAGGAGTCCTTAGGCCAGCCAGAACACAGAGGTACAGAGGGATTTTGGGGTCCAGCTCCATAGTTCACTGCAAGTGGCTACGCAAGGGGATAAGGTAGTAAGAAGGCATATGGATTGCTTGCCTTCATTGGTAGGGGTGTTGAGTATAAGAGTAAGGAAGTCACGCTGCAGATATATAAAACTTTAGTCAGACCACACTTGGAATATAGCGTGCAGTTCTGGCTGCCCCATTATAGGAAGGATGTGGAGACTGTGGAAAGGGTGCAGAAGAGGTTTACCAGGACGCTGCTTGGATTAGAGGGTATGAGCTATAAGGAAAGGTTGGACAAACTTGGGTTGTTCTCCATACAGCGTCAGAGGCTGAGGGGAGGCATGATAGGTTTTTAAAATTATGGGAGGCATAGATAGGGTAGACAGTCAGAATCTTTTCCCCAGGGTAGAAATGTCAAGAGGACATGCTTTTAAGGTTAGGGGGGGAAGTTTAAAGGCAACATGAGGGGCAAGTTTTTTATGCAGAGAGTGGTAGGTGCCTGGAATGGGTTACCGGGGTAGTAGTGGAAGCAGGCAGTTTGGTGGAGTTTGAGGTTTTTAGATAGACACATGAATATGAAGGGAATGGAAGGATATGGATGTTACACAGAAGGAGGACATTTAATATAAATTGGCATCAAGATTGGCACAACATCATGGGCCAAATGGCCTGTCTAGTGTTGTACTGTTCTATGTTTTAACACGTAATTTTGAGCCTGCCCAGCAGTTGGCCTTGGGGTGGCAGGGCTTCACTTGATGTTGTGCCTGGATGAGAAGGCTTTGGAGAGAGGCTGAAGATTTTAGAATAGCTGAAGAGAAACTGGAGTTCAGGAAAGCCGGAGAGAGATCAGCGATCAGGGGACCAGAGGAAGTCTGAAGACTAGGAATGCATTCACCTACCTCTTTTTGCAATTAGGGAACAGTTTTACACAAAGCCTCTGAAATGGGAATAAGACCCAATAATTACACATGAAATGGGTATACCTCTTATTTTCATGCCTATACCATTATGGTGGGTGGCACACTTATGCCTTATAAGGACTTTGCTTCCTGCTCTATTGGAGATAGAAAAAGTGGTGCCACACCATTGCATTTCCTTTCCTTAAGCTGTCCAGAAACCATGGGTTACGTTCTCAATAGTTTATGGAAAGGATAGGATTTTGTTGATGTGGTTGGTGGAAGATGTAAGTGGCCTCTACCAAATGGCTTCCTCTCTGCGTGTACTAAAAAGTCCACCTATATTTAGTTAGATTCTTCCCAAATCTCCTTTCCTCTTTACAGAAAACCTCATGGACAGTAACCCCAGATATTTTTTGATGATATTCCATGATGTGATGGTATGTTGGTCACAGAAGTCTTGTGCCACCAGCTTGCCACATGTTGAAATATTGACATTAGAGGTCTTAATCTCACTTTCAAAATTAAATCATAGGAGATGCAATGTACTTTACATGCAATTTACAATGAGTTAATTTGGAAGTTTTATGAAACCAACTTAGAAAGTACTGCTAATAACAACTTTCTAGTATGTCACTGGATGGCGATTACCCTTTTGTGCATCTCTCTTCTAATAAATACAATAGTAATTGTCCATCTAGGACATTTTGTTGCACTTTCCCATGTCATTCGATTGAAATAATACACAATAAATAACCACAGCTAAACCATATCACAAAAATCAGAGCCAGCTACTAACAAATACATACTCTCACAGGAGTCCTTAAGTTAGAAAATACTATTGTTAACTTTGAAATATTTAAAGTGAGTCTTCATGTTAAATTATCTACCTATTGTACAACTTCTAATCATGTTTTTACCATATCTGACTCAATCTTTCTTCAACACAGAATCAACTAGTGCACAGAACACTAGAGCTCGCCAAGCAGTGTCTCGTATCTCCCGCGAAGAGCTGGAGGATCGCTTTCTTAAGCTCCATGATGAAAACTTTTTACTCAAGCAACATGCACGAAAACAAGAAGATAAAATTAAAAGGTTAGCATTCCTGTTAATTTGTTAAAAATTAAAATGCTGCCTTCTCGACCATCAGATATTTATGAAAGTTTTTGCATGCCTATTGTGACCTTTGAATTCTATTGTATTATATATTACATTGTTTCAAGGAGGCAAGTGAAGATTATCATTGTAAAATCTTTTTTGCAACTTTAACTGTCTTAAAGCAATTGCTGTCAATTTTTACCCCCAAAACACAGACCTCTGTTGAGTCCCAATTCTTGAAAGCTAGTAACTGTCTCTCTCCAATAACCATCTTAAAATGGCATGTAATCATTTATCTATCTAGCTATGGATAGTTGAGGGTTGACTGCCTACCGATGCCTTATCCAGGTGACCAGAATTCGTATGAGAGTATTGAGAATGGCGGGTCAGGGTAGCATTGCTTATGCTACTAGATCAGTAATCCAGAAATCTGGACTAATAATTCAGAGACACAAAGTTAAACACCACCTTGGTAATGGCAGAATTTAAAGTCAGTTGATTAAATAAATGTGGAATTAAAAGCTTATGGCTATGAAACTATAACTATAGTTCAATGATGTCCTATAGTGATAGAAATGAGGCCTTCTTGTGTCATTCCAAATCCACTGGAGTTTAGTTGGCTCCGAACAGTCCTAGGAATTGCCACTGAATTGCACCAAATTGCAGTAATGATTAAAACTGGAGAAACCACCAAGCATCATCTTAGGCAGTGGTTACAAGAAAACTGTGCTAAACCCAGCAAAACCCTCCTCTACCTAAACTGGGATAGCAATCTTACAGACATGCTAGCAGCACTCTGACTTACTCATGCTCACCATTCAGCCAAAATCACAGATTCTTCCATCACCATTCTTGAGTCCTGTTTCACCAGGAGAATAATACACTCACCAGAGGTGACAGTGTACATTTGGGAGCAGGTGGCACTGTTTCCTCACCATTAGTCCATGAAGTCTCAGGGCATCAAGTAAAATAAGGCCAGGCAAACCTGCAGATTACAATCTAATGCCTTCCCACATGAATTGCTAGTCACAAAATGCAGAAAGTACAGTGCAGCAAACAATTTGAGAAGGTAAATTGTATGTCACTCTATGGCTGGAGTACAAGCGTAAGGATGTTTTGCTGCAATTACACAGAGCTTTGATGAGACCACACCTGGAGTACCGTGTGCAGTTTTGGTCTCCAAAGCCCGAGGAAGGATATACTTGGAGCTAGTGGAATGTAGATTCGTAGGATAAAGGGATTGTTCTATGATACGGACCTCTTCTCACTGGAGTTTAAAAGAAATAAGAGATTTCACTGAGACAAAATTCTGTCAGGATTTGACAGCATTGATGCTGAGATATTATTTACTCAAGCTGCAGAATCAGGAGCTAGGGACCATGGCCCCAAATAAGGGGTTTGCTTTTCAGGACAGAGATGAAGATATATATATTATGGATGCTCAGTTGTGGGAAATAGTTATGGATCTTAGAACACAAAAGGAGTCAAGAAATACAGAAATCAGATTGAAAGATAGAATTAAGGAACAGAACGGGTCGTGTTGTTTAATGGTAGAGCAGACTTGAAGGGGCATGTGTTATTTCTGCTTTACTTCTGTCTCAGCTAATGAATCATGTTGAACACTGCTTGAAAGAAGCACCAAGAGTAACAGGGGCACAGAATAGGTTCTGGGTAGGGACTTCAATACCCAATAGTTTAGAGACACCATATTAAAGTGAGTTAACTAAGTTGTGATGGTCATAGCTGCAAGACTGGGCCTGTAGCAGGTGAAGAAAGAACAAGATTTTGAGGAAAAACCTATTTGACTACATCCTCACCAACCTGCCATTACACAATCCTGTGGTGGTAAACTCATTTCTTTATACTAAGATCATCTTCTACCGTGTTTAGCAACACTACCACTATCCTAATTCAAATAGATTTGGAATAGATGCTACCACTTACACGTAGGGATTAATGAGGCACAATGGACCAGCAGCAGGATTGTATTTCACCAAAATCTGTTACCTTACAGCATAGTGTATCGCCCGAATAACTTGTATTCCCATCTTAGGAGTCAACTTGATGCAGTCGAGCATGGCAGGAGTAGGGCCAGATGCACGTAAAAGTGAAATGCCCAATTATCATCAGCTGCATCATCAATAAACCATTTCTCCATCATAAGATCAGAATGGGGATGTTCTCTGATTATTGTACAGGGCTCTGTTCCATCGGAACACTCGTGACAATGAAGTAGCCCAGATTTAAGAAAACATTAAGCATCAGACATGGGTTGATAAATTGCAAGTTACATTTGCATCACACAAATGCTAAGTAGTGACTTTCTCCAATCAGAGAGAGTAGAAGCACCTTCCCTTGACTTTCAAAAGTGATGGTGCCAAAGACATGTCAGCTGATAGATTAATTGGTTAAATTGTCCCTCGTGTTGGTGGGTGGCAGGAGAATCGGGGGGAGCTAGAGGGCATGTGAGGGAGAACAGGTTTCTAGGAAATAACTGGGGAAAAGGGATTACTTTGAGAGCCAGCATAGACTTGAATGGTCTGAATGCCTCCTATGTTGTGGGCTATGTGGGGGAGAAAAAAGCTTTCCCATTGTTGCCCATTGTCAATGTTCTTGGGGTGGGGTGGGGTGGGTCGAGGTGGGGTGGGTCATCATTGACAATCACTAGCATTACCACAGCAGTCCCATATATTCTAAAGAAACGACAGAGGCTGGGTATTCTGTATTGAATAACTTACCTCCTGACTCCCCAGAATCTTTTCACCATCTACATATACGGTACTGAAATAATTTTCATTTGCCTGGATGAATCAAGTTTTTTATATATAGAACAATGCAGCACAAACCAGATTACGTGATTGACGCCTCAGCCCTCACTTCAAATATAAACTTCTAACACCATGACAGCATTATATTCCTCTCACAGGGCAAACTGCACCAATCGCTGATAGAGTTTATTTACAGCACCAACCAACCTCAGTCACTTTGAAGGACATGTGCACCAAGTATCCCTCGTACTTTCACACATTGTAGGTAGGAAATATGCTGCCATTCTATTCTTCACTAGGCCAGACACTTGGCACTCCCTACGTGACATTGAGCAGCCATTCAAGAAAACGCCTCTCCACTATCTTCTCAAAAGAGCTAACCTTGCCAGTGGCACCCAAATCCCATGAATAAATAATTCAAAAATGACAGCCAGGTTCAATGAAATAAAATCTATTCATGCCTGGATTATACTGCTGTATGCAGGAAACACATGGAAACAATTGAATAGAATTCAATGATCTGGAGCAAGCATTAGCATGTAAAATAAAGGTGTAGGCTGAATTAAAAAGTTCAAAAAAAATTCATACAACAATCTGATTAAATTTATTCACACTTGTCTTTTAATAAATGAAAAAAAAATGAAGGCCTCAGTTGCTCACAAAACTTCAACCTTCCCAGAGTTGTAATATTGCTAACTTAATTCAAATTGTAATTTTGTAGTCTGAGCAAGATTAGTTCATAAGCATCCAGTGCATGCATTTGACTGCACAGATGTTATACTGCTCTAATATTTATAGCAGTATAACATTTTTGAAACAAACTGCTTCATCAGAATTATTTGAGGAAAGTTAGCAATAGAAGTTCAAAAATATTAAAAACAGACTGGTTATTTGCTTTTTATTTTGCTCCCCTGCTATAATGTTGTTTTGTGTTGTACAAAGTTTCGAAATCCTGTTAAGATGACAGGAGTAGTTTGTTTCTCATTTAAGCAAATTTAAACAAAAAATTATTTGAATTTAGTTGCAAACTGTCTGATTACCTCATCATTACTATTATTATTTTGACAGTTAAAAATGTTAAACTCTAATTAGTTAGAAAAACAGGAACCTCTAATTAGCACTAATTATTGTTTTATGTTGGCAATTACAAAATGTTATGATCCTAATCAGTGCCATCTGTGAGACGATTAGACAGCAGGATAATAAAAGTGCAAATAAGTTAGCCTTGGAATTAACCTGTGTGGGAGAAGCATGGTAAACGGTGTGCAAAGTGGCAATTTTCATTTTAGTTGCAGGCCCTCCATGGCAAAGTCAGTAGTTTCCAAGGCTGATGTGTTACTGAAATGCCTTTGCAAACTTTCTACAAATCACAAAACTAATCCACAGAAGCTATGAATTGTATGGATTTATTATTTACTGAATCAATACTCACGCATGGCACTATGAGTGACACATGGACACACTGCTTATTGAAGAAAATTACGCTGAATTTTTAATGACATCATTACTTTAATCATGCTGTTACATCTTTGTTTACTTTCTTAATAGATATGTATTGAACAATGCTGGGTGTACAAGGAGCTAAAAAAGTATAAGGCATCTGGTGAATTTCCGCTACCCATTCATTTACCTTGACATTAATTTTACCTTTAAGATTCCTTAAAACATGTCTCAAAAAATGAAAAGTTTAACCAACCTTAATTATTTTAGTTTCAAATTTAGTTGATATTTGAAGGTAACTCAACATGTATATTTCTTCAATCTCCTCTAATATATATAAATATATTAGAATTCATGGTTACGCACTTAAATCCAGCAATTTGCATGTGGCACATCAGAGCACATCACACACCTTAATAAATGAAGATATTATTTTATACATGTGACAAGCCCAGTGCAAAAAACAAACTTTGTTATTAACCAGACTCAAAGTCTTAGTGTTAAAGATGTGCGACCAATTTCAGAGGGTCTGTAACTTGTCCTGTTCATCAAAGCCACTATTCCTTTTTTTGCGTGCCAAGTGTTTTCCATTCACCGATATGCATGTTTTCTGTTACTCTATATTACATCACCCTCATGTGTCCTTTGATAGACTTTTGTTCCCAGTTAGTATTTCACATCAAAACTGGATGGAATCAAAGGTACAGTTGATCAAATGCCAACAGTGGATTCTGAGAGTATTTTTTAAAAAAAGATGAAAACCATGATGGCCTGTCTTGAATTTAAAACAAAACTGTGTCTGAAAGTCATTATTTGCTCAAATGTATTTTTGCAATTGTTTCATTTAAGGTTGCAAAGCAAAGCTAAAGATAGGAACTTATAATTAATAATGTGTTCCATATTGCTTGGGTTTTATTAAGGACCACCTAAACTTTTATGGCATCTTTGGCTTGTGAGGTTTTAAGTTTAAAATTCTTGACGCTGTATGTGGTACAGTAAAGGGAGCAAACACAATGTTAAGGTATGAGATTCAAGATTTGCATTCCTCCAACACCCACTCTTTCGAACTATTCTTAGTAACTTATGGTATACTCCCTTTATAACTTCCTTTGATTTGTTATTCATCAAGCATATGGAGTAAGTATGTGTTGCCTGTGTAGCAAGCTGGAATGATAAGCCCTCGGAAACTGCTATTTGTCAGTGTTATAAAGCAGATTGCAGTACTATGGTTTTGATTAACATCAAAGCACACTTCACAGGCAGTAATAGTTATATCAAAACCTGAAATGTATTATTCACAATCCACACTAGAGTCTTTAGCAATGTTTATGCACTTTTCAACAAAATAGTTTTGCTGACTTTTCATATTCTTTTCCTGTTCTCAGGATGGCTACCAAGCTAATTAGACTCGTCAATGACAAAAAGAGATCTGAGTTGGAGAGTGGCGGCCCCAAGCGGATAGGCAGGGACATTGAGATGGAAGAAATGATTGAGGAACTGCAAGAAAAAGTTTGTGAACTAGAGAAGCAGAATGAGAGTCTGAGGAATCGGCTAGTAGCTTCTAAACAGCAGTTGCAAGTTCAAGGCCGTAGAAACACACCATACAGTTATGTACAGTCACGCATAAATACTGGCCTTAAAAAAGTTCCTGAAGCTGCATTTATGCAGGAGAATCTCAAAAAAGGTATTAAATATTGCTGAATGTGTATTTTATAGTATATGTATTTTATATCAGCCATTAGCAGTTTGCATACCATTTAAATGAAGATTTCATTCATTATTTTTAAATTGGATCAATGTTAAACCACTAGCAGCCCACAGTGATCACCCAGCATTTTTATATATTTAGTTGAGATCTAATTGAAATCACTCTATAGGTATATCTTCCTAGTACCGTTGATTGTAAGGATGTTCAAATTCTTAATTTTAGTAAACCAAAGTTGTGGTTGTTTAAAATGTAGCTTTGTTCTCCGTTCTTACCATTCAAGGGCTATATTAATTTAAAAGGGACTGGTGCAAATTTGTTTCACAGCTGTCATCCAGCCTACTTCTGAACGTTGTTAACTATTCAAGTCGCTAAGACGTTTTAGGTTTCCTTCTATTTACTTCCCCCCATCTTTTACTTGCAAATTCTTGCAGGTCAGGGAGATAAAACCCAAAGTGAAAAGTCAATGATTTTATCGTGACTATACAAGTTGTATACCTCTGAATGATCTTCAGACGTAAACTTGAATAGCCTGGATTTTGTGGTTATAATGAGCCAAAAATGTTAGCTATTGCCATCATTACACCATAAAGCAATAACTTCCCATAGGCATTTTTTAATGTGGAAATCCTGGCTGCTGTCAGCTTTGCAGGCTACTCAACTGTAATTTAAGAAAATCAGTGATTTAAGAAAAAAAAAATCAGATATTTACAAATTATTCTAACTGTAAAACTCTGGAAATCTTTGCTGTGTGAGATATAATTAACTTATCAATGACATACTAAACCATAAATCTCTGCTTCCAAAAATGAATTTTATATATGTGGATTGTAATTCCCTCATAAATATTTTAAAATGTAAAGCTTTGGAAATAATTATTACTAACACTTATACTTTCCATGAAGAAGCTTATTTCTTATATTTCAGCTTTCACCTTCATGGTTCATAAAAACTTGCTTATGCACCAATTAATGAAACAATTGGGTGTAGTTGACTGATCAGCCAGTTTGTTGACACCACTGTTACTAGCATAGATCCCTTGAACTAATGCCTGACAGGAAAAAGAAAAAAGTCCATACCAAAGAGGTTAGTAGGTCGTAAGTCCAACTTACTGAGGTCAACAGCAAGCAACGTCATTTCATCACTTACTATAAAATCCAGGCCAGTATTTCAGCTTCATAATTAATTGAAAATTAATATTGCACAGCTGTGTAAAAGTGCTGCTTTTCCACCCTTTATTATGACCTTTTGGTTGATGAGTTCTGAGAGTTTTTAACACAGGCTGTACAATTGAAGAATCATGTCAGTTTCTCTAAATGAAAATCTGTTTATTCATCCATTATAGAGTCAATAGTATGTTACTCTTTGCTCAGCAGGAGCAGTGTCATTTTCATTAGTGTTCTTGAGTTTTACTGCAAGTTGCTCTTAATTATCTCGGACTTCGTTTTTACAATTCATATCACAGGAAAGAAACTTGACTTACACAGTTATTCAATCTAACATAGTGTTATCTAACCATGACTTTATTGTCTGTTCTGAGCACTCACATTTGTTGGAAAGAGGAAAGGAATTATGAATTCCAGTGTAAATCTACAGGCAAGGTGGAATTGTAATTTTCTATAATTAAATATAACAGGTTTTGGAAATGGATAAATGCAGTTACTGTAATGTATCCCACAAGTACCTTTCATATTCACCGTAAATGGGTCCAGGAAGTGGAGACAATTGGTAACATGCCAAATTAGCTGACATAATGCAGCATATTGTATCAGCTGAGGTGGAAATGGAGTGTGTGTTAACATTTACTGAGGGGCAGCAGCATCGTACAATCAAGACGAAAAACTTCAGAAAAAATTAAGAAATCAGGGAAGAATCCACATTGGTTATCTAACAGGGTACTAAAGGTAGCGTTTTCCTTCTAAAAGCAAGTGTTGAAAGAACAGGTTTTAGTATTTACTAAATCCAACAGGCTAACAGTGATAAAGGCACATTCATTCATCAGGAGTGTCAATGTTAATGACGATGTCCCATTTCATGTAGTGTCGGACACAATGTGAACGCCCAACCATTAGGAGCCAAATCACACAAACTTTAGAACCATCCCATTTAGTGCTTCCAGCAATTTTAATGCATTTTACTTCAATTCGCTACACTTTAAGCTGCAGTAATTCCTCAAAGTCTACCTTGCAAGCGTATCCTTGCAAGGATCCTTTCCAATTCTTCACCAGACTTCTCTCTTCTAATGCTAAAGAACCCCTGGCCTGAATAGAGGGCAAATTTTAAAATTGTACCAGGAGATAAACTCTTCCATAACTAAATTGTATGTGATTGATACTTTGTTATTTGATAGGCATGACATTTTTTTAAATCTTTATATATTATCCATTTAGGAATCAGAGTTCAAGACCCAGAGCTGACAACAAAGTGTAGCCAATCTTTGCTTCCCAGATATGGACACAGTCTGCTTGAAGATGCTAGGGCTGAAGTACGGAATCTGTAAGACTCTCTTTCTTAACTACATTTTAAGTACTTTGTAGGAATATGTTCATAAGGGTATTAGGAAATCTTTGATGAGTAGCCATAGAATCATTGAAACATTCAGTCTTTAACTGATTGGCCCATTGAGTCCATATCAGCTGAAAAACTGCTATCCAGCCTTATTGCATTTCACAACGCTTGGTCTTTAGAATTCTGGGTCACCGCAGATATGGTTTTCATCCACGTAATTTTAAATGATATGAGGCAATGAGTGTCTGATAGGTTCATGCTGACGGATTAATCAGTGCCATTTTAAATGATGATTAAAACTGCCTTACAGAATTTTAGCAACAATTTCTTTTTCAATGATGTCAGGCTGACTGGCCTGTAATTACTCATTTAATCTTTTTCTCCTTTTTTAAACAATAATACCATGTTACCAGTCTTCCTGAATTATTTCTGAAGCTAGAGAGAATTAGAAAATAGCCTGCACTGTTGCCATTTTGTTTCTTTTAATTACTTGGGATAGTTTTTAAGTGCATTCTCAATTGCTGAGATCAATTGACACTTATATATTTTTATAATAAACTTTTATTTGTCTCCTTCTTTCTTCCTGTACATTTTCAGTCAGACTATGCCCTAATGCTCTTACCATTAATCATTATGCTTACCTTTCCAGTCAGGAAGGTTGAAGATAACACTGTTGAATCAGTCAATATTTTTGAATGTTTTCAAAAAAGTCAGCCACTTTTTCCTCTTTAATAAATTGCTAATCTGTTAAACTATGATTCTATTGTTTTAATATTTTTAACACGTCATTAAAGATTTTCTTTGACAACCTAAAGTAGTACCTATACCAGCTAAGTAATGAATGCTTGTTCAAGTCTCCAACGAAATTCTCAACATTTATTTGAAGGAAGGGCAGTGGATGAATCTCAAAAGCTTTATTTAATTAAAATTTGTACTCTTTTTTTAAAGAGGGGAGCTATCTGCATGTATCCTTGTGCAAGAGAGACACCAGTGATGATGCACCATGGGGGTTATTTTTCAGGATATGAACACTACATCCAGAATGAGAGAGAAACAGAAACAGCATCATGCTTCATCCTAATAAGCATCCTTTAAAAAAATTAATTCAGTTTTTAAAATTGAGTGGCTTCCCATTATTCATTCTTTGAATCATTTATGTTCCTTACCAATAGGAAAGGAAAGAAAGAAAAGAAAAAAAGAGGCAGAAAAAATAAAGTGAGATAGAATGACATCCTTAGTTTTATGTGCTAAACACAGGATATAGCACCATATGTGCATGATACTCCATTTGCAAAATTCAGTTACTTTGCTTTCAGTGGATTCCAATTTTGGATGCGGATTACAACACATTGCACACATTGCACATGGTGAATATCTGACTAAGGATGACATTCTACATAGTCTCTTTTTGCATCCTAACTCAAATTCTTTTTGTTTTAAGTATGTTGAATTTTGAAACCAAATAGGAAGTCTATAATATTCCTGAAGGTCAATAGTATTTTGTTGATGATTAAAAACTGTAAAACTTCTGATTATTGATTACAAACATGCCCTCACTTTGACATCAGTGAACCTGTATGTCATTTTTCATCTTGATAACTTATTAACCTCAATACACTTTTGGCAAGTTTATTTTTGTTTTGATGATACTAACAGGTGTATTCAGTATATTCATAAAATATTTAATCAGAGTCTTTTTAGGACATCCATTAAAAGTCTCTTGATGTAATCTTTAGAGAGAATTGCATTACATCCCAGAAGATGCAGATGGAAGAGATGAAACAAACTGTTGAGATACTAAGAGAAGAAATGAGGAAGAAGGATAAAGAATATGAAGAGTCTCTTCTGCATCTCAGAGAGCATCAAGCAACAGGGCAGAGGTAAAAGCGGAAGTGTTCTATTTCAGTTTTTGATAGCCATATTATATCTGAGGCATTTGAGCATTTATAATTATAGCCAAGAAATCTAAGATTGTATGTTGTAATTACTTTACAGCAAATTTTGTCCCATAATTTGATCAGTTTTTATTTTTTAAAATCTTCCGACTGTTCTACATTCTGGAAAGCTTCCAGACTCAGTTTCTCAAATAGCAATTGTTGAAAGTACAACATAGTACTTAAAAACCACAATGGTCAACAAATCAATTGGAACCACTACCATTGTAGTTTTGAAGCTGAGGCATTTTCCAGCTGTTAACAGCTGCTGTCAGACCAAGAAATTGTCACTGCATGTTTATAATAAAATCAAAACCTGAAAATAAAGCTGCAGTCTATAAACAGTTATAATTCTGGATACGAAGTTAATTAGTCATTATATAGCAGTAAACTATTTTGCATTTGCCATGAACTGGACAATAAGTTAAATGCTAAATTTTATTGATTTGTATGGGTATTCATTGTTCTCTAAATCCAGTATCAATATCAGAATCAGAAACAAGATCAGAAGCAGATTTATTATCACTGACTTACATGATGTGAAAGCAGTACAGTGAAGCAGCAGTACAGTGCAAAGACTTAAAAATTACTATAAATTTCAAAAATAAATAGTGCAAAAAAAAGAATAACGAGGTAGTATTCATGGGCTAATAGACCATTCAGAAATCTGATGGCAGAGGGGAAGAAGCTGGTCCTGAATCATTGAATGTGGGTCTTTAGGCTCCTGTACCTTATTCCCAGATAGTAGTAATGAGAAGAGGGCGTGTCCCGGATGGTGAGGATCCTTAGTGATGGATGCCGCCTCTTGAAGAATCCCTCATTGGTGCGGAGGGTTGTGCAGATGATAAAGCTGGCTGAGTCTACAACCCTTTGCAGCCTTTTGCAATCCCGTGCATTAGACCCTCCATACCAGGCTGCAGTGTAACCAGTCAGAATGCTTTCCACCATACATCTGTAGAAATTTATAAGAGTCTTTGGTGACATACCAAATCTCCTCAAACTCCCTAATGACATGGAGCCGCTGGCGTGCCTTCTTCGTGGTTGCATCAATGTGTTGGGGTCCAAAATAGATCTTCCAAGATGTTGCCACCCAGGAACTTGAAGCTGCTCACCCTTTCCACCGCTGACCCCTCAATGAGAATTAGTGCATGTTCTCCCAACTTTCCCTTCCTGAAGTCCACAATCAATTCCTTGGTCTTGCTGACATTGAGTGCGAGGTTGTTGTTGTGACACTACTCAACCAGCTGATCTATCTCACTCCTGTATGCCTCGTCAACGCTATCTGAGATTTTACCAACAGTAGTGGTGTCATCTGCAATATGTTAATAAAAGAATTTCTACGTGTACCAAAATCTGCTTCAAAAATTTGCAAGTGATGTCATTAAGTAACCTTAGTGGTATCATAATTTATGCAATTATATTGAATCCCTTTCATTGAATGAAATCAAATTGTTCTCAGTGCGTAAATTAGCTAATTTGGATTGGGAGATATTTTCCATTTCAACAAAATGGTTGAAAGGCATCAACAATACAGCAGCTTTAGAGAAGGAAAAGAACTTAAAATCTTATGATGCCTTTTACAGCCTCATGATGTCTCAAAGCTCTGAGTAATAGCAACTACACTCACTTCTGCCCCCCCGACTCTGTCAAATTTCTGGTGTGTTGCTGGTGCCTTCCACTCTTTTAGTCTTTAGGTATCTGAAAAAAACTTTTGGTATCCTTTTTTATATTATTGGCTAGCTTACTTTCATATTTCACCTTTACTTCCCTTATTGCTTTTTTCGTTGCCTTCTGTTGGTTTTTAAAAGCTTAGCTTCCCAATCCTCTAACTTCCCACTAATTTTTGCAATATTGCATGCCCTTTCTTTTGCTTTTTTGCTGTCTTTGACTTCCTTGTAGGCCACAGTTGCCTCATCCTCCCTTTAGAATGCTTCTTCTTCTTCGGGATGAACTGATCCTGCATCTTCCGAATTACTCCCAGAAACTCCTGCCGTTGCTGCTCTACCGTCATCCCTGCGAGGGTCCCCTTCCAATCAACTTTGGCCAGCTCCTCTCTCATGCCTTGTAGTTACCTTTACTCAACTGTAATACTGATACATCCAATTTCAGCTTCTCCCTCAAACTGCAGGGTGAATTCTATCATATTATGATCACTGCCTCCTAAGGGTCCCTTTACCTTAAGCTTCCTAATCAAATCAGGTTCATTGCAGAACACCAAATCCAGAATTGCCTTTTCCCTAGTGGGCTCAGCCACAAGCTACTCTAAAAAGCCATCTCATAGGCATTCTACAAGTTCCTTCTCATTGAATCCAGTACCAACCTGATTTTCCCAATTTACCTGCATATTGAAATCCCCCGTGACCACTGTAACATTGCCCCTTTTACATGCCTTTTCTATCTCCTGTTGTAATTTCTTCTTATGAGGATTCCAAGAGCCCGACTGCTATGGGCAGCTGGTGTTGAACTGCTTTATCATGCCATACAGTTCAGAGTGTATGGTTAAGAAGAGTAACCCTTCTAGGACACAGGACACTTTACTGCCTCAAGAATTTGTGCTTGCTCCAACCTTAACTAACTTGTATATCAATGACTTACCTCAAATCCAATAACAGGAATTTATCTATGCTAACGAAAACCGCTGCGCTTGAAAAGTGATATTGCAAAACTGCTGTCAATGGCAAGATGTGGCATCACCAGCTAATGTTTCCGATATTTTCCACCTAAAAACACCAATGCTTCATAGAGGCTGGGTATCCACCTAAATGGCAGAAGGCTGAGGGATGTAGCCCAGCTTCTTTATCTCGGCTTGATACTAGATTAGCTATTGAGCTACCATGGCTGCATGAAAAAGACAGCAAAGCTGGTAGGGACGATCCATGTCAATCCAAGTCTGATGTAGTGCAAATATATCCTACTTTCACCAACTGCTCATCGAGCATCAGGACAGCCAATGCCATCCAAAAAGCAGCTCCAGCACTACACAAAGGCATGGAGTTTGAGATTACTACTAAATAAATTTCTCATTATGCATCCCATAGTTGCCCTCTTGGTTTCAGCCTACCACACCGTCAATGGATCTTGCAGAATATATTCTATATAAATCAAGCTTGCATAGTCAACCTTGGGTCTGGAATTCCCTCCCTAAATCTTTCTGCATCTCCCACTTTAAGACAATCCTTAAAAGCTATTTTTCTGACTAATTATTTGCTCAATGTCCTTATGTTTCCTTACATATTTAGTGTCAAATTTTGTTTGAAGACACATCTCTAAGGTGCATTAGGATGTCTTACTATGTAAGTGCAATCTTTTATGTGGGAATATAGGATTTTACTTTGCTGCAATTTAAGTTTGTTACACTTAATGTTAACATAACATAGCATCAAAAATGCACCAAATTAATTATAATTGAGAAGTTATTCACAGATATGCTTTTTGAAGTAAATTATTGAAGCAGTGATATCCAATAAAGTTCTTTCCTGTCGCCTCTGATAACCTTCAAAGCATTGACTTAAGAAAATACTTTTAAAATACTGATAAATCTAATTTAATTGTATTTGTGCTCTTACTTGGCCACTTTACCTGGACTTTCTTGTAACAAGAACTGGTAATTTTCCAATGTTTAAGTTTCTTTGAAACAAAAGTCAAAGTACTTGCTTTCCTTTATTAAAATCATGTTTTTCCATTGTTGTGGTCCAACTTTGGGCAAAGAGTTGCGACTTAGGCACGTGCTTCATACAATGCTTCATTACTTAAGTTCAGATTTTATAACTAAAGTAAGTAGCCTGTATGTCTGCTTTTTACACCATATGTCCCCTAGCTAATAAGATAGTTTACAATTTTGCTGTACCTCAAATAGATTTGCTACAAAATGAAAACTTTCTGCTATCCCTGCTATACTCTTTGTTATGACTCTGGTGGGTTAGAATAATCCTTGATGGTGTTGGTTTGTAAATTTGGACAAGGGAGTTGTGAAATAATTGCAAATTAAGTTAAGCAAATTTGCTGATATTGATCATGTTGGCATAACATTCATTAAGCTAGTTCATGTTGACCATTGCCAGCTTTTCCAATCAGAATCATTCAACCATTGAGAGTAAAGCAAATCCCAGGCTTACAAGCATATCCTGTGAAACAAAGAAACCAGAAATCACCCATTGATTTGGAAGGCCAAATCCAGTCCCAGAAAGATTGGTCTCCATTGCTGCCCTCTCCAGAAGATTCAGCAGTGGAGTCCAATCTTTCAGGGATTGCCCAGCATTTCACTGGGGAATTGCATCTCAGCTTGTGCATCGGGTCAAATTGGCTACAAACTTCGAGACTCATTGATCTCAGTGGGAGTTATAACAAAGATTTAGAGGCAAAAGAAAAGACAAGTTGCTTTATTAACATTGCTGTACTTTAATATTTTTAATTATTTGTGTGTTTAGTAATTATACCTTAAAAAGATGAATAGTTTTTCATTGCTTTTAATTTTATTTACTTACTGCAATTTTATTGGTTTTTAAAACTCAGATATATCTTTAAAATTAATAAACAACTTACAGCATTTACAGCCAGCAAAGCTCTGTCTCCAGATGCAAAAATGTCAGCATTTTGATGTATTGATTTCAGAAAAGTTATCAAAAACTACAAGGACATT
Source organism: Pristis pectinata (assembly GCF_009764475.1). Lineage (NCBI taxonomy): Eukaryota > Metazoa > Chordata > Chondrichthyes > Rhinopristiformes > Pristidae > Pristis > Pristis pectinata. The sequence goes on along the minus strand of NC_067417.1, from coordinate 34,057,365 downwards.
TGCTCACTTACAATTAGAATCTTGAGATTATTTTTTTTTAACCTTAACATTAAAACATTGCAATTTGAACCCAGCATAATGTTGTAGGTTTACGAAACTGGCTCCTATGATTGAAAAGGGAAAAACTACTACAGTTTTGTATCGATACACTAGTCATTTTGTAGGATTGGGATTTTTAAAACTATGTGCAATGCAAGGTAGTTACTGTTCTTTGCTTTCAATTTTTCAGTGTAAGGGATATAAAACTATCCAACTTTGAGATCTACATGACTCTTTCTTTATTTTATTTATACAGCATAGTAAGTTCAGTTGCACAGTGTAGTACGGAATGATGAATCATGAACAAATAATACACTGGGCCAGACAGCTATGTTACTATCCAGTTTAAAGATAGAGCACAAAATATGATAACTCACAGTTACTGTCTCAAATTATTCATTGGAGAGAGAAGCAATCATGCAACAATGTGTTCCACCAAATAACCACAGTAATTAAATTGGAAATAGTACATCATTTTTATTTGTTTACTGCATGTAAACAATTTAGAAAGCTGCACAGTAATACAGTTTTGTTGTGGCGGCATGTACAGTTCTCATTGAAAATCTTTCTGCTGTCACGTGTTCCACACATGTTTCATTTCCTTTTCTTATTTAAAAAAAAAGGCTTAGAACATACATATGTACTTGTGGCTCATGTGCAAGTAACTTATTTAATCAGAAATTCCTTTTTAGTGCTGACATGATTATTTTTATGGATGTATTGACCTTGTGGAACATATGTGCACAAATGAGATGATCCTATCAATTTGTTAATTTGTAGAACACAAAATAACATTCATACAACAAGAAACTTTTTCATTTTTTTTATCCAGGAGCTGTTTTGTTTTTAATTTTGAAGGCAGTCAAGTGGTTCATAACAGTTGTTTAAATGACAAGCATAGAAGACACAGAAGAACTGGATGTGTTGGGACAAGATAATTGATATTATTTTTTCATATAAGGGAGGCTTTCTAATCTAAATGGCACTACAAGATTATGAAAACATGGGTTAAGCATGCCCCACCATTCCAGACGAAGAAACAGCATGGGCGCCAACTGAAAAGAGATTTAGAATTCTACAAACTTGCCAACCTTAATTTCTGAAACACTGTTCAAATGTGCCTTTTTAGATACTTTCAAACTTTCTATTGCTGGTTTTCTTCACACTTATTTATCATTTGAAATTAAATGTTTTTGTTTTTCATTTACAACACATGTCAGCAAGGTTGCTTCTGAATCACACTTGTTCGCTAGGATCACATTTTTGGGAAATGATTTCCATTGCACTTTTCTCTCATTCTTAAATTGCTGGAAAGCTTTTAATATTTTGTTAATATTTTGTACAAGAAAACCCAAGGGGTACTTTTACATTTCAAAGTTTAAACAACAAAGACCAGCTTTGTGCATCTTTAGATAGTTTGCATATGTGTTTGCTTTTTAGCATCAGCTTTGTATCAGTTTCAGTTATAGTTTTGTAGCATTTTCCAAGAAAATATACAAAACATGTTTATTTTATGTGTATTGGTAAAAGAAAGGAATGACATTTACTTGCATTCCAGTATCGTCTCTGCATGTGAAATGTTTAAAAACATGCAACAAAAGAGAACAATCCATTTGATTTCTTTAAAGATCATTCCAGTTTAGGCAGAACTGTACTCCATGACTAACAAAATTGTCAACTTTTTTTTGATCAGCTGATCAGGATACATACAAAGAGATGGAGGGAGCCCTTCTCAGGATTTACAAACGTTTGCACAGTTTTTCACTGTGAAGATTCAGTAATTAGGAGCTGATTTATGAGTATGTTTCATGCAAAATCTTTACTACTGTCAAAGAAAGGGGACTTGCTGCACTGCTGTAAATGACTGAAGCTAAGTTCATGTGCATAATTTGTATGTAATCATCCTCCATTAATTTCACTTCCTGAGAGAAATTAATTTGTTTTTATTGTTTCCTCCATGCTTTAACAAACTGTTTACCTGAATAAATTCATTTTGTTCAGTATACAATCATCTTTATGCTGTTAACCCAGCCGTGTACATCTTGTCCCACCTCAAACTTTTTAGGTAGCCCCTGACACAGTATTGTCAATAAACACTCTAATGTGCTAAATTCTGCTCATTAATCAGCCCTCTTGCCATCACTGTTTTTCTATTTAACTATTCACAAAAAGAAAAATCAGGTCATTACTCTTTAAAAAAAAACTGCAACTGTATGTTCCATTTCCACTTAGCTTTTAGGTTTGCAAAAATGCACAGTGCTGCAGTAAGATACTCCAAATAAGTTAATTCTCCCAACAATCAATCGTCATTTTCATAAGATATAAAGTGTTATATTCTGACATAAATTATTTTTTTTTAGACATGCAACATTTTCTTCCTGACAGATAAAGCAGTGAACTTTAAAAAAGGCAACCACCCTATGCTCGTGATTAAAGAGCATTCAATTAAGACATCAAGTTCCCATCGGCATAACAGTTATCAAATATTTGGCAAATTAGTAATATTTGTATTATCATTCAAATGTAGCTTGTTTATTTGTCAGACTTAATTTATCTGTCACTGTACTTTCTGCAGACATGCGTGCATCCTTAAAATACTAAATAGCTGTTGGGATCATTGCGCCACTGCACCTTCCCCTGCAGACAAAGATGGATAAACAAAGTATTTTGTTCATTTGAACAAAAGATTATAGGGGATAAAAATATGCAAGGTTTATGCCATAGAAAGTCTATTCTACTCAGTCCACAATATAATGCATTTTTTTCCCTAAATTATAGGACAACTATCAGGGATAATGTAGAAATGATAAAACTACAGAAACAACTTGTGGATAAAGCAGCTGCATTAACTGTCTTGGAGGGCAAATTTATGCAAATCCAAGAGGTAAGAGTTCAGTTTCGGAACCAATCCATTCCCCAAAAACAATTTGTTTCTTGCCCAGTAACGTAAATAATCAAGGAACCAAGAAGAGCAGCACAGTAGCATAGAAGTTAGCGCGATGCTATTACAGCACCAGCGATCGGGGTTCGATTCCAGTCACTGTCTGTAAGGAGTTTGTACGTTCTCCCGTGTCTGCATGGGTTTCCTCCGAGTGTTCCAGTTTCCTCCCACATTGCAAAGACGTACGGTTAGGTTAATTGGGTTTAAAATGGGCGGCGTGAACTCTTTGGGTCAGAAGGGCCTATTACCACGCTGTAAATAAAATTTTTAAAAAATTTTTTTTTAAATTTAACTTCAAGATTCCTATCACTTGCATTCATGCTGACCATTTAATTTACCTACTCTTCCCCAATAAATACATGTACTCTTACAACTTATTCACAGCAAAATTGGGAATTTTTTTCCCTTTCAGTATCATTTATTAAAGGAATGCCCTGAACGATATGGTACTCTAGAAATGCTACTTGAGAAGCAGTAACTTTACATGGAAATTGTGCACTTATGATTATGAACAGCACAGGCCTCTCCCACTGAATTGGGCCTTAACAATATAGTTGATACATGCTCTGAACTGCTTAAAATGACCAGAATACTGTACACCATCCCTGTCTACTCTGTTATCAGACCATGGTCCATTTGCAGTATAACTTTGAGCCTTATGGATATTGTTGCAAATAGGCGATGCACGAAACAGGCCTGAGCCTCAATATGTTGCAAGGTTAGCATGTCTTTTGGGGCTCTGAAGAATTTCATAGAATCATAAAATTGTTACATCATAGATGGAAGCCATTTAGCCTCTCAAATAAATGCCAACTCTTAATAGCACAATCTTGAAGTTCTGTTCCCCCTGTTTTTACCCAATAGCCCTGTAAATTATTCCCTCTCAAATGCCAATTCGATTCCCTCAATAAATGATTGTTAATTCCAGATAAATAAGTGAAGTTTTTTTCTCACATTCCCTTGCATCTTTTGTCCAAAATTTCGTGGCATAATTTTGCAATGTACAATGACTGTACCAGTATTGAAAATGTATTGTCTTACAGAACCAGAGAACCATGAAAGCCAGTCATGATGCTTTAATGAATAAAGTTGATGAACTAAATGTGCAGCTGAAAGAAGAACGTTCTAAGTGCCTTTGTCTTGAAAATCAGCTGTACTCAACCTCATTTTCTCAGAAAGCATCTGACGAGGTTTTTCTACTACTTACTTTCAAAATAAATATTAGTGAGTGAATGTGAAAAGATATAACAAAAATATTACAAGATTCCAATTCATTTTTTGAATTTGTGATGTCTTATAGTTAATATAGTTAATAATTATAATTCTAGCCTAGAAATAAGAGCATAGATTTTAATTGCCTTTCTATTTTACGAAACTGGAATCTGGTTAAGCTCATATTTGGGTGACTTTGAAAATCTAATTTGAAGGGGAGTTAATTTTGTCAAGTGTAACACAGTTTTACACCATCTCGAGTTTTATTACAACTGTTTTGAAAACGTTAAATGGCATATAGAAAACTGACAAATTTTTGCTTTGCTTTCCAAATCACTGAGAACATCTCAATGAGAAATCCACCATAAACTAATTTTATCAAGTGTTGATTACAAAACTGTAATTGTATAACATAGCTATTCAAATGAAATGTAAAAGATGTAAACAGTTTAAGTGAGAGAAATTAATATTCAGCAATTGTAATAAAAGTGTACAGAATTGAACTTTTTTTCATTTTGTCATTGTTATGCTGCTTTGTAATCCATTTTTTTTTTGTTCAGCTAAAAGAGAGAGTCAAGGATTTACAAAAGGAGAGAGATCTTTTGAAGGAAAATTATGACAAATTATATAACAGGTACCTCATTTTATAGTTTTAATTTTGTGTATTATTTATCATGTTTTTCATGAATATATTGTGCATCCACACATACTTTTAATATTCTTTTTCCTGGTACGTAAATTCACAGTTTCTCATGTACAGTATTAAATCATTGTGTTCCAACTATTTCTGACTCATTTCTGTCATTTGTAATATCTGATTTAATATATCTATGGACTGGTGCTCTGAAATGCATTTCATGTTGTGCATTCCAGACTTGTCATAGCTCTGTTGAGAATCCACAGGAATAGGATACAAGCAAATATTTACGCTGATTCTCCTGAAGATTTTATTAGTCTGCCACTATAATTATGGCATAAGAGTGGTTAAACCTCTTTGGAATTTACTCTTTGTTTTTCTATTAATTACCAAGCCATACCAGATAAAAATGTTCCTAATGAAAATTATCAAAGCCAGTGGAATTTTGAATTTGACCTTTTTTTCCCACCAATTTGATTTTATTACAATAGATGGAGCTTATGTAATGAGATATAAGGTTATCCAGTTTAATTTCAAGAAAAACTACTGGGAATATTTTCCCAGTAGTGCAAGTCAGTGACCAAGAAATTATAACACACCCATAACAGATACTTTATTTTGTTATTGTAGCAAGCACCTATATATCTGTTTCAGTCATATGACCACAGCTGCAAACTTCAATAGACCCTCATCTAAGACATTGGGCGTTACTGTGGAACCATTACAAACACTTGAGACTGAGGCTGGGTCTGGAGGAGCTGGGGCTCAGAGGCGGAGGGATGGGTGAGTGGGTGGAAAATATTCCAATTTATGTTTCTTGAAACCAAGCATAAGTTGTAATTCATCCATTTGCACCTTGGGTGCAGAGAGGGTCATGATGCACCATTGGTCAGGATCTTGGGTGAGGCCAGTGCTGTATCTGTATAGTTTTGGGTGGGGTGTTATTACAGGATCAGGGCCTATTTGAGTGTGCAGAAGATTAATTTGCTGCCCTGAAATCAGCAGCTTCTAGGGTTTGGGATGTGGACATTGGAGAGCGAGGATCATGGTCTGCATCTGAGAGTCCAACAGCAGTTGGATGAAGATTGAAAAGTTAGGGAAATAGGTGACAGAGCACCCAAGTAGCTTATGTAGTCAGGTTATTGGTCAGTCAGGGACAGGGATGATCAAGAAGTTAGATCCAAGAACAATAGTGGAATGGGGGATTAGTGGAAGAGGTGGTGATGGCAGTTGTGGCCACTGGCATCAAGGATAAGAACGTGGCTTGGGATAAAGGAGTTGGTGAATGGTAAGTGAAGGAATGGGAAGATAAGTAATTGGACTAACCTTGTAGCATCCTAAGCCAGAGTTGCATAAGTAAAACATGGTTGTCCTGTGAATGGCCAAAGCTGGGCTACTTTATATGGCTATGTACAAAAAGGAACATTATACAAAATTTAGATCATTGACAGGAAAACTGCAACAGAATTGCAAGTGGAATTCATACCATGCACATAGATTGTCCTTGAAGGGCATGCAGTCCAGATTATATCAGGGTTTAAAGGATTAAACTATCTGGGTTGGTAAAATAAACCTGATTTGTATTCCCTCAAAGTTAGTATGTCAGAGAACAGATCCAATTAAAATGGTTAAAATGATAGAAGAATTCAATGGGATAGCTGCAGCTGAAATCTATATTCTCTGAAGGGAAAAACAAAAAATGGGAACATAATCTTAAAATTAGAGCAAGATCATTTAGGATTGAAATCAGTATGTTTTTTCTACATAAAGGATAGAGGAAATCTCTCTCCCCAAAATACTGTGTTGAGCCAATTGAAAATTTAAGGATGAATTTCAGTATTATTTTAATATGTGAAGGGATATGAAGAAGAATTGGATAAACAGTATTGAGGTACATTTCAGACACAATTCAATAAAGTGGGCCAATAAATTCCAGTAGGCTGAAAGAATTGTTCCTATTGCCCAGCTCCAAACTTTGTATTAATGCTCATCCAATTTTTCCCTGTCTCTCTTCCAGCAATGAAGATGATAATTTTCTGAGTTGTGATTTTTGTGTTTTCTTCCCTACTATCTACAATGATCAACTAGCAGGAGTGGACTCTGGGATTGTTAGTGACAGACATTTCCCTCTGAGATTTTGTGGTCTGGATGCAAAAAGGCAAAACCTGACATTAAACACATTTGGTTTAGAATTTAGGGAGTGAATGAATGGGAGAGGGTTTAACCTAAATAATCTATCCCCAAACAAAAGTCTCTATTAAAACATTGATAACAATTGAATTAAGCAAGACTTATCCAATAAGCAATTTCCATATATTTTAATGCAGTTTTATTTTTTTCTAAGAATCCAATATTTTTAATATATATTGCTTATTTTGTATTACACATAGGTTGGTAATAAATTTAAAAATATGAGCAGTGGAACCCTGTTTATGGGTTTTAGTTTAACTATGTACCTTTCTCAAACAGTTCTGTTGGATTTGTAGTATCAAAGCAAAAAACTGACCTTTTGTAAAAAAAAATCATTTAGCTATACTTCAAAATGTGTTGTTCTGAATCACGTATAGCTGTCAGTTGGCAAAATATGCCATTTACATTTGAATTTTACTTACCCCAGAGCAATGTCATTGTGCTTTCTTCTCACTGTGCACTAAAGAAAGATTGCTTGCATTACATATAATGTTTAAAAATGTTTTAGCTCTTGAGGAAAAATTGCAAATATCTAGTTGTAGTCAGAATTCATTGGACAGCTCTGGCTACAGAGCACAAGAAAATCACAGTCATTCTGAACATGATAGAAGAAAGAATGATAATGTAATTGTCTTTGGATGAAAATTTCACTAATGTAGTAGCTTATCATTTGGAATAGTTCTTAAAAAATAGAAGTACTGTCTTAAATAGAATGCATTTCTCCTTTAACATGAATGTAAATTGATCTAGTTTTTGCCAACTGAAACCAATTACATTTGGAAAGGGACTTCTCCATGAAATGTTGCTTTCAGACACTGACATTTTTATGGCACTTATTGTTGCATCCGTATGCTCTTCTTAACCTCATTTTCCTGTTTTTTTCTCATAAGGGAGTTTTAATGTCCAAAAGCAGAATTTAGTTGTTCAACTTTCTCAGTTGGTCTCCATCTCCTTTTAACAGCACTATACCAATTTTCTGTTTCAATAAATCCATCAACACAGGAGAAGGGAAATTTGTATTATTTTTAAGTTCTGTTTCTCTTTAATCATTCCTAATGATGGATATTATTCTTAAGTATAAAATATGTAGCTTTATATTTGTGCTCACTTTGATCATTTCTTCCATTCAATTTTATTCATTTGCAGCAGCAATTTTTTTCTCTAATTGCATGCCATAAAACAACTTCTATTGAACAATGTTTCTTGGTTTTCCCATCGTTCTTAATAAGACAAATGGCCACATTTTACATGCACAATAATCATTCTATGGGCCACAATGTCTCAGGCATTAAAAGCACTAGTGCTTTGTGGTTTCCTTTCTACCAGCAGCTGTTTTTTAGTGCTGCGTCCCTAACAACCCCCTAAAAAGTGATCAGGTGGATAGTTCTTGTTATTTATATTGAGGGAATATAAGGGCTTGTATGGTTTTGTATGTTCCCTGTTGTTGGATAATTTGGATCTATGTATTCAGCTGGGAGCATATAGTTGAATTCCTTTCCTTGTCCCACAGATCCAAATGATGCCAATTTTTTTCTGGCTATAGATCTCTAAATTAAGGCCAGTGCCTTTGCTCATCCCACAAACCCTTTCATGTGATTTAACCGCAGCCTGAGCAAGGCGCCTTGGTTTCAACAGCAGCAGACCAGCATATGTTTGCTTAATTCCTGAGACATGATGACAGCAGTCTCTGTGCCACTAAGGCTTTTTAGTTTTAATTATTATTCTCTGTGGAGGATTACATCCAATAGTTCTTCACATGCCACATGTTTGGTTACAGTGCTTTTGACATGACCAATGAACAACAGTGGAAGTTGAAGGAGCAGCAGCTGAAAATACAGATTGCACAGCTCGAGACCGCACTAAAATCCGACCTGGCTGACAAAAATGATATCTTGGACAAAATAAAACTAGAAAGAGGTATTTTTGTATATGAAATAAATGAAGCTTGCAGAATCTGCATTCATAAATTCTTACCACAGAGATGATTATGATTCAATGTTTTTTTTGCTTACATCTGTTTGTTATTGTAAATAATTTCAATTATTGCAGTGAAAAAACAGTGTAAGTGGGCAGAACAATATTGGTTCATTGTACACTGTCCATTAGTTGAACACATTTTTACAATTCATACACGAGCTAATTTCTTAGAACTTGTTTTACTTCATTAGGGGGATAAGGGTATCACTGTCAAGGACAGCATTTATTGTCCACCCCAAGCTTCCTGTGAGTAGGTAGTGATGCAATGCCTTCCCTGAACTACTGCAGTCCTTCTGGTGATGGTAAACCCACTGTGTTGGGTAGGGAGTCCCAGGATTTAGACCTTCAGTAATGAAGGAATGGCAATATATTCCCAAACCAGAATGGTGTGTGACTTGTAGAATGGTGATGTTCCCATGTGACGGCCACTCTTATCCTTCTTGGTGATAGCTTACAACAGTGTATTTTATAGATGGGAACACAGAACACTGGTGGAGAGAATATGAATGTTGTGGTGGATAGGATGCCAATCAAGTGGACTGCTTTGTGCTAAATAGTATTAAGCACCTTGAGTGTTGTGGAGAGTATTCCATCACACTCCTGACTTGTGCCTTGTAGAAGTAGAAATGCTTTGAGTTGTCAGGAGTTAAGTCACTTGCAGGGTAGCCAGTTTCTTAACTGCCTTCACAGCCGGGTGATCTTCCACAGTATTTTGCTGGTGATGGACTCAGAAACAGTAATTCTGCTGAAGATAAGGATAGATGCTTACACTTTCTCCTTTGAAAATAGTCATTTTCTTGCATTTGTGTGATGGAATGCTACTTGCCAATTATCAGCCCATGTGTGAATGCCATCCAGGTCATGCTGGGTGCAGGTATAGACTACCTCCCCTCGGGAACTGTGAAAGGAATTGAACATTAGGCAGTCATTACCAAATATTCCCATGTTTGAAAATCAAACCTGCAGAAGCTGGAAAACTGAAATAAAAACAGAAAGTGCTACAAACTCTCAGCTGTGAAGACAGCATCTGTGGAAAGAGAAACAGAGTTAACATTACAGATTGACCTTGATCAGAACTGAGAAAGGAAATTATTAATATGTTACAGAAGAGGTAGGAGAGGGGTGAACAGAACAAAGGGAATATCTCTGATAGGGTGTGAGGGTTGCCGTGGGGATAAGTTGTAGAAGTCATCTGATCAATGGTTTAATGAAGAAAAATGGAACAAAAACTATGAGAGGGCAGTTAGACAGTTACACAGTCAAAGGAATATGAGAAAATGTGAAATACAGGGTTGGAGGACATGCTCAGCAGGTCAGGCTGTGTGCATGGAGAGGAGAAACCCGAGCTGGTGTTACAAGTGGATGACCTAGAATAGAAATCACTAGTTCTGATAAAGATAGAGAAAATGAGTTACTAAAGTTGTAGCATTTAACACTGAATTCAGAAGGGTGCAGTGTGCCCAGATGGAACTTTAACCCAGCCCTATTTGTGGCCTGTGGCCTCCGGCACTGTTATCATGATGCTCAATGTAAACTTGAAGAGCAGTACGTCTTCCGACTGAACACATTACAGCCTTCTGGACTTAGGAAAGGGCTAATGGATATGCACATTAAAATACTTGCCAGATAATCTGTTTTCAATATAAAGTAACATGAAGCCACCTGGCATCACCTAGGCATAGAGCTAATCATAGAGTTTGGAGACCATCCTTTAAACATGGAATTGGGAGCCAGCTCTATCAACATGGTCATGGAGTCAACCCTGATGACCAATGTCTCAGATTCCATTGCATCACCAGCAGTTGTCACATGCTATTTAAGTGTTGGACTAGAAGTCAGATTGTTGTTATCAAGGCTGTGGATGCCAGTGTTCAAAGGGATCTCAAAGTTGTCAAAGCGTTCTTTAACAGATTACCAGAACTGCTGACGTGAAAGTAGCTGTGGTTCCATGGAGCACAAACCTGGGTCTTTTCTGAGGATGCGTTAATCCTACTCTTACCTGGAGAGTTTCTTGCCTCTCAGCCAGCCAACTGGAATGTTGCAGTCTAAAGCCAGGCCTTTAAAATTCAGAGCTGCTTGAGGTAATCCTCAAGACCTCTGCTCTCTGTTCATTGAAGATCAGCAACCTTCCAACAGCCATGCTGCAACAAAATATCAGGGGAGCACCGTGGGAGCTGGAGTTCAGTCAAAGGCAATCTGTAAATAGGCACTAAAGCATTTAATTCATGAAATTGGATAAGAATGTGCTTTTTGTGTTGAATTTAGTTTTTATATCACAGCCAATCGAGTAATATGATGTTGGGTGACAGACACAATCTGGGAAAGGGGAATTATATTCATCCCTTAATTGCCTTTGAGAAATTGAGGCAAATTACTGCAGTTGTTTTTTTTTATAGAGACTGATTCTACTGAGCAGCATGTTAAGGTTTACCTTACCACATTGCTGCAGTCTTGAGTCATGTGTACACTAGACCCACAGCAGTATGGTAAGATATCATGTGTACACTAGACCCACAGCAGTATGGTAAGATACTCTATGCCTTAACATGCTGCTCAGTGGACTCATAGTCTCTACAAAAAACAACTGCAGCATGTCACCCGAACTTCAAGAGTTGAGGGATAACAGATTTCCTTTCATTACAGGGATTTATTAATCAGATAGGTTTTTAAGCAATAATCTGGTAGTGTTTTGATAACAATTATTGATATTGCCTTTTATTTCCAGGTTTACATAATTAATTTAATTTCCCTAATTGTTATTTTCAGATTTGAACTCATTGGTTATTTTGTCTCAATTATTGCATCGGTAGCAAAATTACTCTGGCACCTTGCTCCTCTAAGTTATTTCACGAAGTGCAAGTTACAAAAAATTCGCAGCCTCATTGTATCAAAATTGTGCAATTATTACATTGGTTCTAAACTGACTCCAAAGCCCACAATCAAGCTTGTATTGAAATCAGAATTGAACCAATTCTTTTTTTTTAGGTTTCATTACACATCCTGATTGCCTCCCCAGCCATGCCCCTCCTTTGGGCTACTCTCATGTCTGTACAAGTCCCCCTTGTGTCTTCCCTACAATTACTCCATGATAAACCTCTCCCCATCCTTTCCCCTAATGCTGGAGTTCCCAATTGCTTATTTTCCCAATACATTCACACCCCCAGACACTTCCACTATGATCTCTACTTTCCTCAATGGCAGATTTGGAGGAAATGGATTTGTGCATACTTGTACGGCTTGTTCTAATGTGCACGTTGTCCCAAGCCTCCTGTGCAGTAGAATATCGTGCCCCACATGCAGCACTACATAAATTTACATTTTTATGGTTAGAAAAATTTACAATACAGCATGTTAGGGTACAAAATGTACTGAGTAGCCAGTTTTGTTTTTCAGAATGACCATTGCAACACAGAATTCCACAATTTTGGCATGTTTAAGTCTTAATAGAAGGGACTAAAGCAGTTTAAGAAATGAGCATCTGTAAGATGTTAGATCTTTCAAGAAGTGCACTGTCAGCAAAATAATACCCTGAAGTTGTATCATGTTTTTAATTGTATGTGTCTCTGCAGAATAATTATGATATATTATTCTTTAAATAAAAAAATCTGTTAAGGAAGTAGATTCAAAGCTAAAATGCAGACTCCACAAAAATTGTACAAGATTGAAATGATAGTTTTATTAACAAAATATCTGCAATATTTTATGTATAATTACAGAGTTTAAGTGTTTGATTGTTTGAGCATATTAGATAATAGTAGATACAATATATATGAGGGGTCATTGACTTGAAAAGTTAACTCCATTTCTCTCTGCGCACATTCTGCCTGACCTGTTGAGGATTTTGTCTTTTTATTTCAGTTTTGCAGCAGCTGAGGTTTTTTTGCTTTCCAGTTACAGCATGTTAACTGTTTTACTTTGTATAAATTTATGTTCCAACATATTTACTTTTATGAACAGTTAGTAGTTCTTAAAATTATATGAGATTGTATATTCATGTGCAATTTTCTGCAGATGAAACTTGGTGTGTTATTTCTATAATCTATAGAGATTCATTTGATGTTTACGTATGTATGTAAAGAGCCAACTGTAATTTTTGGTAGCCATCAGGTATGCCTATAAAATGGCTTGACTTAATCTGAGGCCAGATATTTTTCAGATGGCCCTAGTGCACAGTAGATTGCAGTCCAAAATTGTGCAGTGTTGGCTCATTTTATGACAGTAAACGAATATAACAGAGTTAAGTTTCTGCGTATAATATCTGTTCCGTCTAACTCTTGACAAGCTGAATCATACTATTATGATCAGAATAAATTTCTCATTCATTAAAAAAATAAAATATTTTTTAAATGTTTGACAAAGTGTCAAATGTGGGTTTTTTTTTTGAAAGAATTGTCCTCAACTAACATTATTAGAACTGAATTTTGGAAGCAGAGTAGAATAGGCAGATTTTTGGTGCAAAGTGGCCAATATCAGATTGGTTCACCTTTATACAACCTGCCTGATTGGTCCTTGAATTAAAAATTGGGCACAGTATAAAGCGTGGATGATCCAATATCATCTGTAGTATACCTGCACTTAAATTGAAATTTCTTTTATGATACAACAATGTTTTGCAATTTTGATATCATTTTAGGTGGACAGTAAATCAAGATGACATAATACCATTTTGCAGCTTTTCAAAGAAATGTTTATGACCAGATGCAGAGCATGTTTAAAACTTTATGGTGGTAGATGCTTATCCTTTAAAATAACTATTATTATTTACAGTGTCTTAGAAAACTCCATTTGCTTCCCTTAAAACATGAATAAATGCTGTAGAGTTATTGAGAGGGAAAAGGTCCCCCCCCCTCCATTACTTGTAACAAATCAATAAATCTGCTTGCAAAGAGTGGGTTTACCAGCTTGTTACATGTGGTACACAGAGGAAATTTTAAAAGTGTTTTGAAAGGAATTGCGGTCAGCATTTAAGTTTCCTTTGCATACAGTCATTATTACAGTTTATTTTAACACATTATTGTCCAGGCTTACTTTTGTATTGTTCCCATTTATTGTTCCATGAATGTCAGCACAAAATGAGCGACTCTCCCAGGAGAACAAAGAACTGCAGTTGCACTATCTGGAACACAAGCAACAGTTGGATGAACTAAAAGATCGCATGAAGTTCTTCACCAAAGTAAGATACTTACTTACCTGAACTCAATTTATATCTGCAAGAATGTGACAGTGGAATGCTTGAAATGTTTTATGCATGCCATAAGTATACTAGCTTTATGCATCATAAAGCCTCAGAAAAGAGAATGTAAAAATGTGATAGTTTATTTATTCATGATATTCAAGCCAAATGTCATATTTGGTGAGAATCTACTATGTCATTTCCAGTTATCCCTGTATTATTCATTTCCATTTAATAAGGCCTTTTATTGACTATTTTAATTTCAGGAGAGTGATATTGATGTGGCTGAACTCAGTGAAGCACTGATGCTCATAAAGGTACTGTAAAGAAGTTGATCCCTCTTTCAATTCATGTCTGCTCTGTAGTCTAATAACAATCTGACCCTCATATGCCCTGATTGCAGTGACTAGCATTTCAAGAGGCTAATTCATTGGTGGTCTTCAAGGGGCCATTGTAACCCAAATCTCAGAAAGAACAGGGGAGTAATGTTAGAAAAGAGTAACATAGAGTTTATTTGGACTTTGTTACTATTTCATTGACACAATAAAGATTAATTAGACCATATCCAAAATTTCTGCATAGATTTATATTTTATTCATATTGTAGAGACTTGTTGTTTAGCACTGAAGCATTGAAATCTTTTTAGAATTTGCAGGTCAAATCAGAATTATAACCTAATGATAAATAAAACTACAGAGGTAAACCTTAAAATAAAATGTATGTTATTTGACCATGAACAGCAAAATTATGCAACTGACCCAGCTGAAATTTCAGCTACTGCCCAGCGGTAGATTTTCTTAACTCTGCTACTGTGCCACCCCTGTTCTTGGACTCGCATGCAGTTTCAATGAAACTTAACATAAGCCTGAGGAACAACACCTCAACCTTTTGATTAAATACTTTACATTCGATCCGATGAGTTCAGCAATCTCAGATTTTAATAATTGCCCTCAGTTTTCAGCTACTGCTACTGATTCAACAATTCCTATCAGTACCCACTTTCTTTTGTTTATTAACTTGTCCCACTTTGACACTATTATGCTTATTATCCCTTTGCTCATTCAGATTGTCTTGCTGCCCCGCTTATCACATACTGTCTTCTTTTTATTTTGCACCTCTCCCCTTTTGTTTGAACCTATTAAATCTCTAACTTTTTTACAGTTCTTGTATAAGATCTTCACCCTGGAATGTTACATCCATTTCTTTCTCTGGGTATGCTGACTCAACAGTTCTGTTTATTTCACATTTTCAGCATCTTCTACATTTTATTTCGTTGACTACTTTTCATGTGGCCAGCAAAATTGTTGTTGATTGTGCTTGTAGCAAGTCAAACAAAGCAGTGCAGAAGAAAAGATGTATTTTTACTCAATCATGTGATTTTATCTTTATTGTAGGTTCGTAAGCATCAGAAAAATGGAAATCTTGAGTTTCTGGAGAAAGTGGAGGACAACATTAATAAGGATCTAGAGTTCTCCATACGAGAGCTTCAGGCAACACATGCAGAGACTGTTCAGGAACTTGAAAAGACAAGAAACTTGCTATTTATGCAGTACAAGATTAATAAAGATTATCAGGTAATTTTTTTATATTAAGAAGACATAGTAAGTATTTCAAACACAACACCACATTGGTAGTATGAAGCAGTTGAAGAACATCATGAAGGAATAAACCATATGGCTGGAAACTTGAATGGAATTGCATGTGAGAAGGGCATGGATTTGTGAATTTGCAACATTTTCAAGAAATTTAAGGAGGAAATAAAGATTAGAGAATACTTTGCAAAGACAGCGAGGTTGAGCATTGACTTTTTGATGAAGGGGTAGACGATGGGAGTTTTGAAATAGTGCTAGAGGAGTGGGATCTATTAACACATCGGTAGGGAAACCAGAAGAGGAATCTGGCTGGTCAGCAGTTTAGTGGGAACGCTCCTATTGGGAGCAGGAAGCGGTCTGAAGCCAACATGTGTTCAATGAGCTCAGAGGGAAGTAAAGAGAGATTAAGGGCCAAGGCATGAAGATCAAGGGGACATTTCATTTCATTAACCAATGAAAGGACAGTGACACTGTTCCAACGTGGTATGTTGGTTTAAAACTGAACATTCAGTAGACACTATCAGGTTACATGAAATGTAAACAATTAGCATTTCTGCCAACATTTATTTTGTTTTAATATTCATGACATTGTCTTAGTTTGCTTGCATTAGCAACTCTTCCTTATATTTTGATGGTTTATGAACTCTTCATAAGAGACAGTTCTTCAGTGTTTTGCTGTACAAAATCAAGTTGATTGGGGTTAGCACAACTTAGAAGTAATAACACTATTATTGTCTGATAGTGAAAAGTACAGGTTTCTGCTCATTTTCTTTGAATTGATTCAGTAACCATAATATTGTAAGACTATTTGCACAGTATAATAGCTTTGGTCTCCTTACCTAAACAAGGACATACTTGCCATCGATGAAGTGCAGCCAAGTTTCCTTAGACTTGTTCCTGGGATGCAGTGTTACATTATGAGGAGAGATTGAGCAGAATAGGCCTGCATTCTCTCAAGTTTAGAAATTTACAAAATTCTCACAGACTGAATGCAGGACCAGTGTTTTCCCTGGCTGAGATATTTAGAACCAGGGCTTACAGCCTCTGAATAAAGGGTAACTTATTTACGGTTAAGGTGAAGAGGAATTTCTTATCTCAGAATATGATAAATTCTCTTCTCTGGAGGGCTGTGGAGCTCAGTCATTGAGTTCATTCAAAACACTCATGGATAATTTTCTGGATATTAAAGAAACTAAACGAAATTAGGATAGTGCAGGAAAATGGTGTTGAAGAAGATCAACCGAGAACTTGATTAATGGCAAAGCAAATTCAAAGGGCCATATGGCCTTTTTTGTTTCTTATGTTCTTACAGCGACTGCACACGAAAAATATTTATTTGGAAACAAATAATAATATGTTCTTAAGTTGTGAAAAGTGCTGTGTGCTTTTTTTCTTTTGCACCCTTATTTTTTTGTAGTGCTTTAAATCATTCATCCTAAGTATTGTCATCATCTTGTTGTCCTTTACTTGTCTATGTGCATTGAGATATTTAGATATTTTCTATATTAAATGTGCTATATAGTCAAAAATTGTCATTGGTTAGGGGTACCATGTTTTAAATGCACAGTCAGAGACTGTATTGTAAATACCTGATTTCAAAACTAATTAAATTACTGAAATTGAATATATTTATAGCAGATATTCAGCTTATTTTGTGAATGTGCAGACCAACGGATCCTGATAAAATTGCTCATTTTTTAGAGATGAACAGGTGGTTGTAAATTGGTTCTAATTTGTTTTGCATTCTGTTGAGACCTGCCTGTATCACAAATTTAGCAATATCCATCTTTTCGGTCTAATCATAATTGCATATTAATATAAAAGTCAGCACTGTTGCATCTCTCCAGTGTGTTCCAAGCCCCTATCACACTTTGGGTGATGAAACAACTTCTCATGATAGCATAGCGGTGAGCGTAATTCTATTACAGCGCCAGCAACCTGGGTTCAATTCCCACTGCTGTCTGAAGGACTTTGTACGTTCTCCCCATGTCTGCGTGGGTTTCCTCCCACATTCCAAAGACGTACAGGTTAGGGTCTGTGGGCATGCTGTGTTGGCGCTGGAAGAGTGGTGACACTTGCGGGCTGCCCCCAGCACATTCTTAGCAACGCAAAATACATATTTCACTGTGTGTTTTGATGTACATATGACTAATAAATAAATATCTTATCAACTCCATTCTGTTCCTTCCACCAATTACCCTATATCTAAACTAGATCAAATTCGTTAAGATGCTGGGATTTTGAAAAATATCAGAAAATGCGAGAAATACTCAATTTGTCTGACAGTAGCTATGGAGAGAGAAACAGAGTTAACCTTTCATAGATGAAAGGTCATTGATCTAAAACATTTACTCTGTTTTCCTTTTTCACTGATATCACCTTTCCCACTGAGTATTTCCAGCATTTTCTGTTTCATTCTTTAGATCTTTGTGCTCTAGTTTTTGATCTCACTGCTATGGGATTTAGATCCTTCCTATTAACCTTGTATAGGCCTCTCATAACTTTATACCTCAATTATATTTGCCTTCACTCCTCAGGTACCACTTTAGCCAATTTCTGCTCATAAAATTCTCTAGCCTTAGATTGTGAAATTCTAGTGAATCTCTTCAGTACCCACCCTGTGCCATAGCACCCATCATGTAGTGTGATGACCAGAAATGAATACATTAATCAAGTTGTGACCTAATTTGTGTATTATACAGTTCTGTCATGACTTCTCTGCTCATACATTCTGTGTCTTGGCCAATAAAGGCAAGTATAAGACACAAGAGATTCTGCAGATGCTGGAATCTGGAGAAACACACACAAAATGCTAGAGGAACTCAGCAGGTCAGGCAGCATCTATGGAGGGAAATAGAGAGTTGACATTTTGGGTCGAGACCCTTCATCAGAGCTCAGTATTCTGTTGTCCTCTATTTTCCAGTATTGAACGACTTTTGAATTCAATGTGTCACTTTCCCTGGGATTTCACAGGCTTTTACTTTCCTTGTTACTTTAATCCCATGGCTTTACTGATTCCTGTTACTCTCTTATAGTTGGCTTAGAAAGTTCTTAGGATGAACCAAATAACAGCAGTTAGCATAAAGCCTCATGAAAGCATAAATATCAGATGAAACAGATTTAAAAACCTGTGAACATTTTAGAAGGCTGGTCTCCTCCTTGCCACCTTTCTATGCATATGTTAGAGACTCAATATCCAGTGCACCTTGGGGCCAGAAAATGGTACAGCATCCTTTCTCACCCCAGTTTTCAAATATAGTTCATACTTCTGAATTATTAGATCAGGAATTTCAAACAATCAATCTTAGACCTGGGTACAAAGAGTTTGATGCCAAAGATCAGGGAGAAATTCTGTTGATCAAATTACTTAGCTTCTACTATTTTCCAGGTACTAAGAAGTGAAAATCAGTCTCACTGTCAGTTACCACATGAGGTGTACCTTTGTTTCTTAATTGCATGATTGGAGCACTTTATAAATTCTCACATACCTATCTCCAGGATGCAAACATGTTAAATGATTTGTACAGATTTGACTTAAATCTTGTTTATTGATTCTTAGAAACAGAATTTTTGCACGTGAATTAATTCAAGCATCATAACGGGTGTAGACAATAAGTAAATAAAATTCAGTTTTATTCACTCTGAATTCCAATCTTGTGAAAAAGGATGCCAGAGTAAGCTACAAAAAAAACTATTTTCTGTCAAGCCAATCTATTTTTTCAGTGAAAGATATAATAAACTGTGGGCTGAACGAAAGCTCTAGAAGTGTGACTGCCACGTATTGTGGTGAATGTGGAAGTAATTACACTCTAAAAGTGGCAATTTGAATAGTTTGAAGAAGTTTAAATATGTTGCCAATTTGATACATTTACAAATTAATGGAAAATAGATTGGACTACTGCTTATCAGTTCAAGATGCAGAGAATCAATGTTAGTTTTTGTGTAATTCATAATGCAGCTAAATGTTTATACAAAGAATTAAGTCTCTAGGTAAAACCAAACTTGCTATTCTTACCAGGATATATTTTTAATGAAAGCAATTAAGAGAAAATATGTTTATATTTCTCAATGAGAGGAACACTAAAGTATGAGTAGCAACAGTTTCTCTGATAATAAAAGCTTGCTTTGTTGTAATTAGACTGGACACTATCTAAAATTGCTATGTAGCAGAAAAATAATTTAATTATATGATATTTTTACTATTGGCTTTCTTTTCATTCCAGGGCTTTTGAAAAGATTAAATAGATATAGTTATTCAACACTAGGCATGTTAATAGTATCATTTTACTTCTGCAGTTAACTTCATCTTTAAGCCTAGTGAAAGGGAATGAAAACCATTTCAAGTTCATCACCACTCTTTTGATAAAATGTAATTTATTTTTGGATTCCATTTTCTCTTTACAAAATCCCATCAGATTCACTATATTAAATATCACATATAATATATGGTAACTGAATTCTAGCATTACTCTGAAAACAGTTAATATATACAACGTAAAAAAGTTATTACAGAATATAAAGTGTTTGTTTATATAAACAGTGGCACCGAATAATCTTCTATTTGACATAGTAACTCTAATGAATAGGTAAATGTGCATGATGAAGGAGTTAGATACATACTTCAAATTTTGCAAGACAGTAGATTTAACTGGTGACTAGACTAATCAATAATTATTA
This sequence comes from Pristis pectinata, assembly GCF_009764475.1. Lineage (NCBI taxonomy): Eukaryota > Metazoa > Chordata > Chondrichthyes > Rhinopristiformes > Pristidae > Pristis > Pristis pectinata. Next base: position 34,036,927 of record NC_067417.1, on the reverse strand, counting down.
TTTCCAAGTCACTAGGTCTATGGAATTGGTAGCTTTACAACATAAAACAGAAGGACCACCATGTGTGAAGCAGAGTTTCCTTTTATTGTTCCTGAATTAAGCAAATGGTTTTGAAAGTGTAATCTTCATTTTAATTCCATATATAATTTTACTCTAAACACCCTGAAGAAAACTAATTGATTTAAAGTAACACTACTTGAAGAAACTTGTGCATTATATATTGCTTTTCATGGTTCTTTTAAATTCACGGATATCCTCACCAGCTGATTTTCCCTGCTTTCTAAACTTTCTCATTTAATACAGTCCCTCAACATTTGAATGTGTTTCCATTGCAGTTAAATTGATTTACCAGAATTTTTTAATTTCTTAAATTTAATCTCTGCATTGGATTATTGCAAGATATCTATTGGAAATAACGGCTTAGGTACTATAACATGTTGGAATTTGCATGAGTATATGTAGTAAGAGTAAATTGATAGTTCCTTTCTTTACTGAGCTGGAGTATCCTTATTTTACTGCATAATAAATCTTACACTATTGCTTTGTTAGCGAACAGTATGGAACCTTTCATTAGCTCAACGATAATACTCCTGTTTTGAACTTTAAATCAGAACAAACCACTCCACAAAATCTAGTTCAGATTAGCAGCCATATCGAAATGAATCAACAGTAGAAGATATATAAACGCAAGGGTTCCAAATGATATCTATGATAGGGGTGACCTGCAGTGCTATTTGTAAAGATAACTGGGCAAAAACCTTGTATGTTTGCTCTGTTCCATGATATGTTGGGTTGACTAAGCAGTTATTAGAGCCACTGTTTTATAACAAGTATTAATATAGAGATAGTCCTTTATCATTGTTTCACCTATAAATATTTCCACCAGTTCAATGCACTGGGCAACATTACATCTGAAGACTGCCAAAGTAGCAAAATCCTATCTGGATCCTACATTTAGCCTTTCTTCAGCATTTCATTCAAATTGTATACAGTGGCATGCAAAAGTTTGGGCACCCCTGGTCAAAATTTCTGTTACTGTGAATAGCTAAACGAGTAAAAGATGACCTGATTTCCAAAAGGCATAAAGTTAAAGATGACACATTTCTTTAATATTTTAAGCAAGATTGCTTTTTAAATTTCCATCTTTTACAGTTTCAAAATAAAAAAGGAAAAGGGCCCGAAGCAAAAGTTTGGGCACCCTGCACGGTCAGTACTTAGTAACACTCCCTTTGGCAAGTATCACAGCTTGTAAACGTTTTCTGTAGCCAGCTAAGAGTCTTTCAATTCTTGTTTGGGGATTTTCGCCCATTCTTCCTTGCAAAAGGCTTCTAGTTCTGTGAGATTCTTGAGCCGCCTTGCATGCACTGCTCTTTTGAGGTCTATCCACAGATTTTTGATGATGTTTAGGTCAGGGGACTGTGAGGGCCATGGCAAGACCTTCAGCTTGTGCCACTTGAGGTAGTCCATTGTGGATTTTGAGGTGTGTTTAGGATCGTAATCCTGTTGTAGAAGCCATCCTCTTTTCATCTTCAGCTTTTTTACAGACGGTGTGATGTTTGCTTCCAGAATTTGCTGGTATTTAATTGAATTCATTCTTCCCTCTACCAGTGAAATGTTCCCCGTGCCACTGGCTGCAACACAAGCCCAAAGCATGATCGATCCACCCCCATGCTTAACAGTTGGAGAGGTGTTCTTTTCATGAAATTCTGTACCCTTTTTTCTCCAAACATACCTTTGCTCATTGCGGCCAAAAAGTTCTATTTTAACTTCATAAGTCCACAGGTTTCCAAAATGCATCAGGCTTGTTTAGATGTTCCTTTGCAAACTTCTGACACTGAATTTTGTGGTGAGGATGCAGGAAAGTTGAAGGTTTTGCCATGGCCCTCACTGTCCCCCGACCTAAACATCATCAAAAATCTGTGGATAGACCTCAAAAGAGCAGTGCATGCAAGATGGTCCAAGAATCTCACAGAACTGGAAGCCTTTTGCAAGGAAGAATGGGCGAAAATCCCCCAAACAAGAAATGAAAGACTCTTAGCTGGCTACAGAAAGCGTTTACAAGCTGTGATACTTACCAAAGGGGATGTTACTAGGTACTGACCATGCAGGGTGCCCAAACTTTTGCTTCGGGCCCTTTTTTTTGTTATTTTGAAACTGTAAAAGATGGAAATAAAAAAAGTAATCTTGCTTAAAATATTAAAGAAATGTGTCATCTTTAACTTTATGCCTTTTGGAAATCAGGTCATCTTTTACTCGTTTAGCTATTCACAGTAACAGAAATTTTGACCAGGGATGCCCAAACTTTTGCATGCCACTGTATTTGAGAAAAATAACTACAAGAGCAACCGTCTTTTAAAAGGACAAACTTTCGCTGGACCTGATGCCAAGAGTTGCCATCTGCCAGAGATTTATAAACTTCATGGAGAAATATGCAAGTAACTTGCCACCAGTGATTGTGATTAATTAATGACCTGCAATCATTGTATAAATTTTACCAACACTGTTGAATTAAATGCTTTCAAAATTAAATTGATAATCACAAAGAGAATGAGCTGTATTAAAGTTGAATTCAGTTTATCTGTTTTAAGAAGTCACTTGCAAAATGTTGGTAAACAAATTGTCCCAGAGGCCACCATAATATAACATTTTGACATACATTATTTTCTGAAATATTAATAACACATACATTTTCACAACTATAATAAGAAACTATGTAATGATCTATTTTTCTTCTTGGCCTTTCAATTTTAGAATGAGGTTAACACAGTTACCAAGAAAATGGAAGATAATAATCGAGAATATGAGATCAAACTAGAACAGTATGCACAACTGCTTGATGTTAGAGCAGAACGAATCAGAAAACTTGAAGGTATGATGAAACAACTTTTTAAAGACAATTGTTGTAAAAACATATTTCATTTCAGATGTAAATATTGTGAAAGCATCATGCAAGTGGAGCAATATATGTCCCTAGCTTTTGGTTTCTTATTATTTTCGCAACTGAATGAACTGTTCCTAATCATATAATGCTTTCTGTAGTGTTTTTGTAGTATCTATAATCATCAGTATGGATGCTGTTTCCCAATACAATATATCACAATATATTTTTTAAATGTTGCCAAAGGAAAGTTGCAGACATTGAAAGACAAGTCTCCCACCACCTGCACCCCCACCCCCATGATCTTTTCAGAGCGCTTTGACTAACTAGCAGGCTGCAGATGAAGAGGACTCTGCAGTATCAGTCATTTCAACTGTCCATTAGGTCTGGGTGAAGGTAAATCTGAGATGAGGGGATATCCCTTAATGCAAAAGGAAAACCTTATGCAAGGTTGGTTTTGGACAGAATAAGACTACTGTTCCTTCATTAAAATGAAGGCTGAGCTTCAGAGTTCATCTCTGACCAGTCTTCCAGCTGAAACTGCATAGCACACTTTGTCGAACAATATTCTAAAGTGTGCATCATGTTTCTCTAAGCATCATAAGATACTAATTTGTATGTCAAGGGATTGAAAAAATACTTGCCTGATTATTACAAATTCTGATTATTACATAATTCTTACAAATAAAAAAAATGAAGCTCTTATAAAAAAGGAAAATTTCAGGATTGGAGTTCCTTTTTAAATTGCAGCAGTAGCATTTCACTTAGTAGAATGGAAGTACCTGAAGACAATAGCTAACCATCTGATACTGGTTTCATAAGCATCAAAATTTTAAAAAAGCATACCAGGGTAACAGCACTACCAAGGGAAATTGGAAAGTTTCAAGTTTAGATTATGCAGTATATTTTGATGTTCACAGAGATTCCATGACTGTCTGCCTTTTATGCCTCTGTAGGTTCTACAATTTAAAACAAAATCGGGGTGAGTTGCTGCAATCTAAAATGCAGGATACGTTCAAAACTGAAAAGAATAGAGCGAATGTAAATAAGTTATTTGTAATTTGTAGCAGGTTGGCAAAATAGGCATCCTGTTTAAACCTATGCTCTACAGTTGGTTGTAAAATCTTGCACATTTTATACATGGCTCCTAAAGTAAAAATATAAATTGGCGTTGTATGGTGCTCTAGATTTGCTGTTTAAGGAATCAGTTTCCAAGAATATTGATGAAAGCAAGAAGGTGTCACTGTGATGTTATAGATAACTGTAAAGTAAACATCATCATACAAGGCATTTAAATATGTAAGTAACCACACATACCACTTTTAACAATTTTTTTGTTGTTCTCTGGCTGTGAGATAAGGAAGGAAGCTAGGCTTTTACCAACCCTCATAGGTGCCTGACGCTAACCCCGCTTAAGTTGTCTGATGATTTATTTTCCTTTTCTGCAGGAAAATACTTTATTTCTGCATATCATTAGGAACTGACTACGGGGAAAGACTTATTCTGCTAATTATTTATAATACTGTATACATGCGTATAAACCTACTGAAAGTCTTGCAAGAAATAAAAGAAAATCTTCTACCAATGTGGAAAATCATGCTTGTTGCCTCTAAAACACCAGGTTAACTTTAACTAGTTGAGCTAATAATATATATTTTATTGTATAATGTTAATTGAACCTTTTAAATTTCTACTTTTGCTCAAATAATCAGTGTTTTTTTTTGTTCGAGTATTTTGGGTGTGTTATGGGTTAACCACCTTTTCAAAAGCAAGATCATTAGCAGGCACCCATCTTTGTAATTTCCTCTTGAAAGTTTTAATTAAGATGTCCCTGCTGTGTGTTAAAAAGGCCTTTGGTATGCAGTGTTTCATCTGATTTATCCTAGAATAAATGTCAAGTTGTAATCCTTGTATGCTGAGTAACTCATATTCTAGGAATCTACAGAGCTATTTTCAATCTTCTGTGCTGAAGAATTTGTTAAAAAGTATGATAACAATAGTGTGTATATCTTATACCATCTGTTTGCCACATAGAGAAAATCTTATGCTGTATTGCTTTAATGAAAAATATGGAAAAAATTCATCTGTTTTCATCTTTTTCAGCCCAACTCAAAGACATAGCCTATGGCACCAAACAATTCAAATTCAAACCAGAAATAGCAACTGATGATGAAACTGATGAACTTGATGTAACTGTCCATTTAGAACGTGGAGAAAACTTATTTGAGATCCATATCAGCAAAGTAATCTTCTCTCCTGAAGCCATTAAGGTTTTTGGTGAGCAAGAACCTGCTACTTTCTGCACTTATGCATTCTATGATTATGAACTCCAGTCTACTCCTGTAAGACATGGGATGCAGCCAGTGTTTGACTTCACATCTCAGTACATTGTCCGAGTGGACGATTTCTTCCTACAGTATTTGCAGAAAAATACAGTAAAACTAGAAGTACAGCTCGCATATGGCACAGACTATGAAACTATTGCAGCATGCCAGTTACGAATGCATGAAATCCTTGAAAAGAATGGGAGAATTTTTGGCACAGCATTTTTGGTTGGTGAGTGAAATGCACAGTTAAACTGATTGCCTTATCTTTTCACAAGTCTTCACATATTATTGAAATTAATACATCACTCTCAAATATTTTATACTATCCATGCTAATTACATTAAACTTAAGCATTTCATCTTAATCAGAGTACTGACCATTTTATGAAGTTGAAAGAAGATAATGTGTCAAATTAACCATTCCACTCTTATTGCAACTTTCATGTTGATTGCTAATGTTTGCATTGAAATACCTGCAAGGTTTTCAGCATGGAAATATGGAGACAGCTTTCACATGACATCACAGCTCATGCTGATTTTAAGATCATTCATTCTGAAATCATGTTTTGTTACTCATGATACTTATGACATGTAGTAGGAAATTAAAGCAAAGCAATGGATATTAGTTGCGTGAATATGTTGCACCCAATACATTTCTAACATAATTTATCAATAAAAATGCCAGAGCCCTTCAAATCATGGGCAGATGAAGCATTTAAAATACTTATCAGCTTTGAGAAATTATGGTAGTTCCAGAATGGAATACTCTTTAAGCAGGTCATCATACAAGTAGTTTATATTTAACAACTGCAAGTATTTATATTTTATAAGTATTTTATACATTGCAGTGAATTGGTATGAACTAATTATGAGGACAGAAAAAATGTAGTGTTATTTTCAAGAAAAATCCACTTTTTAGTATTTTATGTTACAAACTGATGATGAATGTTATTACTTCTTGTGTTCTGGTAGTGGACATGGAGAATTTGGGTTTTGTTGTTGTTCTTCCTTGCAAAAGAAACACTAATTTCCAATTATTATGATTAAAAACAGTTAAAGATGTGCATGTTCTAAATCTTCTCTATGTCTGGTTAATATTCTACAACAATGATTTGCTTGCTTGAATTGTATGTTTTCTTTTTACAACTGGGAACAATGAGTTTATGCGGGATGTGACAATGTTGTACTGGTATTGTTTATGGCTTATCAGTCAATACATCTGACAACTCAGGTCAAACTCTAAATGAGTACACAAATGAAAATGAATATTTTAGATCAAAAGTAATTTTTGACAACTAATGCACAAATGATGTCAGAAATAGTTTTAGCATTAGCTTAAAATACTGTCGTGAGTTAATAAAAACTGAACATTGTAAACTAAGTAAAATTACCTTTTTCATTTGTGTGACATGCCAAAATATATTACAGGAGATTAATATGTTTTACATCAACAAAATAGAGTTCATATTATGAAAGAAAAAGCTAATTCATTGCCAAAGGAAAACAGAGATAGATCATGATTTTTTTTTTTCTCTTTTTTTGTCTCTGTGCCCTTGTTTTAACCACTGGGAAATAACAAGCAGTTGTTAGTCTTTTCATTTTATAATTTTGGCACATGTAGTTCAAAATTTCTGTATGATTGCTTCAAGTTGCACTAAAAAAGCTTGTTTATCAGTAGATGTTTGGAAGTTTTTATATAAACCTAATGAACATTATGGATTTAATATATCTGTATACAGAAAACATGTTTCATATTCTGTCACGGCAGATGGAAGCAATCTTTGCGACAGTAATGCTGTGGAACCATTTTTTTTAAATCCTCAAATATTAACTCTTCACAGCCCTTTTTCAATGTGCCATGCTAGTGAAATTTTATTCATGTAAAATGATTTCTCACGTCATTCTAGGTGTGTCTGCTCCATTGATAAATTGCCCTTATTATTTTTTTAATTTTCCCCAATTAAAGCTCATGGACTTCTTCCAAATTAATGTGTTGTTACAATTACACTTCTAAATAATTGCATTGTTTCAAAATACATTTTTAACCTCAGTATTTTGCCATTTGAGATATTGTTGGCATTTATATTTTCCTAATGTTTTACACTGCATTCTTTCTTTATTTCTATGTTTTAAATGTTTGATAGCTCTGAGAACTTGATTACACATTCCCAAGTGTTGAGATAAATGTTGCAGAATTCACCAGTTTGTTTATTTCCACATTCATTTGGTTTCTGCATTGGTGAAAAATGTGAGACTTACTGGATTCTTTAATATTGTAAGTAAAGCATACTTTGTTCATGAAAAAATATTTTGGGCTGGAAATTATTATGCCTGGAAATAGCTACAACAAATTTTACTGTTTATCACAGTGCTGCTGGGACAAGATTTTCAATTACAATAGTCCTGAAGATGAATGGAGACACAAGAGACTGCAGATACTGAAATCTGGAGCAACACACAAGAAGCTGGAGGAACTCAGCAGGTGAAGCAGCATCTGTGGAGGGAAATGGACTGTTGACGTTTTGGATCAAGAGTACCTGACCATCAATGTATCCCCCTTCTGAAATGAAGAGGTGCAGGGAGGCATTGTACAGCAAGGATGCCAGGAAAGCAGCTTGGCTGAAATGAAGTGTCGTTGAAAGGAGGTCAAAGGAGAGATTAGTGCCCGACTTGAGCCTCTAAACACCAGAGAACCATGTCACAAGATATTCTATTACCTCGCTTGTGTGGTCAAGTTTAGTATTGTGACCCCAACAAGTGCAGCACAGCAGCATTCAACACCCTCAGCACTATTGCATATCTCATACATTTCACAAATTCAAGTCAGAGAGAAATAAAGAGTGAGACATGTATCAGACTCTCTCTATTTCTCTCTCTCTCCCACTCAAACACACACAAATGCACACACACAGCTTATTTCAATATGGCTGCAATTTTGTTACACTGATACTCACTTTTCTTCTATGTTACTGCAAGGTTTCTTGAGGCAGCTTTCAGTGACAAAAACTGACCAGGTTGAAGGAATAGATGCTTCAAGTCATGAGAATGGGACCTATAAAGCTCCCAATCCCTGAAGGAGCTGAGGGTATAACACGTGAATTAGCTATCTTGCTGTCATATGCCTTCTCCCACCAGAGCCTGTGCAGATGCATTTGTCTGCTGAGCACTACTTTTAACAACTCTCTTCCATCATCATGCCATACTCTTTTGCCTTTATGATTGTAGATTCATAGGAGATCCTGGACAGGAAAATAATAACTTTGAAGAGAGGTAAAAGGACAGTGTCATGCCATTATTCTTGATAACATGGAGGACCAATTCAGATTCTGGCACCATGAGTTCACATGGCATGTATTTCACATGGTCTCTGCAGAGTTAGGGAATCTGGTGTTTCAACTCCCCAACTGGTGAGGTCACACACTTGTTCTCTTCAAATGGACTACAGTAGGTCATCATTGATGAGATGGATATAGATGCACATGGATATCAATGAAACATTCTCAAGCTTGTCAGAAAGTCTGCAAAAGATGTCGAAGCATGGGAGAGACCTTATCTAACATTTCTCATGACCTTCATCAAAGCCAGGAGTCCATTCTACCAGTCAAGAACCAGTGAGCAGCTAACTTTCAGTGGAGAGTGATGTTCTCACAATGAAGCAGCTGACAAAACAAGTTTCTGTTCTCAATGAAGCCCAGGCCAAAGCCTATGTGCCTCAGTGCATCTCAGCCCACTCCCATTACTGGCAACCAGGAGCAGACAGCTGTAATAAGGGAAATCCAGCCACGGTGAGAAAGTGCTGCCAAGATGTCAGCCTCTGCATTCTCACTGCTGGCACTCTATTGCCCTCACATGTTCATATTGCCAATAGCTTGGACTGCTGCTCCTGATGCAGGGATGAGGCATTCCCCAGCCAGGCCATCTTCGCCCAGATCTGCTTGTGGCTGACCTTTTGGGATGTCTGCTGTTGCACTCATTAGAAAGCAAAGCCTTTTACCACCTCGGTTACAATCTCAGTGGGAGCACTGTATAAAAGCAGTCAGTGCAGCAAGCCAGCTTGGAAGCTGTTTCTAAAAGTAAACCCAAGGTCGGTTAGTTCCTGTTATCATTACTGAACTTGTTAGTTTCTTTTGCATTTAGTTATTACATGTTCAATGTCAATAAATGCAGAGGGCCTATCTTACAGCCCTCAGCAGACTGGATGCCACAGCATGTAAAGGGCCTCAGTCTCCTCCCTTAGATTACTGTGACAGCCTTTGATAGCTGTCAAAACTGGGAATGGAATTTTGCTCACTATAAAAGCTGCCACTGATTTTAGTCATTTGTAAAAGTCTTAACATGCAGACTCTTTTAACATCTATTAAAATTAAAGTAAATCATTGATGATTTTCAAGAAAATAATATTAATTAGAAACCTGAAAACACAAATGATCAAAAACCATCCAGTAAAGTAAAATATTTTTTAAGAAATTACTTCCACTTTGGCTCTTAGATATTTGCCTTGCAGTTCCCTCTGAACTCAATGCCGGGTTTGACTTGGCAGGAACTGAATGGAATGGTCTTTGCCTTTGTACTCCATGTGAAGTCCAGCAGCGGAGTAAGCTTATAGGTTTGGTTCTCCATTTCACAGCACGTTTGTGAAAGTCCAGGAATTCCTTCAGTTTTAACAGCTAAATGCCAGCAATTCCAATTGGAAAGGTCAACTAAAGTCAAAACTGACCAGGTGTTTGAACTTCATGTGTCTTCTTGGTATTGGAAGGAACCTTCACATGGCCAGATGCTGTTTATCATTCTGTTTCCTTGTTGACTATGATCAACACAGAACCGTCGCTATGGATTGGCTTCTCCATTGAGAGACTCATTATCGAGATGAGAAAGTGATTACCACTGTATTTTCACAGTTCCATAGTCAATTGATGAATGGGAAATTACTGACTAGCAGTGGTTGCGCTCCTCTAAATTGCTCACAACATGATGTGTAGATGTTGATTGTTGTTTCAGTAAGCAGGTATAGAACACGTCAACTGTACTTGAAGTATATTCTTCCAGTGAGATGGTGCACTGTCATCATAATATTTTGGCCATTGAAACAAAGCAGGTAGTGTCCAGATGGGTCATCGTTATCCCAGTTATTCTTCCCTGCCTTGGTATGAAGTTGATGTAGTGGGAAAAGAACATATAACTTGCAAGAAAGGGGTAGCCATCTGGCCTTTCAAACTTGCTCTGCCATTCCTCAAGATTGTGACTGATCTTCTACTTCATTTTTCTACAGTAAACTCATATCCATCAATTCCCTTAATATCCAGAAATTTGTCCATGTCTGTTCTGAGAAAACTCAATGATCCCTCTGAGGTAGAGTATTCCAAAGACTCTCCACCCTCTGAATAAAGAAATTTCTCCTGAGCTTAGCCTACCCTTTTTTTCTGAGGCTGTGAATTCCGGTTATAGACTCCGTGGCCAAGCAAAATATCCTCACTGCATCCACCTTACTATTCCCTGTAAGTTTCAATGAGATCACCTCCCATTCATCTAAACTTGAGAGAATACAGGCCTTGTCTACTCGGTCTCTTGTCATATGATAACCATGCCATCCAGGACCAGTCCGTTGAACATTCACTGCTCTCCTGCTATGGTAAGTATATTCTTTTTACACAGGGGAACCAAGGCTGTACACTGTAATCCGCCTATCTCAGCAAGGCACAATATTATTATAGTAAAACATTCCTGAAATCCTCTCGTAATAGAAGTCCACATACCATTTGCCTTCCTAATTGCTTGCTGTACCTGAATGTTAGCTTTCAGTGACTTGTGTACAAGGATGTCTAGGTCCTTTTGAACACCAACATTTTTTATCTCTCAGCATTTTAAAAAAAAAACACACTACCTTTCTACCACTTTATATTTAATCTGCTATGCTCTCACCCACTCATTTTTTCTTGTCTGAATTCCCTTGAAACCTGTTTACATCCTCCTTATTCACCTCGTTGTATGCCATCAGTGAACTTGGAAATGTGACTTTTGGTCCCCTTAGTCAAATCATTGATATAGTAAGCTGGGGCCCAAGCATGAATCCTGCAGTACCCCAACAGTCACAGCCTGTTTACCATATTTTCTTGCTCTTTCCTTTCTGCCTGTCAACAATTCTCAATCCATGCCAATATATTACTCCCAATTCTATGTGCTCTAACCTTGTTGACCATCCTCCTGTGTAAGACCTTCAAAAGCCTTCTTAAAATATAAATGCACCACATTCACCGATTCACCCATATCTGTTCTACTATTCACGTCCCCATAGAACCCCAGGAGATTAGTCAAACATGCTTTCCCTTTCATAAATAACTGACTCTGTTCAATCCCATTATTCTTTTCTGGATGTTCTATTATAATGTCCTTCATTATAGATTAAAGAATTTTCTCTACAATTGATGGCCACCTAACAAGTGGGTAATTCTCCATTTGCTCGTTTCCTCCTTTCTTAAATATACATTTGCTTCTTTCCAATTTGTGTGGTATTCCAGATCTAAAGAAATGTGTAAGATGATAACCAGATTACCCAATTCCTCTACAGACAATTCTTTCAAAACTCTGGAATGTATCTTCATCCACTTTGCTAGCACATCAAGAGAGAACATCCCTCTACTGCCTTCTGCTCACATTTTCTTCCTCTGCCTATTGCTTCCCCTCCTCCTGCTCCTGTTGGGGGCCTTCAGTCAAGAGCAGAGTCCTCATGATGACTAAATTGTGGGGCTTAAAGTCGATACTTAAGATACACCCATCCATCTTTGTGAAGTATTATAGTCCAGACTCTCACCTTGAAGATCCCAGTAACATTCTCCACTAAACTCCTGGTGGTTCCATGGCACTGATTATATCACATTCAGCTCCTTGTGCAGGAGTCCAGATAGAATTTAGGAACCAAGGAAGGAAGGGGCTGCCCTTCTCATCTAAAAGCCAGCAATTGGCAGCTGAAGTAAAACGCCTGATTATAAATGAGTCATGCAAGCATTCATGACTCATTTATAATCATGTCCTGGTTGTAGCCCAGTTGCACATTCAGCGAGTGATAGCCCTTGCAATTGCGTAGACATCCAGCTTCACATAATGAGTTCAAAGTGCCATAGGAATGCAATCCTTGAACATTCAGAAAGCTCTCAATACAGCCAAATCCATGTCTAATCAGATCAATGGTCTCTGATCAAAGAAAAAGAGAGAAACTTCTTTCCTTTGCATGAAAAGCATTGATGACCTCCCTGATGTAGTAATGAACCATGAACGAGCATTGGGCAGCCACTACAGACTTGGATGATTTGGAAGCCAAGTTCTGGATGACACTTTACCTCTTCAGTCAGAGCAGACCAGGCCTGGGTGTGTGACTGGAGCTCTGCCTGAACAAGTTGACAGATTTCTATCATCACAGCTTTTAAAAACAACTTCTGGATACATTGCTTCCAGGACAGCTGGGGTAGGAGCATGGCTGCCCATATATTCTCAAAGGATAGAGTCTGCAGGCATGATCTCTTCCTCTCATCAACATTCGTGATTCCTTGGGGGAAAGCCTGCAGCCCCACTCCACTTCCTGCGTGTGCAGCACATTCAGCTGGATTGTCACTGAAGTATTCATGGGAAAGTGGAAAAGTAGTTTTAAATTGGCATAATTTTATCCTCTCTCATGGTTTTCCTTAAAAAGCATTTATTTGCCCAAGCTTTTTGCCATCCATCCCAACACCCTAAGTGACTTGGTGCTAAATTATGTTTCTGTGAAGCACCTTGGGATGTCTTAACATTCTAAAGAGACTATGAAAATGTATTGCTTTCGCAATGTTGTGAGCATGGAAGCAACATAGAGATATTTCTTGAGAACTTCCAGAGAAGAAGATACTATGATATTCACAGGGAAGATCCAAGTTTTACCAGTTTTCAGCTAAAGCATAAAAAAAGATACTAAGTTTATTAGAATAATGTAAACCTATCACCTTCAGGAGGAAACCAAATAGGTATTGGCAAATTGGTTTATTATTGTCACATGTACTGAGGTACAGTGAAAAACTTGTTTTGCATACCATTCATACAGATCAATTCATTACAACAGTGCATTGAGTGCATAAAACAATAACAGAATGCAGGATAAAGTGTTACAGTTACAGAGAAAGAGCAGTGCAGGTAGACAATAAGGTGCAAGATTATAACAAGGTTGATTGTGACGTCAGGAGTCCATCTTATCGTACTAGGGGACCTTTCAATAGTCATAACAGCGGGATAGAAGCTGTCCTTGAGCCTGTCTGCAAGTCTTTAGTGTTTTCTGCTTTGGTTACAAAAGGGAAGGTTTTTGTCAATATAATAAGTCTGTTGTAATTGAGATATCATGAGTCTCAAATACATGGGAGGTCAGAATCACATTCATTAGAGAGGTTAGATAGCCGATATCATACGGAAGCATGAACAAATCTTTCTCAAGCAGTCAGCTTAGGCTTCTAGAAGTCTTATCAATTTCAGGAGATCAATTTGAGTAGTCTCTAATTCGTTGCCATACTAATACCATACTATTCTACCATTTCCTGCAAGAGTTGTTCAATGAACTCTCTAACTGAAATTGTCAGTTTTGTATCATTTTGTGATGTGACTACCTCCCCACAAACACTGGCCAGAAACAGTTCAAACTCACTTCATACAGTAGTCAAACATTAAACAGGTAGCAGAGACTTTAATTCAGTAGATGCCGATTGTAAATGGGAACGTTATACTTTGTAGCTGGGAATATAGTGTTTCAAAAACAAGAGGGTTTTGTGGTACTTCTACTCATTATTTTACTCAACGGTAGATTTAAGCACATTTTGAGTCTTCTTTTCATATTCTTCGAGCAAAAACAAAGTTCCTATGATATCTAATAAAAGCATTGGAGTGTGAAAAATGCTCTAGTCACAATGTAAAAAACATATTTGATGAATTTTTCATACAGTTGTTTCACAAATGACCTGTTGATTCTTGATTGATAAATTATTTAGATTTTTGGCAAAATTGATTTGATATTTCTAAAGGAAAACTGAACCACAAGCAAACTGAAATGAACCAATAAATTTAAACATTTGTGTTTGGCCTAATTTTATTCTGCATAGTTTCCATTTTTATCCAAAAGAAATTAAGCAGTTTATTGATTGTTCAATGAGTAAAGAATTATTCATGCCAAAGCCTCGAGAAACAATGAAATCAAAATTCTATATTTCTACTTTTGAAAGGCTATCTATTAGTAAGTAGGTCTTGTTCTTGCATTACCCTGGTAGTGATTTTATTCAATATACAATATTACTGCCTCTCAGCTGCCGTGCATCCCTTTACTTACATTATCTGTTTTGAATGCAGGTGTCAGAGGAGATGTTGAAAAATATGGAACAGTGGAATATTGGTTCCGACTACGTGTAGCCATGGCTCAGGCCATTCGGCTCTACAAGGAACGAACAAAGGCCTTGGGATATATAACTTCCAGTGGTAATGCAATTAGTCAGCCACAGCAGGTGAATTTGTCTTTTATTTTGGTGGATTTAAGTCTGGAAGCTTTGGGAGAAAAAAAATGCTATGTTGGAAAACAAAATCTGTTTTAAATGAATGTGGAGATTTTCAATCCATGTTAAAAGTATGGTAGAAATGGAACAGATTTATATTACTGTGCAGTATCTGTGTGACAGCAATCTTTCTCAGTAATTATACATAAAGATTTCAACAAACTTTGTAACTATTCCATGATCAGACAATTGGCCCTTTGAAACTGTGATTTGGAACCACAAATTTCTGTTTCCATTTCATATTTTGTTGTAGCTACATTCTAAATGGAAAATGTTCAGTGTTTGGTAAATTTCAAAATTAAAGACAGGAGCATATATTGGATAGTTAGGACAGTTGATTTTATCTTGGCCTTTGATCAAAGTCATCTTCCAGGTTCAAATTCCAAGTCATCTGTCACAAATCCTTCCTGGTGAATAGCCCAGCAGTATGTGTCTTTTTTGCCTCCTACATCACATGAATCTCAAAAGCTTGCTTGGACAACAGCATGGGAACTTGATGTGACAAATTATTTTTTCCAGGAAGCTGCCCTAGTAATATGGATGTTGAAACTCAGTTCAGAAGCTTGCCTTTTAGAGAACCACGCCACCATTTGTAGGTCACTGTCAACTAAAAATACTTCTAAGGGTGCCTCCAAAATACTGACCAAGCCATTGTTCTGTGTCAACTCATGCAGTTTCCCATATGCATGAGATGCTCCAGGAACCATGTAGCTTCATTCAAGATTGGACACAGGCCAATCCAATTTTTTTCTTTTAAGCTGGGCCAATTCCATTTTACATTTGTTATTCTACTGTGACCAGAGAGTCTAAATACAATACAGGTTTAGCATCGATGAAACCCCAAATATTGGCACAATGTTAATTCAAATCAACTTCAACATCAAAATGTTAAAAGAGGCATATTTCAACACATGCATCATTTAAAAAGATAGAATTTAATTTTGATTCAGTCACATATTAATACAAAATTTATTGTGCACTGAATGTTTGATGATTTGATTTTTGCAGTGATGCAACAGGCAGGCATGTTTTTGCAGCTGATTCAGGTGACTTTATAGTGGGCTCCATGCTCACAGGAATTGCTCCTTACCAGGCTCCCATCTCCTTTGAATTTTAATGATCATACATAGCTGACAAGTATAGTTAGCTCTGCAATCATTAAAAAGGTCAAACGTTATGGTCACCTAAGGTTGGCATTGACTGCTAGTTATGGAATGCAGTACTTCAGTATTATGGGAGGATATCCTAGAAGGCTCCTTCAAGGAGGCCACATAGGTAGAGATTAAGAACGAAAAGGGTGTTGTCACTTTGCTCGGAGCGTGTTGCAGACCCCCTAACAGTGAATAAAAAATAGAGGAACAAATATGTAAGCAAATAGCAGAGAGATGTAATAAAAATAGAGTTATCATATTTGGGGATACCAATTTCCCAAGTATTAGTTGGGATTCCCTTAGCATTAAAAGGCTCA
Source organism: Pristis pectinata (assembly GCF_009764475.1). Taxonomy (NCBI): domain Eukaryota; kingdom Metazoa; phylum Chordata; class Chondrichthyes; order Rhinopristiformes; family Pristidae; genus Pristis; species Pristis pectinata. Next base: position 34,020,701 of record NC_067417.1, on the reverse strand, counting down.
GAGGATGCAAAGTTTTTTAAATGTGTCCAGGAGAGCTTCTTGGCAGAGTATGTAGATAAACCAGAAGGAAGGAACATTACTGGACCTTATCTTGGGGAACATAGCCAGTCATGTGGAGGGAGTGTCAGTATACTCTATATATTTCAAAGTGGTTATGGAAAAAGATACAGATAGACCTGGAATAAAGCTCTTAAACTGGGGGAAGACAAATTTCATTCAAATATGATAGGACCTGGTAAATGTACTTGAAGGCATCTGCACAGTGGGAAGCATTCAGAGGAGAAATAACAGGAGTTCAGGGCCAACATGTTCCTTTAAGGGTGAAAATCAAGGGTAACCAATATAAGGGAACTTTGGATGTTGATGGATGTTGAGAATTGGAAAAATAGAAGGGAACATATCACAGATATAGAGAATTGAAAACGGGAGGCCCTTCAAAAATATATGGAGGGAGATGCTTAAAAAGGAAATTAGGAAGACGAGGGGGATCAAGAAATATCACAAGCAGACAGGATTAAGGTAAATCCAGAGGCATTTTATTAGTATATTAAAAGCAAAAGAATAACCAGAGAAAGATTAATGGCCCATCAAGGACAACAGAGGCAATCTGTGTGTGGAGCCAGAAAATATGGGTGAAACGGTGTTGGTGAGGTCCTAAATGAATAGTTTTCATCAGTATTCACAAAGGAAACAGACTTTGCAGCTGGAGGATTCAGCGAAGGGGAAGGTGAAGTTGCAGTGGAAATCTCCAGAAATAAAGAGAAGGTACTTGTTGCCTCAGTGGGCTTAAAGGTGATAAATATCCGAGGCCAAATGAGATTTATCCCATGCTGCTATGGAAGGCGAAGGAAGAGATTGCTGGGGCTCTGAAATTTTTACATGTCTATAAGTGAGGTAGCAGATGACTGGAAGACAGCAAATGTGGTCCACATTTTCAAAAAGGACAGCTGGGAAAACCCAGGAAATTGCAGACCAGTGAACCTAACATCAGTAAAATGGAAGTTATTGAAAAAAATTCTGAAGAACAGAATTAATAGTCACTTGGAAGAGCAGGGACTAAACAGAGATAGCCAGCATGACTTTATCAAGGTCTGATCCTGTCTGACCAGTCTGATTGAATTTTTTGAAGAGACAACAAAGTGTATTGCTGAGGGCAGTGCAGTAGATTTGGTTTACGTGAACTTCAGTAAGGCCTTTGACAAGGTCCCGCTGGGGAGACTGGTCCAAAAAGTTAGGGATCATTTAATCTAGGGGGTTGGCAATAGGAGGAAGACGGTGATATTGGAGAGTTGTTTTTGTGATTGGATGCCTGTGACTAGTGGCGTTCCACACCACATGGATCAGTGCTGGGATCCTTGCTCTTTTATAATATACAGGAATGATTTGGATGTGGATGTAGGGGGCATGATCAGTAAGTTTGCAGATGACATGAAGATTGGTGGAGCTGTCGATAGTGTCGTGGGTGGTCTTAGGCAACATAGCTAAGAAATTGCAGATGGAGTTTATTCCAGATAACTGAGGTGGTGCAGTTTGGGAGTACCAATGAGGCTGGAAGGTAGGGTTCTAGGGAGTATTGAGGAACAGAAAGACCTTGGTGTACAAGTCCAAAGATCCTTAGAGGTGGTAGCACAGGTAGATCACATGATTAAGAATGCATATGGGATGCGGTCTTCATTAGTTGGAGCATTGAATACAAGAGCAAGGAGGTTTTGCTCCAACTCTATAAAACATTGATCAGACCTCTGGTGGAGTACTGCATGCATTTTTGATCACAACACTATAGAAAACATATGAAAGCACTGGAGAGGGTGCAGAGGAGATTCACCAGGATGTTGCCTGGGATGGAACATTGCAATAATGAGAAACTTAGAGAGGCTGGGTCTGCTTTCCCTGGAGCAGAGGAGGTTAAAAGGGGATTTGATTAAGGCTTATAAAATTATGAGGGATACGCATAGTATAGGCTGTGGGAAAATAATCCCTATATCAGAGGTAGATAAAAATAGAGGGCATAAATTTAGGGTAAGGGTAAGTGAATTAGTGGGGATCTGAGGGGGATCTCAGAGACTGGTGAGTACCTGGAATGCACTGCCTGAGAGAGTGGAGAAGCAGAGTTGTTGACAGCATTTAAGATGTGTGTAGACGTGCACTTAAATAGTCCAGGCATAGATGGCTTTGACCCAAGTGCTGGAAAATGGGATTAATATGGATGGATCCACACTGGTCAGCATGGATGTGGAGGGCTGACTGGCTTGTTTCCATGCTTTATAACTTTGTGACTCTATGTTACTTTAATGTTAAAGCATGTTTTCTGGTAACCCCAAAATGACTGCATTTACCCTGGTCAATTCCTATTCTTCCTGTTGTAAGAATATCACATCGAGGTATTTACGAATGGACTACTGACTCAAAGTGCTTCTTTCTGAAGTTACCTGGAAATGTGAGTTGTTTAAACCTCAGACAGCAGCAACAGTAGTAATAGTACTAGTAAAAGTAGTAGATCGGGCAAAACTCCTTGAACCTTATAATAGACACAGCTTGCTGATTTTAACTACACTAAGTCCTCAATATCTATGAGGGACAGGGACGCAGATTCCCCCTGGATAACAAAAGACACAGGTGTCTGTTTAGCCACTGACAATGAATCTAAGGCTGCAATGACAACTCTTCCATGCTCATATCAAGTTCTTTGTATGTTTCAGTTTATCAAAATGAGCAACGGTTGCTTTTGATTTACTGAAGTCGTACAGGGAGAAGATTGACAAGCTCCAGACTTTTCTCACTGTCCACTGCAGTGGAGTTACAACACAATAACCCATATTCCCGACCTTGGCTCTGACCCTGGTGTTCCTGACCCAACCCCAACTCCAGCTGCATGCTTGGCCCACACTCCAGACCCTAACTTCAGACACAGTACTAGCCATATAGCAATGTAACCGTTAATTTAACTAACCTACCAAAGCACTGGTAATTATTTGGGAACTCACATACATAGAAATAATATGCAAGGTAGATGTAATTTTACATATTTGCGAAAAATGAACATAATAAGCATACACCCAGCCCAGATCTCTGACCCTGACTCAGCTGCACACCAACCATTGATATTTTCACACGTTGCTGCACAAGACATCAAATGTAAACAGAATTTACCAGACACCATAGGAGACGGCTCTGAAGGAACACATTATGATTACCAACACTCCCAGTAATACATGGCCAACTTCATGAGTATGCAGATCTGCAGAAAGTAAGTCAGTGGATAATGAGGACTTAGTGTATTTTCTCCAGCAAGACAGGCTTTAAGTATAAAGCTGGCATGCTCCAGAAAATTTCACACATTGGTAGTGGAATTGGGGGCCACTTTGTTCACTTGTCAAGTGTGAAACTGATCCACAACTTACCAGTTTCTGCCATCAATCACACGTGACCGAAACCTAACCAGTGTATCATTGGTTCTGGCTACCCCTTAGTCATCCAAGCTTCTATCTAAGTAAAATATTAAGCCAATCAAAGTTATCATGTTGGGATATTTGATTGTGCCAGTACCTGATTCAATATTCTTAAGCCTGCCTAGTAAGTCGTGGTAGAAGTAGTCAAATAGTAGCCTTCCTATGCACTCTTCAAAGGAAGCTTCATCTCTATTAAGTTAGATTACTGATTAGTCTTTTCAAACTGGTGTAACATCTATTGGCAGGTTTCAGCAGCAGTGTTTGAAAAATATGTAATATCTTCTTTGAAGGTTCTGTCTTTGAAATTCTTCACAGTTCCTACTCCCGTGGCCTTCCTGCTGGTTCTTGCATTATAGCAGCTGGATAAGGAGCAGAAACATTGGCAGGGGAGAGTCTTACTCAAAAGCACATCTTTCAGCATCTGTGTCTAAGGTTACTGACCATTCACCATTTAAATCCAGCTCGCTGTTTTATACCAACGGGCACATTGACAGCTACATGCTGCAAATCTAGGAAAGAACAGCATATGTCTTTCCCATTTTCTTACCACCACTCTATTGGGACTGAGACGATGAATAAAACACAGGAGAGAAGGGAGTCTCACCAACCCCTTTTTGTTGTATTTTCATGACTTGAAAATGAGAAGAAATGGCAGCAATTTGAGCCGCCAGCAGTGTAATCAGAGTTGCCTCTTGTGATTCCAAACCATGCTCTTCACTGAAGTGTATACAGACCACTTGTTCCATTGCCGGCTGTAGTGTTCTGGCAGTCTGTGCGCAGCCCACAATGGTTGAAACTGTACTCCTCCACACTCTGTGCCAGAATCCTGCTGGTTGACATGTATAAATTAATGGTTCCTTCAAATAATCTTGAAACGCATGTTTATACCAGCCCAACAAGTACCTTAAGCAGTTGGAAATAACTAACCACAAACTTAGCTTAATAAAGTAGCAGGAGGAAAGAATATGAGAAGCAGCAGAAGGAGATGGATGGTGTGGAATATTGATTTTAGGATAATGAAGGGATGTGTGAAAGTAAAGGCTTGCAAGAGGTGAAACCACAGCTGGTTTGCAACTGAGAAGAGAGCAATGCTAGGTTGACTTCTTAGAGCTGTTCCATTTTATCAGCAATCATAAACCTTTTGTGCAACATTACTGCCATTGTCCTCAGTGCAATACTCTATGCATTATCTTCTCTGTAACATTACTATCTGTCTGGAGATTCTTCAGTCCCACCCTATTGGGGACAACACATTGCTCTTCTGAATACCTTCCACTTATAGAACCACAAAACATAACCAGGCTCCTTACTGCAGCAAATTCTGAAGAATACTCAGCAAATTCCAATATTCAGCTACCATGGTTTCCTCTGTTTAAAAGGTGTAGGCTGCCTATAAATGGTGCCATCATGCATCATTTTGTTTTCATAAATTAACAGAGCTACAAACAGAAGAACTAATAGTGCTGGCATCATATTTGTTCTTTGTTACTGATCCTTAAGGACCTATTTCTCTACCTAACAATCTATATAATTCACGTTGGTTGCAAAGCAGTTAGCGTGACACTATTACAGCACCAGCGACCCAGGTTCAATTCCCGCCACTGTCTTTAGGGAGTTTGTATGTCCTCCCTGTGTCTGCGTGGGTTTCCTCCAGGTGCTCTGGTTTCCTTCCACATTCCAAAGACGTATGGGTAGGTTAACATGGGTTTAAATGGGTGGCGCAGACTCGTTGGTCCAGAAGGGCCTGTTACCATCCTGTAAATAAAGTTTAAAAATCCTATAGGCCTATTTCTTTCTAATCTTGATAGCTTAACACTGCACTTTGCAAAACTCCAAGTTGTGTTGAGCATTATGTTTGGATAACTACTGCAATAAAGTTATTTGAATTTTTTTTATGGATTGAAATAATTGAAGGAATGATACCCAGTGAATTTTCAGTACTAGCTAATATTTTTAAACACAAGGCAGATTAGTTCATTATTACTGCACACTGTTTTGTGAGACCAGCCTGACAACGGGCCAAGTTGACCCTATATTTGCCTGCATGCCAACAGTTACCAACAGAACTTTCCCTCCAACTATCAGGCACAGTAGCGTGATGGAATATTTTCCTCTTGTCTGATGAATACATTTTCAACAATAATCAAGAAGCTCACTGCCATTCAGTACGGCGTAGCCATCCATGCCCTCAAATATTCTTCCTCTTCATTATTAGTAGCTGCTGAATGTTCCATATCCAAGAAACTCTTCAGCAACTTGCGAAGGGTTCTTGGTAGAATGTTTGTGGCGCTGAAGGTCAAGACCATCAGCCACATGGAAACAACATCACTTCCAAAATATCTTCCAACTCAAACATCTTCCTGACTTTGAAATATAATGTTGTTGCTGGTCAAAATCCTGGAGCTTCTTCCCAAACAGCACGATGGGAATCTTCACCATCTGATCTGCCGGAGGTTGGGTGGTTAAAGGTGGCAGCTGATACCACCTTCTGAAGGGATTGGAAATAAATGCTGGCCTTGTCAGAAACACCCACATTCTTTGAATGAGTAAAACTCTAAGTACTTCAGGACAATCAGAGGCCAGGAAAGGTGTTAGATAATTGTAAGTAAGTACTACCTCATTCTTTAAGGTACTGTATATATAAAAAGAACAATAAATTGTATTGTTAAAGTGAGTGGGAATTTAGTTCCTTTGTTTCATCATTTTGGTTCCCCTTGCCTTTTTTCCTTTATTGATTTGAACATGAAAATAATAGTAGCAAAGGTTATGGAAGCATTTTTATATTAACCATTTAGATAGAAAAGGAACAGGATTAGGTGGAAAATCTGTTTTACACCCTTTGTGATTTCCATGGAGATTAATATTAACTGGGATCTAAGGCCTGCATTGCACTGAATCGCAACAGTTTCTGAGTTAAAATTGAAGGCAACATTTCAGTATCTCCATGCATACGCTGCCTTCGATTAAAATATTTTTCCACTGATCCCACAGGCACAGTCTACATCTCTGGCAGATGGTAATATGAATGATCTTCACGTGACTATCAAATCTTGTGACAACCTGCAACACAAAAGGAAGGACAGCCAACCAAGTCCTTACGCTGTCTACAAATTCTTTGATTTTTCTGACCATGACACTGCTATCATTCCCAACAGCAATAATCCACAGTTCGATGATCACATGAGATTTCATGTACCAATGAATGCAGAGCTTGACCGATATTTAAAGTCAGAATCATTACTCATTTACGTATTTGATGATGCAGATCCTACTGATACTTCCTACCTTGGAAAGGCTGAAGTCCCTCTTATTCTGCTAGCTCATAACAAGAACATCTTAGGTAATAACTTTTAAAACTTTTTTTCATTTGCAAATCCTACTTCCTATTGTTAATATATTTTGTCCATCTTATTAGAATTTGCTGATAATAGGAAAATAAGTATATTGCGGGCAATTAAGGATAAATTTTAAGTTGAAAACTTAGCGTGATCAGTACCTGAAACCATACTGTAGTAAAATGTTTGAAAAGTTAAAGAGAGCAATCCGTTGCTCAGGAAATATGCAGTAAAACAAATAACCACTTGTAAGAATTGTAGAAAATGAATTTAGGTCACACCTAAAGTTAAAATGAAAGACAAAGGTCTGATGGATAAAAGAAGAGTATTCAAATGTGCTTCTAAAATACAGCACATAAGTTTTTAGCCCATCAGTAGTTAGATGAAGATCTTATGAATGGCATCCTAACATGGAAAAGAAGATGCATATGAGGTTGTAAGACCAAGTAGATGTAATAAATGGTAAAACATGTATTCATTTGTAAGAATTGTAGGTATATGAATTTAGGCCTCAAGATATTGTTAAAATGGAAGACAAGGTTATGATAGATTAGAAAAAGTGATCGTCTGCTTCTAAAACAGAGAAATATGAGCTTATGAGCCATTAACAGCATGTTCAAGATCTTTAAATGACACCCTATCCTGGAAAAGAAGCTGCCGAAGAAGTAGAAAGACAAAGCAGGTGCAACTTTCTTTTGCAGAGAGGTTCAAATATCCCACAAAAGACCATATGGAAGAGAATCGATAAGAGGAAGAGGAACAGGTACATAAGCCCAAAAATGGAAAACGTTACTGAAATAGAAGAGTCAGGCTTTATAAAACTGAGACTTATAGACATATTAGAAGGGTTTGTTTTGACATCTTTCAAGAAATTCTATTCATACTCACAGGAAAAGAGGAACACAGGACAGCCTGTTTATCTAATACACAATTTATGATATCTCTTTGGAAAAGATGAGCTTCTGTGATTAGTATAATTAAACAAAATGAAGCTCTAATATAAAATTTGTAGAGTTATCATAAAAAAATACAGATGAACCAACAAAGTGCTAAGTGATGGAGAGACTTTCTGAATGCAGACTCCAGGCAATTGATCAAGCAGTCAAGAGACATAAGAATCTGAACACCAGCTATTTGTTTGCTCATGTCCAGTAATATTGCAATGTCATGTGACTACTTATTTGATACATAATTGGCATGTCACCATTTCTTTGCACTTGTATCTTTAAAAAAATCTGATAGCCTTCCCGCATTAGCAACCATCTCAAACCATAAAAAGCATGTATGTATCAAGTTCCAAGATGCCAAGAAAGCTGCCCCGAAGCCAGCTATTGGTAGGTATAAACAAAATAAAACCTAGTGCACATATATCTTGCAATTCACTTTTGGAAAATATCAGATCCTCCATTATATCTTTCTGAAATGGTTTAATTGATAATTGATCATTTGAAGAGTACAGGGTACCATTGGGTGGTACAACATGAATTAATGTTGCTTGTTTCTGCTGACAATCCTTCAGAAAATCACTATGTAAAGGCTCCAAACATTGTAGTATTTTCTGAAATTTTAAAAACAAATTGTTATGCCCTTTCAATGCAGCCCCTTTGTTGTACACTCTTATTCATTTAACTCTAGGTACATTTGAACTTACAAACTCCGAAGAACAAGTCATTGGCACCATAGATGTTGAATTAAAATGGATTAACTCATATTTGCCACCAAATGAATTGATAATGATAATGGATCAAGCTCAAGTGCTTCCAAAGCAAGAACCAGAAAAGCTGCCAGTGACAAAGGACCTTTCTGAGGATTCAATTTCGGTAACTAGTTTTATACCCTTCTATTTTTTCAAGATGTTACTTGAGTAGTTCAGCTTATCAAATTTGCTGTTTCCAGAAGCTCTCTTAAAGTTTAATTATGTTTTCCTTGGTATTGTTCCATTATTAAAATATTTAAAAAGAGGAAAATGTATAGTTCATTGATGCAAGGAATGTATTGTGTACTCATGAAATTAGTGCACATGCATAACTATAGGATACATTTTCCAATTGCCAAATCTTAGCACGGTGTCTTGTTTTTTGTACAGCCCAAGATGGTCTTCTGGTGGTCTGTTGGCAAAAGTACTTAAGGCTGACCAGAAGATATGAAAACCTATGTTGATCCAGCAGGACATTCGTTGCAATGCTGTGTTCTCCATAGAAATCTATTTCTAAGTGGATTCATCTAGCCCTTGTATCAATAGATGGCCCCCACTGCTAGCAATCTGAGCAGCAGTGATACAGATCAAGGGGAACCAGCTCAGTGATTCTCTGGGAGTGATAATAGGAATGGGGTGCTTTACTGTAATTAGACCATGCGAGGGGAATGAGGACGGTGGGTGGCCTTGGTCTTGATGAGAATGCAAAAAAGGGGGTGAAAGTTGTTCTGTCTCAGTAGGAGCCCGGAAATGGGTCACTCTCTGTGACATCACTCTTAGAAACATCAACAGCCTGATTAAAAAGCACTTTGGAGTCCTATGTTCTATATCATATGTTTATTATTAAATAAATGAAAATTTTCCATGTAAAGAACAAAGAGAAGTTGTGTTGCTAACATCAGGGATGCCATTTGTCACAGTGTAACAATTTATTTTCAGGGTGAGGTTTGAAACAGCTGCCAGTACAGATGGTTGAAGAATTAACAATTATAGTCTTGAACTGGGTGAATTAAGATATTATGATCCTTTCTTCACAAAACTCTATTAATCTATGGAGGGTGCCAGTTAATTTCAAAATCAGTTGCTCCGAGATTGGATTGATTTTATTCCCTTCTATCAGATAAAATTAAGGTAATAAAAGTGACTTCTAAAAAGCCCAGAATGATGGTTTTCCCATTTTCATGGGAGTATGTCCCTCACCCTGTGCCTTTTCTAATGTCGGCTCATTTTACTAAGGGGCTTAAAGCCATGTGATTTCCAGTCTGAGCTGAAAGAGTTTTCTATTTTACTGGAAGATTATTACTTAAAATTACATTAATTGTTTAAAATCAAAAACTCAATATGCTTTTTTTTTCTACCCCACCTCTCAACTACCACTGAGCTCCACTCCATTTGGCCCCAAAAATTGTCAAAAGCTTCTGGTGACCCCACTTTGAAAACCACTCGACTAGAGATTAGTTGATTGATCTGATAGCAATTAGATTGCTATAGATGCAGCCCAAGATACTTTTTTTTAAAGAAATTTGAACTGTCCCTGTAGTTTAAAACAATTATCAATCAAATTAGGGGCTCTTTCATTATTATTTTTGTTTTGATAAGCACTTGCTCCAAATTCCCCCTGTATTTAATATATAAATCAATTTTGAGAGAATTTTATCAGCATTTGCCACTACCAATCACATGGTCATTGAGTCATACAACATTGAAGCAGGTTCTTTGGCTTATCAGGTCAATGCCAACCATCAAGTACTTAGCTTTACTAATCCCATTTACCAGCACTTGGTCCATAGCCTACTATGCCTTGGTGATTCAAGTGCTTGTATAGATACTTCTTAAATATTTTGAGGGAACCTGTCTCCACCACCTTCTTGGGCAGTGTATTCCAGATTGTAACCACCTTCTGGATGAAAAAACTTCTTCCTCAGATCCCCTCAAAACCTCTTGCTCCTTACCTTAAACCTATGCTCTCTAGCCTTAAATGCTACTGCAAAGGGGAAGGAGTTCTTACTATCTATGCCTCTCACAATTTTGTATACTTCTATCAGGTCTCCCCTCCAGCCTTCTCTGCCCCTAGGAAACAAGTCTAGCCTATCCTGTCTTTCCTCACAGCTGAAACATTCAGGTGACATTCTGGTGAACCTCTTCTGTACCCTCTCCAGTGCAATCACATCCATCCTATGGTGTGGCAACTAGAATTGCAACTGCAGCTCCAGCTATGGCCTAACCAACATTTAATAAATTGTATCTATGCTTATATTCTTTGACCCAGCTAATGAAGGAAAGTATCTCATGTGCCACCTTCAGAGATTTTTGCACTTGTACACCAAAGTCCCTTTGTTCCTCAACGCTCCCTAGGACTCTACCTATATCCACTACCCTTATTGGACAGAATTTTTCCCTATAGTTTCCTGACCAGTGATGTTAGACTAACTGGCCTATAATTAATTACCTGACTTATCCCTACTGCCCTTCTTGATTAAAGGTACCACATTTGCTGTTTTCCCAGTCATCTGACGCCTCATCTGTGGCTAGTGAAGAATTAGAAACATAAGAGCCCAGGCAATCTATTCCATTGCTGCCATAGCAGCCTAGGATACATTTCATCAGTCCCTGGGAATTTATGCACCTTTATGCTTGCTAAAACATCTAATATCTCCTCAAAGTGCTCTAGAATTTCACCGACCCAACTGATATCTCCAATCTTCAACAACTTGGTCTTTCATGCGCCATTGGAAATTTACCAAAGGGGGAAGGGGGTCGGGGAGGTGGGGGAGGAGGTTGGGAGGGGGAGGCGTGATGTGATGGTTATGTTGTGTGTGCAAATATTTAGAAAATATTAGCGGCCAGTGTATCAGGTGATTCAGTCCATGATTTCTCATTTTGCAATCTATATCGTGAGCCCATGGCAGGAACATACAACTAGAAAACTAATTCAGTACGATGGTACAAATACCATGGAGTGACATAAAGTAATATTACTTCTCTCTCCACTCAGTCACTGAATCTAGCTGCACTGCTACCAAGAGGTAGATGATGTCTCTCGTATGGTACATATCAGCAAGGCAGTTTCCAACGTATTGCTTTTGTATTCTTGTTAAGAATCTGTCAAGTGTATCATTAGCAGAGACCAAGAAAGATGCAATTTATTGCAATATCTGCAAAGATAGCCTGGGAACTAAAATTGAGGAAATATTGAGGTAAATGAAGGAAATTTCCAGAGAAAAAAAGTAATAACAATTTTTTGAAGTCTGATTCCATGCCATTTGTTATTATAGGCACTGAAATTTAAAAAACAATCAGTTAACTTTGATAATCAAGAAGAAAGAAGAGTATCGTGGGGTGATGGAAAGCTTTCCGAGAGTCCAGTAAGTGTTTATTATATTAATGGGCCAACTATTGCTGTAGCATTTTTGCTGTTAATTAGATTTGTTCTCACACATCTAGATTTTCACATTTTTCAGGGTAATTTGCTGAAATTTCAAATTGAAAATGTCACAGTGATAGAAATGGGACAGTTGAAACTTGAATAGACAGGCGCACTGTATGTCTTCATACTCAATCAAAATTTGGAATCTTGAAATGGGGCAACACACAGACTGAGAAATGTACCTGATGGTTATCAGGTGCAATATGCTCTCAGGGCTGCTATACTTGGCACAGGTATGGCCTGTTCCTTGCTCCTCTGCCTCGGCAATCACCTGGGGCGTCTTCCAGTTTATCTGGGGGTCCAAGATGGAGCAAATCTAACAGGTCACAATGCACAAGTCCCCTGAGAAGGGGGGCAAAATTGTACCCAAACATTGCTCTCATCCTGATGACCACCTTCGTGTGTGGCTGTATCAGTCGGTGTGTGGACCCAAGGTATGTGAGCACCAAGTGTCACTATGTGCTGAAGTTCTATCTGTCCCTGGGGTTGCTGAAGATAGGCCTGGCCCCTCTGTCGCACAACGCCCCAGTCAGCTGGATGTTGACACACTACCTGTCCTTTGTGGGAGAGTTCTTTCAAGTAAACACCTTTGACCACAAGTCCATCAAACAGTAGTCAGTGCAGAATGTACTGCAGACACTACGGGACAGAGACACTGTAGATTCTGTGTGATTGTTTCCTGAGCAAACAGGCCAAACCATATGGCATAATGCCTCATCGCCAGGTCTCACCAACAAGCACCAAGACCTTGCTTGGCTGGCAGAGAGGTGCCCTCCCAGTCAGAACTTTCCTCTACAGAGGACATATCACGCCAAATATACACTGCCCTCGGAAACAATCACCCACCTCTTTGCAGACTGTGGATTTGTTAAGATGGTATGGAGAAGGATGCAAGGGTCCGTGTCCCAGTTCATCCCCAGCAGCTGCATAACAGAGGACTCGCCCCAAGACAGATATCAAGTGCTGCTGGAAGGTCATCAACTTGATGAAGGACGTCCTTTGGTCAGCCCGAAACTCGTTGGTCTTCCAGCACAGCAAGATGTCTGTAAGGGAATGCTGCAGACTGGCACAGTCCAGGGTGCAGGAGTACATGCTGAGGGATGCACTGAAGCTCGGTGCAGCCATTGCTGAGGTTCTGTGGGGAAGGGCCACAGTCTAGGCTACTTCCGCTACCACAAATAGAGGGGTGGATTTGGGTGGGGAAGCCACTTGAACAATGAAGTGGGTATCACCTCAGGGAGCCACATGAAAGTTTTTACTACTGCATGTAACAGCCATGAATGTTGAGGTTTTGTTTTTGCACTGTTTCTTCCTTTGTATATTTTTTTTATTATTAACAAGTTTTATTTTTGAAATATAAAAAAAACAGACTGGGAAGTGTAAATCAGAATGAATAATTTCTAGTAAATTTATGCTACAGAGCCGAAATGAAGTAATCATACTCCATAGTCAAAACAGTTAATTTTCATAGCTAGAAAAGTTAATTGGTAATAATCAACACATATTTCAGTGCACTTCAGTGTGAAACAGTTGTTAACAAATTATGGGTGGTTGTAAATTAATTTCTCCCTCATGAAAGTGGAATAGTAACAACAAATGCAAGTAGGAATATGAGAGGAGATGGAACTGGAAAAGGTTTGTCATCCAATAAAGCTTCTTCCTTAAACCTCGTACTATCAATTTCAACATTTTAATATCCATAGAGAAACCTCAGCTTAAGTACTCATTGAGCCTTGACGTTGTAAAGCAAATGTCATTTCTCCACTATCTGGACTTAATTTTCTAGTCTCCAAACAATGTTTGGCACCCTGGAAACCAGAAACTATTATTTTCCTTTCCATGAAGTATTTTATCATCTATCCCTAACCTATCTTTCTGCAAGCCAATCCTGCCTCCAGCCAGATATTTATCCAACTCCTTTTGAAAATTTTTAATGAACTGCTTTTCCTGAGAGTCCCTTTCACTTAGGTTCTATGAGGAAACATTTCTTCTAATCTTTGGTCTTACTTGAGACATTAAGTTTAAACCTTGGTATTCTTATTCTATGCTCATAGTTTTAGTCAGGTTTATAATTCAAATGCGAGGAATCCCTCAGAACAGAATTTTGGTAGTGAGGATGTGGAGAGTGGGGGGAGCAGTCTAGAATGGATTACTAAAATGACTCCAGGATGTTCAGAATCCTGTGTAGCCTTCTAGAACTTACTTTGAATTCCTCCATTTTATAGTTTTTTTTTCCCCCTTTGTGTTGTTTTTACATCTTTTAATTCATCTTTCAAGTCTTGGGCCTCACTGGAAAGGCCAGGCATTTATTGCCCAGCCCTAGTTGTTTTTGAAAGGATGATGGAGAGTCACCTTCTTGAACCACTGCACTCTCTCGAGTGAAGATATTCCTGCAGTGCTTTTGAAAGGGAAATTCTAGGCAGGAACAAAAAAAATGGCAATCTATTTCCAAGTCATAATGCAGTACAATTGGGAGGGAACCTGTAAGGTGATAGTGCTCCCGTTAGCCTGCACCTTCTTGGTGGTAGAGGTTATGGATTGGGAGGTGCTCTCAGAGTAGTCTAGGCAAGTAACTTCAGTGCAGTTTGGAGATGATACTCACAATAGCTATGCTGCCCTGCTGGTGGAGGGAATGTGTGTTTTTAGATAGTTGTCCCGTTTCATCAAGTATGCTATCCAGTTTTCAGCTTTTCATCGGTTTTCCAAAAAAAATCTGTGGTATTTTCATGGAGATGAAGTGGGTACCTGGAGAAGTGGAAATGATCTGGAAATGCATTCAAGATTGATACTGGGCTGGGGAAAGAGCTGCTCTCTGTAAACTGATGGTATCCTTCTTACAGCTTGCCTTCGCACCTACTTTTGTATCGTCTAAAATTTTGGCTATAGTGCACTTGCTTCCTTCCTCTAAATATTTAATGTATATTGTACTCAGCTGCATTTCCAGCACTGATCCCTGTGTTAACTGATTGGTTTCAAGTTGCCAATCTGAGAATGACACCGTTATCCCTACTCAGTGCTTCATGCGGGTTAGCCAGTCCTATATCCATGCTAATATATTATTTCTAATACATGAGCTGTCTTCTTGAAAAGTAGCCTTTTGTGTGATACCTTGCCAAATGCTTTTTGAAAATCCAAAAATATTACATCTACTGGTTCCCCTCTATCCATTAAGGCTAATACTTGCTTAAAAGAACTCTATAAATATCAGTAGAGGAGGATATAGTAGACATAATGGAAGGGATGCAAATTGATAAGTAGAATACACTGGAAAAATTGGCTTTGCTTTGAGTGGATAAGTCACCTGATGTGGGATGGTTTGCATCTCAGATTGCATAAGGAAATGGGAATAAAGATAGGGTAAAGTCTTTCCATAGTCTTCCAATCTTCTCCAGTTAGGAATGAGATAGCACAGTATTGGAAAGTGGCAAATGTTCAAGAAACATTGCAGGGATATTTCTAGTAAATATAGGTTTGTCAGTTTAACATTGGGTGGTGGATGGAGTTCTAGTAATACTTATCAGAGAAAAAATTAACCAGGCATTTGGAAAATTGGAGTTAACTATGGGAAGCCACATTGATTTATAAAAGGCAGACCCATGTTTAACTAATTTAATTGGAAATTCTTGATGAAGTAGTAAGAAGGTTGAAGGGAATGCAGAGGATGTTATCTGTGTGGAGTTAAGAAAGCATTTCACAAGTCTGATGTAAAAGGCTGGCTGTGAAGCCATACAAAAGGAAGGATCAGTGTCAATGTGGTTCAGAAAATCTGGCTCACTGATAGAAAACAGTGATTCACAGTAAATGGTTGTTTTGCACACCGGAGAATGGTAGACCCAGTGTTTCCCCTTGGATAGTGGCTAGAGCTATAGTTTTTTGAAGTGTGTAAGTTACTACGATATTGAAAACATACTAAAATTCAACTTTGCCAATGATACTAAATTTGGAGGCATGGAAGACAGTGAGGATAATTTCAATTCATGACATAGATAGTGAACAGAAAGGGAGGACAAGTGGCACATGGATTATGATACAGAGAAGTGGGAGGTGGTGCACTGTTGCAGAAAGGATGCAAAGCAATGAGCTGACAGCAGTTCCAAAAAGGAACCATCAGTTAAAACGTAAACACAAGATGTTCCAGCTATGGTTGAGTATAGTTCACACCTGATGAAGGGACTCGACCCGAAACGTCGACTGTTTATTTCCCTCCACACTGACCTGCTGAGTTCCTCTAGCATTTTGTGTGTGTTGCACCAGTTAAATGTAGTGTGTGCATCAGTGTTTTCAGGACATCTGCAACTGTATACTACATGCAGGAATGTGCTGTAGATCAGATGCAGGTACATCTGGCCTCTTACTTAGTCCCTGGATTCACCACTGATTTCAGTAGCATTCAATAACTTACCTCTCACTTTACACCAAACATAGCTGGAACATAAAGGGTAGTCCCATTCATCTGTGTGGATTCACTGACCTTCAATAAAAGATAATTCTGGTAATTTGTTTTTATTCTCTTTATCTCTATATATATTTATGTTTTTAATCACTTGACACTAGTTTCATGTGTTTTCAAATAAATTCATTATATTTTAATTTTCAAAGACATTTTAACTGTTTGCATTTTTAAATCAATGTCAACTCTCTCTGATTATCAATGTCATCAAGGATCTGTCAGGTGTAGGGCCTCAGCTGCAACCTTACTTGTGTCTTGTTCTGCTTGCAGGACGACTGCAGAACTGAGACTGCGAGGTCATTGGGAGTCGCACAGTCAAAAAAAGGCTAGTGCAGCCCCGGCCAAGGACTAGCGGAGAAGACGTAGGGGGAAAGGTGGGAATCGGGTGAATCGTGAACTGAATATCAGACCGAGCATAATCTGGCCCAGTATAGTCTTAATGGCACAGTTCCATAGAGTGTTATATGGACTTCAAATGGATGTTCTCTTTATTTCAGATTTTTCTTCTTTTCAGTATTCTCTTGTCTCACAATTACATCTTCCATTGAAACTCATTAAGATCCTGTAATTTAACTTGAAAGCTAAAACAAGAGATTACATTTATCACAGCTGGTTTTGTTAATTTATAGCCAACAACAAAAGAATTGGATATAAGATCAAGGTCCTCCTTTTATAAATGACTCAAATAAGATGAAAGTTGATGAATCAGAGTCTGAACTTACTAGTCAGGTATGAGGAAAGAAATAGTGTTATATTGAGCAGGGTTATGTACATTCTTTCACCTTGATGTATAGCCTGTCAGCAGCAGTTTAAAATTATGAGGGTTACTTCCCTTTTGTGCCATACCACTATGTGAACCCACTTCGTCTTCTTTTCATCATCATTGGATATTCCACTTAACTGGTGAATGCTGGAATGGTCCATGCCAGCATTCTAGATAAGTATCAAGCATAGAGCACTCCAGAAACTGAAACCATGTCTTATTTGGGCATTGAGTTTCATTTTGGTGAGCTGCAGGTCCCAGTCGGGTATCCAGAGGCTTCTCACCAAAAGAGGATAAGGTTGGCTCCCAACTTGTTTCGCCATTCTGTCCCTAACATCTGCATGCGGACAGATTGTGAGAAAAGAAAAAAAACAACACAAGGTCAGCGGCAATTGGGGAATAGGTTGGTAGGATGGTGAGTTTGGGCATACCCTCATGAGTGCTGTGTAGCCAGAAGGACTGCTGCTACTGCTACTGTCATACATGGTTAAAAGAAAGAAGCACTTCTCTTTGATGCGTGCCTGTGGTACTTCTATTAAGGAACTTCAGTTGAATCAGAAAATCAGTATGCTGACCTTGCTGAATTTTTGAGAAGGGTCCTTGAATGGTTATCAAGCCCATAATTCGTATACACAAGAGACCCAGCACCAGTTTTGAGCATTCTCCAGGAAATCCTGAATGTTGTCCAAGTAATGATGGCAGTGAGTATGCCTCAGGTGTTTTTAGAGTGCCAGAGATAGCCACATGAAATGAGATCCTCTTTTAACCCATTTTGCATCTCTAAGCCAGATCATCAAGGTCCAGTTTCTCCCCACAAGAGAGCTTTCCTCAATGTAGCAGCTGTTTCCATTTGGACTTAGATCTAATGTATGAAGGAAATTTTGTTTGGCATTCATGAACAACTGTCATCTCACAAGTTAGACCGGTAAATCATAGCCAGTAGTCCAAACCTTGGAACTGGAGTACAAGTCATATTGATAATGCTAAATTCTTCCCATAACCCTGCAACGGAGCCACTTAGCACAAGGGTTTTTTCCAGATACAGGCATAAATTGTAAATGGTAAAAAAGGCACTATCCTGTTTAACTCTTCTTGCTGCCTATTTGACAACAGAACCACAATGTGCACTGATCACATGGAGAAACTGGCATTATTCTTAGAACAGAGAAGAATAAGAGAATATGTGATAGAGATGTTCAAAATAATGAGGGACCTAGACAGAGTAAATGGAGAGAAATTAGTTCCCTTTGGTGGAAAGATAAAGAACCAGAGCAAAAGATTTGAGATTGTCGGAAGAATTAAAACTAATATTTTTACACGATGTGTGGTTAGCATCTGGAATGAATTCCCTGATAAAGTGGTGGAGGCAAATTCAATTGTGGCTTTCAAAACGGAACTGGGTCAGTACTAAAGGAAAAGAACTGATCTCCAGAAAGGGGAATAAAATGCAGTGATTTAGGGAAAGAGCTATGTAATGCACCTGACTACCTTGTTCTCATGGAGTGCTGGTGTGTCCTCCTCCTGGGCAGTTATCATTTTATGATTGTATGCAGCATACTTCTATGAGACCTAATACTTGCTTAGCTGAGTACTGAAGAGCTTCTCCAGAGTAGTTCAGTTTGCAGAAACTGGTGAAGGATACAGCAGATTTGTTGTTGAATATTACTTACAGTTTCATTCTCAATGTAGGCCTGTTGTGCAGGTACTTAATGGGTTCTAGATTCAGGGTCATCAAACATGTCATAGGAAATATATCTTGTTTGCTGTGAGATGACCTGCTGCAATGGTTCAAATATGGGCAACACTGAAGACTGCTGCAGAATAAGAGAATAATAACTGCTGCCAGAATAAAGGGCATTCATTTGTGTGAACCAATCTGTGTACAGTCAGTTTTGGTCTCTAAGCTAATAGCTTCTATTGACCTCTTGCTAACTATTTGCTATTTAGAAATATTTGGGTTTCTTTTTATGTTAACTCTAATTCTGCTCTTGCCTTTTCTCTTTGGCCTTCTTATTTTTTCACTTCTCCCTTGGACCTTTCTGTTATCAGTGTAGTTCTTACATGTATCATCAACCTAACACTTTTCTCTCCTTCTCTTTCATCGACAAGGTTCTGATTGCTTTTTTTCCCTGTTGAGAATGTACCCCGATTGTACCTAAACCATCTCTACGTAGAAGGCTGCCTATTATTCGACTACATATCAGTCTAGAGAGGTCCAGGTACTGTGCACACCCAGTGCATCCCTTAAGATGCATTAGAATTTTTGGGCATTTGATCAGTGTTCAATCTTTTAGTGCTTGATTCCATGTGCCTTTGCTGTTTAAGAGGTGTTTTCCAGTGGCTGCAGCATGGATGAGGGAAGGCTGCTGACCTCCAACTGAGGAAAGAGCAGATATCCTTGGATCTTACCTAAAATTTTAAACATAGGAGATCTGGCTTTAGAATGCAGACTTTCAATCTGGGTTGCAGCAGTCCAGGTCAGCAGGTTGACAGGCAATGACCCCGGTGAAGTTCCAGGGGTGTGACCAGGATTTGCAAACCATGGAACTATTATTGCTCAGCTGTTGGAGTGCTTCAGTGGACCTACTGCGCTGTTGGAGAGCAGATTAAAGACTTGGATGCTCCTTTGAATAGTGATATCTAGTACTATGCTTGCATCTCTCTAGGCTTCCATTGCTGCACTCAGGCTCTTGATGGAAGCTGTTTCTTTTGGAATCTAAGCTTGCCTTTAGTGTGGATTTCTCAGGTGAAAATTCTAATCCACGGTGAAAATTCTAATCCATGTTGAAAACCTCAGCTAAGTCACTAGTGATTTTTTTAAAGTTTCCTGACATCGAGTAAGTTTTCTGTGCTTGTGCATTAACTTTCATCTGTAGTCAGTTCCCTCAGATACTCTGTGTGTCTATCTTACCCAATAACCTGGCATTTGCAATAACCTTTCCTACCTACCTGAGCTCGTATGCACTTGTTCTTTGTGTTTCACTTCATTCAGATCCTTCTTTTATCATAGCCTTCAGAATATGTGCAGTGTCTGTCTCTGCTTGTAGCTGTAGTTATATGATTGAACAATGGTGTTTGATTTTCCTCAATGTCTTTTTCCTCTTCCTTCACTGAATGGGTAGTTTCCAAATTTGAAATAAAAGGAAAAAAGGTTGTGTGGTGGCAGAGGGAGAAAGTAAGACCTGTGGCACACACCACCTGCCACAACGGGATCATAAGAAACTGAGCGACAAAAGAAGGAGAATTAGATATTGACACACCTTCATACATGGTTGCTTCAGTTCGAATAGTAGCCTTAGTGATGTTCCTATGATCACTGTTTTCTCCATGGAGTTTAAAACACTCAGGTACATGTCATCCTCCAGTTCTTTGCAGCTGCTTGAGAGACAATGCAGCAGCTCATAAAAGGATGAAATAAAGCACTTGATTGAAGTATTGAGTACTGATTGTTAGAAATTGTTGATAGGTGGGTGATAGTCTTGAGGTAAGTTGAGCAGCAGTGAATCCAGAGTCTAAATTTGCTATTTGAAGATTATTTCTGCACTGCAGCCATGTTCTTTGAGCCACACTTCTTTTTCTTTCCTCCTGCACTGCCACTTCTTCACACTGCCTCCTGACTCCACATCCCTAATGCCTCCTGCCCACCCCGCTCCTTCTGCACAGGTTCAGCCATAAGTCAAAGTATCAAAGCTAAGATTTGCTTTTCTATAACTCCAGTCATTTCTTACATCCAAAATACACCTTCCTTTTATGAGGTGCAGGCAACCATTAGGTTGTGCAAGTGGCCCACAATATCAAGGAAGCTTCTCACCAATATGTGTCACTGATGAATGGTATCTACATTTTGTTGTTATCTGCAGCAAGTCCTCGCCCCTATCTCATGTGAATAATGAGGAATTGTGTATTTAGATCTTAATGTTGATCTCATTAGTTATTTTTAAAATGTTTGCATCTGACTAACATTGACCTGTTGCTTTTTTTGCAAAGCAGGCTGTCAACAAATACAGCTAAATCACATATTATTACTGACATTGCTTTTAATTTATCATAAGGAGTTATCAATGTTTGATCTTGAAGATATCACTTTCAAAGTGTTATCCCATATGATAGTACACAAAAGGGTAAAGATCAACCACCATGTTTAAAATACCCATGCTTTTGCAGGAATCAGTTAACTTCGATGTACTTTAGTTTGTCAGAATTTCATTGCATTGTAGAGTTTTCAATCAGTAAATAATTCTGTAACTTAATACACCCACCTAGAGAGCATTTGGCTTTTAATGTTGCATTTGTAGAAATGTCAATGCAGAAAATAGTATGTATTGTATACATCTTTAAAAAATAATTATTTTTTATTACATTTCAAGTCAGAGTCCAATTTTGCTTTCCATTTTATAAAACCTAGCTTATTTGTTGTAATAAAATTATGTTGTTCTAAATTTAATAAATAACATGTTTAAAAACATAGGATATCATAGGCACAGAACTGGAAAAATGAAGGCAGGGAGCTCAGAAGATTCATCAGAACTGAGTATGGCTTCTTCAGGAGCAACTGATAAAAAAGATGTACCTGAACCTGGCCAAGGTAAATATTAATATTAATCTTATTTGCAGATTATTTCAGGATTCTGCAAAATGGCCTCAAGTTTGTGTACTTTGATAGGAAGAATATAAAATAATTTATTTTCAATATATATGCCACTGTGATTTATGTTTGCATAATTGGTGTCATTAGATACCCTACCAGATGAGATGTCAGTCAGCTGCCTGTTGCATTCATGCACAGCCAACTGGCAGATCCTCATACCTTCCTGCATACAGAAAGACCAAGATAGTTTTCAAGCATGGGCTGATAATTGGCAAGTAACATTCTACCATACAACTACCTTGCAATGACTATCTCTAAAAGAGAGTCTAACCACTGCCTTTGACATCATCGAGAATTTCACCATCAACATCTTGGGGATCACCATTGACCAGAAACTCAACTGGATCAACCATATTAATATTGTGGCTGCAAGAGAAATTCAGAGGCCTGCCCTGGAAATATATCTGTATTCCTTCTTTGTTGTTCAGTCCAAATTCTGGAATTCCCTATTCTACAACACTGAGTGATTACTATCACAAGAAAGACTCCAGTGGTTCAAGGAAGTGACTCACCACCATCTTCTCAGGGGCAATTAGGTATGTGCGATAAATATCAGCCTTGCCAGTGATGCCCATATCTTAAAAAAAAGTAACTAGAAGTTTTTCAAAGCCACTCAAGGAAGCAGGTGTGTGTGTGTGTGTTATTTCCTGGCAGACTTGCTTGTCAGCTCTTCAACACCTTGGTTTCACTGGCAAGATCCAAGAAGCTTGGGGAAGCTCAACTCTCAATGCCATTATTGTATGGAAACTCGGGGTATCCATGCAAGTCTGCACAAATTTGTGGAACTCCTTGCCACGTACAGCAGTGGAAGCCAGATCAGTGTGGGCGTTCAAGGAGGAGATAGATAGATATCTAAATAGTCAGGATATCAAGGGATATGGGGATAAGGCCGGTAATTGGGATTAGAATAGTTTTTTTATTTATTTATTTATTTATTTATTTCTTCTTCTTCTTCTTCCTCTTCCTCTTCCTCTTCCTCTTCCTCTTCTTCTTCTTCCCCCATTCCCCATTTCTATTTCCCTTTCCTTGGAGCAGACTCGATGGGCCGAATGGCCTGCTTCTGCTCCCTTGTCTTGTGAAATGTGAAAGACCCAAACTTCCTGGGCAGTGTTTGCAGGTGATTTCCTGACTGCACTTAGATGACAGATCTCTCATGGAGTTCAGCAGTGATGCATCTGTTACATGGGGGAAAATCGGAGATTTGTTTAATAGTTACTCAGATTGCTGGAGTCACGAAGGGAGAAAGCAAAAAGAACAGCTTCATTTTATGTGGGTAAACAAAACAAAAATAAAGATTCTCTGCTCAATGCATATTTAGACATGATAATCTAATTCTACATGCTTACATAGTTCAAAAAATGTCTTGAAAAAAATAATTCACCATGACGCTGGAGCATCTTTGAGCATATAATTACTACTCGCATGCAGTTTTTCAGTCTCCCAAGTCTTTAAAGGAAGAGAAACCTGCTGTGATAGCCAATTTAACCAGAGAAGTAACTCCAATGCAATATCAATATGTTTATCTATCATCTGCCCTCTCCTGGCCTAACAAACCTCTGAATTGTATCAGACCAAGGGGAACAGGCAATGGGCAAAAATTGCTGGACTTGCCCATATACGCCAAAAAATTCTAATCTGCCACTGTACAATGCTTTGGTATTTATCCTGCAATGACTTGATTCATTGATTTTTTTTTCAACAGAGGGCCTATTCTGAAGGTGGGAATAGAGTATTATAAAACATAAGTGTAAATTAGGATGATTTTCTTTAGGTCCCTTGAATTGACAAACTATTGCATTCCCTAAATCGGAATTAATATTATCTTGTATAAGCTGTGTTCTTTTAATAAAAAGTATAATGATTTCATTACTTCATTACTTAATTACCTGTTCTTAATAGTAATATATGTTATATATATATATTTTTTTTTTACTTACTGAGTTTCTGCCACTATACAATCTGTAAGTTGCTAGAAAAGACAGTGTCGAATGAAGCTGATATATTTTAAAGACATTTTGCAGATGTATGTGTATATCTATAAATATTATATAAACCTAAGAGCAGCTTATAAATCTGCTGTGATTTACTGAGGTATACATCTCTCATCTATGTAATTGATTTTCTTACTCTTTAAATATAGTTTTAAAACAACACCACATATATTAGAAATAACTTACTATGATTTGATTGTTCAATTGCTATTAAACAATCATCTTATCACTATTCTGTAAACATCTGTTCTTACTATAGATCTCTGAATGACCATCAATGTAATTGTTTTTAGCACTGGTTTTCTATCTCTCCTAGTTGTTTATGATGCTGAGGAATCAATAACGGACAGTGATGATTGTATTGTCCCAGGCTGGCAGCCAAGTTGTATAAAACAGGTCAGTCCATTCATTTGATCCTGTGAGCTGTAAAAAAAACAATTCTAATGCAAGGCAATATAATGTCTGAATGAGACATATCGAACAGATCATTTAACAGCAACAGATAGTCTCTTGAATTGCTTTATTGCTAATCAAGGAAAACAATGAGTGAGGAAAGAAGAAAGTGGAAGGATGCAAAATGCCAAGAGGAGGGAAAATAATGGCATCAGAATGCAATGCTAACAACATCATACATTTTGATTCAGTTTAAAATGCAAAGGAAGTAATTTTTTGTAGGCAAGTTGTTGGTATCCTCATTTGTAATAGCATTAGCCTGTTTTGAAATTTAAAATAACTCTACCTCTTACAGTTGCTGTGCAATC
This sequence comes from Pristis pectinata, assembly GCF_009764475.1. Taxonomy (NCBI): domain Eukaryota; kingdom Metazoa; phylum Chordata; class Chondrichthyes; order Rhinopristiformes; family Pristidae; genus Pristis; species Pristis pectinata. The sequence goes on along the minus strand of NC_067417.1, from coordinate 33,996,181 downwards.
TTGTAGATTTGCAGTGACATCTCTCAGTTTAATAGATCTAAGTGCAACATTGAGAGTTTGGATTAATAGTAACAGAATGATTGATGACTGTTGGTTTCCCACTCAGCTGTCAGTAAAATTTGATCTTTTTTCATTCAAATTCTGGTGTTCCTTGTGTAGCCTGACTTTGTAGCCTTATTTTGAAAGAAGAGCAATATTAATGTTTATATCTTTCAAAGAAAGTGAGTTTAAAGTTGCTGAAAAGATTTTTATTTGTAAAGTGAGCAACTTCCTACTTCTACTGAAAATTGAGTTGATTATGGGTAGGGTTCTGTATTTGACAGTCAGTAATGATCTGTACTAGCTGAAAGCTAAAAGGAAAATTCTATTGCGGGAATTGCTGCATTTCATAGCCAGCTCGGAATATCAATGAAAAGGTCTTGCTGAAATTGACCTCTAATGCGCTCTGTATACATTAATGGCTTACTGAGCTATCAGTTACAGAACATATCTCAGTACCTTACGATGCCTTTATTGAAAACATCTGATTGACTCATTTATCAAGGCTAAGCGCAGAAGGTCATTTGAACCATGCTTTTTCAATGATGTTCTATTCTCTTATATGATCTTGCATTTCCAGCATTAAGTAGTATAACCAGCTACTTTGGTCAATAACCATTCCTGATTGGCTTTCAATCCCTGTCCAGTCCTTAAGTAAAGTATGTCTAACATTTCATTATGTGTCCAGCTACATTAAGCAATTGCCTATGGGTGATTAACTGTCAGTCTACTTTACTATCTACAGAGTGTAAAAAAATGCCACCACTAATTTCAAGCAATGGCACAGAAACCTTTTTAAGTAGAAGAATCCATACAGTACTTAATTTCAAATTCTGCATTAAAATATCTGAATTCATGACATTCTGAAATGAATAATTACTAACTTTATAGCAAAATAAAAGTCTATAGCACGTCACTATACCTGCATTGCATTTTGACGTGAAAAGGAGGCAAATGTCCCCACTTATTAAGTCTCAATCTGCCTGTAACAAAATAGAAAATTACAAAGCTAAAATTTGCATTTGTTAATTCTTACTGAGTTTGAAATTCATTCAAGTGTACTCTGTAGAGCGGAAATGGGCACTAAAATACAGTATTTATATAATTAAGGTGACTGTACTTTTAGTAGACTAGTTTGTAAACTTAGGAAGGTAAGAGACCACAGGACAAAAATGGCAGATAGTAAGAGTAATTATAGGATTAAAGACTATGTTCTCCTGTTGACTGCAAGATAATGAAAATATACACTTCCAGGAATGCTTAAGGTGTAGAACCCAGTAGATCTTCTAATTACATAGTAACTCAGCTGATCTGCAATTATATGGTAATTTGCAATGCATACTGATTGGATTTTAAATGCAACTATGTGTTCATGTTAAGTGTTGTAATTAAAGTGGTGTGCCAATTATAGTATTATACCACCGGCATATCACACTTCAGTTATTTCTTAGATGTTTTGATCAAAAAGAAATCCAACAGGTTTTCTAGACCATGCTTCACTATAGATCCTGTCTAGTTTTACTGCCTGTGATGTATAATTAAACACAGATTACTTCATTTCATTTACAACATTTATGAGCTGCACTTTGTCAGAATGAAATGCTTGTCCCCTCCTTTCCTCACCAAAGTGGCGTAATTAGTGTTAGCATCTTCCTTAACAGTCTACATAAAGTTTAGTGCTTGTATTAAATCAAGTCATTAACATAATGTGCTGTACAATTTGCCCCTATCTCTTTTCGTTTCCACTACATCAAAGCTCTTTTGAGCAGCAGTGTAATTGGGCCGTGCCAGCTTGTCAAGTTCAGTCAAGCTGATGGCTGCTTTTCCTCTGAAAAGCTTCCAGGCATAATAATTAATGGAGAAGAAAGTCAAGAAAATGTAAAAATTTGGACTGTTATCTATGAATATTTAATGTATTTGAATAATCAGAAGTTAAGATTATGAATTTGATCTATAATACATTGATTAAAAGCTCCGTCCAGCACCCAGAAATAGATATAAAACAGACATATGAATTCTGTTGGCAGTACTTAAAAGCTGTCTAACCTTATGCCTGATCACCACATTTTCGAAATGAAGTAATGAACAATGTATTAATGATTTTGTAATATTTAGTGAGAAAAACATTTATTGGAAACACAGATTCCAAAATTCATGAAGTATGCATTTTTAGAGAATAGTGATGTGTGTTATTCCTCATTCACAATGTGTCAAACAACCTTCTGTTATAATAACGAGAATGGTCATCCAACACGTTATCAATTTTTTGTCAGTTTTAAACACATTTGTTATTTATGCCTAAGTAACATTGTTGGTTTTGATTTGCCCTCAAAAGATAAAAGATTTGCTTGTAAATCATTGTCCCTCTCTCACTAAGGTAAGCCTGAAAATTAACACCGGATTATTTTCAATGATGTTATTACTTACGTGGCATCTATTTATCTATTAATTTTCTTTTCACATTATAACCAAAGAAGTCAATTTGCAATATTTGATGCACTGACTATATTTGTTAGTGAACATGGGTTATCAAAATTCATACTTTGCAATCACTTTTTTATGAAATAGATTGAAAGCACCAACTTGCCATTAATTGATACAAACCTGCAGCCTTCTGCTAGATCTTGGTCCAGTCTAAGCTGACCTGTGCAGCCGTGCAGCCACCAAATCAGTCTTGACATTATGTTGAATTCCTGTCTGATCCTAGTTTCTCTGTCAACTCCCAGTTATTTCTTATATCACTTTGCAAGAATTTACCAGAGAGCTTTTTGCCAAAACTTGGGGACAACCTCATACAATGATGCTAATCAGAGTCCTCTTACATCAATGCCATTTTTAACCAGGACCTGAGGAAGGAAATTACCAAGGGTGTCCTTAAGCAAGTCCTCAACTAGTCTGTGATGAGAACCTCTTTTCAGAAGGCAGCAATGCTTTAGCAAGTATTCCTTCAGACTGGAATATCGCAGCCAGGACTCCTTCCTTTTTTGTACAGTCATCTTGATACTACTCCCAGCCCACATGCTAGTGGGCATCCAGTTTTTGCCTTTCCCGTGCCCTTTTCACCTTCTCATATACACTACAGCCAACATAATCAAAGACTCCACCCACCCCAGATATTCTGTCTTCTCCCCCCTCCCATCGGGCAAAAGATACAAAAGCCTGAAAGCATGTACCACTAGGCTCAAGGACAGTTTCTATCCCACTGTTATAAGAAGATTGAACAGTCTCCTAGTACAATAAGATGCCTTTTGACCTCACAATCTATCTCGTTATGGCCTTGCACCTTATTATCTGCCTGCACTGCACTTTCTCTGTAACTGTAACACTTTATTCTGCATTCTGTTATTGTTTTCTCTTGTACTACCTCAGTGCACTGTGTAATGAAATGATCTGTATGGATGGCATACAAAACAAAGTTTTTCACTATAGCTCAGCACATGTGACAATAATAAACCAATAAAATAAATAATGTCTGAAACCAAGTTTAGGTGCTGGAATCCAATCAGAAGCCTAACCAAAGTTAAATGCTCCCGGGGAGGTGGGGGGGGGGCAAAATATGAAATTAGATGATAAATATTGAAGATATAATGAATTATCTTTATGAGCCTAGCATAATCATATAATCAGGAGGAAAAGTGAAAGTGGAACAGAATTAAATAAGCAGTGTCTTAGTGGGGGTTTTGGGACTCATATCTCTTATGGGAATTCTAATCTTTTGGGTTCAGCCATGTGATTACCAAATTTTACTGGTGAACACTGTTCTAAGTCAATAGTCAATTTTGAAAATGAGTCAATGCAAAAATCTGCTTTTAACAATGCAATGGCAAAAAGTCAGATTAACTCTTAGAATCACGATGGACCAGGAATACAGGTCTATGAAAGTTAATGACTGCAGGTTCTGTTCAGGGTTAACTGTGACTATTGTGTTTAAGTACACCCATCAAATTTGGCATTTTTTATTCCTTAATTCACATCATCACATCAATCTGAATTGTATTGACTGAAAGTAAGCTAAATTTGATTAATTATCCTTCTGTAAATTAAAGCATCTTGATGGCACAAAACTCAGTCCACTGTCATACAAATTGTCGAAATAGGTATGGCAAAGGTGATGCAATGTTACACCAAACTGTGCAAACGAACATGCTGATATCGAACTGCATCAAACTCCAATTAAAATTAGATATTTCAGTTTTCTTTCCTTGATCACTCTTAGTGAAATTGAACTTTATTTCCTAATGAATTGTGCTTGTATAATTCTGCAAGAGATATACAGAAACTCCTTTCCATTCATCCTATTTTTTTATTCTCAAACAATTTAACTGAGTGTGGCAAATGTTCCCTGAAGGAAGGATGAAGTGAGTATATCATTTGAGGTCCAATTCAGATTTGTCTCTTTGATGTTGTGTCATTGTCAGTACCATGCAGAGACTTGCACTGCTATTTTTGGATGCAGTTTTGTGCCTTCATTCTCGGGATAACTGAGTGGTTCTTCCAGCAAAATGACAGCTTTGTTCTGTGGTATATATGATAGTCAGCTCCCTTCAGCCTTTCGGCATCAAACTAGTAAAAATTTTGGCACTTTTCAAGAGCCAAGCTGGAACGCCAATTGGCAAAGACTTTGTCATGTAAGAGAGAGAGCTAGAGCCAGGCTGAGATGCCAATTAATCTAAGCAAACAATCCAAAGAAGCCAGACCATAGGAAAATGGGTGTTGCTGCCATGAGGTAATATCCTAGTTATTCCTATCAATTTAAGATGATGCACACCCACTCAAAGAAACTTAATTTTGTACCAGGCCAAGTGAATAGATAAAGAAGTAGAAGGCCATGGATAGATGGCCACCTGCAGGGTCTCTGAGCACTGGCGAAATAAAAGTTTTAAATAAATAATGCAGATAACAATATCAGAACATTCACATTTAAATTTAAAGTCAAAACATTGAAAAAGGTTGAAATGATTTGCTGCAGAAATTAACATTTAACTTGTGCAAACGTATTAAAAGAACAGAATGACAGCAAAGACATAAGAGAAGGTTCAAATTCAAAAAGTGCTGGAAATACACAACAGTCCAGACCCTATGTGTGATTGGGGGAGAAAAGGAATTAAAACTTCAGGTTGATTTCTTTTCATCAACAGGAAAAAACAGAAGTAGGAAGTGTCAAGCTGTACAGAAAGTGGGCAATGGAGGAAAGACCAAGGCAACAATAGTGATAGGAGGAAGGAACAGGTAATTAAATGATGAGCGATGCTGTGCATAGCTTAAGGGACTGTCATGTACCAGCAACAAAAGAAACACACCGAGTCATGTATAAGTGTTAAAAACTATTTTATTAATAACTACTTATGATAATAAGAAAAATAAAAGTAAAAAAGTTAGAGTGTTAGAAGTAAAAATGTTGGATCTTAAGCCTTAACCCCAAAAACTAAACTCGAAGTGTGTGTGTAGCAAATTCCCAAACTCCAAGTCCAGGAATAGTTCTCAAAGTTCAGTTCAGCAAGCCATAAGGTGAAACGTGAGCAAAGGCTTCTGCAAAACCACCGTTGACTGAAGAGAAAATGTAGAGAAAAAATAGAGAGTAATTACGAAGTCCAGTTGTTCCATACGACACCTCAATCACTGATGATCTCCATTCCTTTGTTCCGAAGCATCTGCCACCCCAAAAGGCATTCGAGACGTGGCCGTCCACACAAATACCTGTTTCCTGCTACAGGTTAATGACAAAGTGGACTCCACTGGATTATTCCAAAAATCCATACGTGGATTGTAGTGACAGACACAGTTATTGTTTTTCATCCATCGATACAGAGACCAGCAGGCAGGTCTCTCTCTCTCTCTCTCTCTCTCTCTCTCTCTCTCTCTCTCTCTCTCTCTCTCTCTCTCTCTCTCTCTCGCTCTCTCTCGCTCTCTCTCGCTCTCGCTCTCTCTCGCTCTCTCTCGCTCTCTCTCTCGCTCTCTCTCTCGCTCTCTCTCTCTCTCTCTCGCTCTCTCTCTCTCTCTCTCTCTCTCTCTCTCTCTGACTGACTGCTCCAAAAACGTCACCACGTCCTTATCTCCTGTGGTTGTCGTATATGCTATGTCTTAAAGGGACATTCACCAAATAGTAACCTAATCCATAACAGGACTCATATTGGAACAAATAAAGAAGTAAAAGATTGGACTAGCTGAGTCATAATTGGGGATGGTAGGATTATTATTTGAAATGTGTCAGCCAGGTGGTGAAGTACCTAATTGAAAGGTGAGATGTTGTTACTTGAACATACCTCACCTTTCAATTAGGCACTTTGGGCTTCCTTGGTACAATGTAGGAGGGGGCTGTAGATGTTTTGTAATTGAATATATTTGAGAACAAGACCAACAGGTTTTTAATGTGAATCAATATATATGAGGATCTAGTGGGAAAGCAGAGTTGCATTAGAAGATTAGCCATGGTAGAGCAATATCCAGGAATTACTAAGCCTTCTCTTTCTTATCATCTCATGTCCTTTTTGCAAATATCCACTACTCGAACATCTAGACATTTCTTTGAGTATATTCAGTTTAAACTCAAAAAGAAAGACAAACTCAAAAGGTGCAGAACACACTAACCAAGTGTACAATTATCCTGTGCGTACTATCCGAATCTTCCTTCTCTGTCTGATCCAGTTCTCCAGGTTGCACAGATATTGCAATTTCAGTGCTAGACTTGTCTATCATTTTTGTATGCAATATTGCAAGAAAGGAATTAGAGACCATTTGTAAAATCCTTATCAACTCAAGTTGTCTTTTAATTCAGCTGGTCTTGGCATGATTATAAACTGATTATGCAGAGATTGGCCAGCAGACAATTATTGATCCACTATTTTGATTGATGTTATATGTTAACGGGAGCTTGTGATAAAAGATCATCGACCTGAAACATGAACATAGATGTTAACTGATTTTCTGTTTTCAGCAATTGCTGTTTTATTTCAGATTTCCAGCATCTGCAATATTTTGCTTTTGTATCACTGTTTAGTTTGTTTGGGCAAGCAAGGCACAATCCCCAAAGTGTGTAATATATACTCAAAAATATGTGGTCCCTGCTGTAATTTTAGATTACTGTGTTCAATTTGAACATGGGTTATATAATTTTTAATGAAGCATGGAAAGAAGTAAACCATGATGGATAGAGAATTTTCTGAATAGTAATTTAATGCTACCCACACTGCAAATTGCTTTCAGCATTCTTATTAACCAACTTCATCGTTGGTTGTAATCTTGATTGTACTGTTTTATTCATTGAAACTTCAGAGGTTTTGAACTTACAAATAGGCAATGTCAATTGCAGAATTTTGAGAGCTGCTCAGTAACAGATGGCTCAGCATCTGTCACCACACTCTGTTGCTGGACTCCACATAAAGTCCTAGGGCAGAATCCAATCTTGCTCAGATTACCCGGCAATTACACAGGGTAATCAGCGCTCAGATCGGATCCCGCACAGGAACTGAGATCCCATGGATCAGATCGTGCACAATCTGGCTCATTGCCTTTGCTGGCTGTCCACACTGTTACCATAGCAGCACTTTCTGTGGCCTTGAGTTCATTTGTACTGTCATGATTGTCCTCCAAAGCCGAGTGGGCTGCAAGCAGCAACTAAGCCTCAGACAGTTAGTCCTGAAGCCCCCACCCGCATGTGATCCTGATGTCCTTTGGACAGTTGGCTACTGTCAAAGGTCTTTGAACTTGATTAAAATATCTCTGACAAACAGGAACATTTAAAAACAGTACAAAAGAAAAATAATTTTAAAAAATGTTATAAAATTAATCTATTTAAAAACCCATTTAATTGCTAGAAATTAATCAAAATGTAAAGTAAATTACAAAAAAAAGAACAAAGCACTTATCTTCACATGCCTTTTCAAACAAGCTCAACAAGCCCAGTGAAATGAACGGGGTTGCACTACAGATGCCAGCCATGCAGAGTGTACATGGGCCCACAGCTCAGGCCATTTGTACCTCCAGCTCTCAGAGACATCTAAAGCTCTTAAAATTCTTGGCAGCTGTTACAAAAGAGATCGCTCTGTTCGCTGCACTTCTGTCAAACCCCTGGAGTGTTCTGGGGGCAGTACATATGCACCATCACCTGAGGCTTACTTGACACTGAGATCTTACCATCTTACTCCAGAATGTAGAGGGTCAGCGAGATCAGGGCTCCAGAATCGGCATAGGTGAGTGTGGGTACAAGCAGTGACTCCAGCAAGATCCAGTCTACCGAAGCACACTTGAAAAACTATGTTGAAATCTGCTATCAATCTATTGCCTATATTTCTAGGCCCTGCTTCCCTTAGAACTTCCTCCAAATGGTAAACACTGAAAAGTACACATATATCAGGTGAAGATGGTGGTAGACATTGATCAGCAGGTTTCTTTGGTTTTACTTGACCCGAGGACATAGCTGTGTGCACACAACTCCAAATTTCTTTCCTTCCTGTTTGATGCACTTCCCATGTTACCCTGGCATTGCAGTTTCAATGTTATATCTTCCTTGCAGTCAAGTCCTGTTTTAAAAACTCTTTTCATAATTAATGATCTTCTAACCAAGTCATTTGTTATGATTATGCAGATCTGGATCCACAGGAAATTTAAGTTTCGCTATTCTAAGTTCTGTAGGGTGTTACCCTCATCATCTTAGGTGGCCTTTCAGGGTGGAAGATGACTTACTTTCACTACAGTTCTGTGGGATCTGAGATGCCTGATAAGGCCTATGCAGGATCCACAGATTGCCACTGGCGGGTGGGTCAGTGTTTGGGATTATTTTATGCTTTCTTTGTTTGGATTCTGCCTCCTCCTCTTGGAGAGATTCAAAGTCATCAAAGCCTGCCTGGATGCTTCTCTACCAGTTTGAGCATTCTTAGGTCAGGGGTTCCCTTGAGTAGATGAGGAAATTTTTTTTGAAAAGTCTATGAGGACATCCATGTAATTTTTTTTTCTGTATCCACCCACTCCCCTCCCTCCCTCCTTCCCTCCCCCCTCCCCCCCTTCACCCCATAAATCATTTAATATGTTGGAGTTTTGAATAGTATGCCTTTCTCAGGAGCCTAGTATCAGGCATGCTTAGAGGATGCTGGCATTACATTGTCTGTCCTGCCAGTGGATTTGGATTTTGCTGTGGTATCTCTGGTAATACACTTCCATTTCCTTGACGTCCCTACAGTGAAGTGTCCATGATGCCGAAGCATACTAAAGGGTGCAGATTACTGCTGCTCAGTAGACCACTAGCTTGGTGCCAAGTTTGAGATCTTGTTAATCAAACACTTTTCCTTAGGCAGCCAGAAGCTGTGCTGGCACATTGAAGGTGGTAATGGATTTTGTCATCGATGTCTTATCACTGAGAAATGGCTTCCAGGATATAGGCAGTAGTCCACGTTGTTAAGTGTTTCTTTGTGGATCTTGATTGTCAGGGGGTAGCGCTATGCATCAGGGATAGATTGATGAAGGACTTTTGTCTTCTGGATGTTTAGTTTGAGGCCCTTCTCATACACTTTGGCAAGTCAATGATGGTTTAGCACTGTGCAACCAAGTGTGCACACAGAAGTGTCACCTGCTTCCTGTAACTCGATGACTACAGTTGGAGTGTTCCTGGTTCTAGAGTGGAGGTGATAAGGTTGAACAATATTCTGCTCTTGTGAATTAATTTCTGTCCAATGGAGAATTTTTTGGAGATGAGGTTAAATATTGCAGCAAGGAAGATTGAGAAAAGTGATTTTTCTGATGACTGCAGCCTTGCTTGACTCTGGTCTGCACCGGGATTGAGTCCATTGGTATGGATCACAGCTCACATACATCATGGATCAGATGGAGGATGGTCATGAATTTTTGAGGACAACCATTACTTGAAAATGAACCTCCATAATCACAATCAGTTGACAAAGTCAAAGATGTTTGTGAACTCAAAAAAGGTGCAGTGGTTGACATCGTTCCCTACATTTTGCTTAAATTTGTGGCGTGGTGAAGATCAGGTCCATTATGTCTCTTGATGGACAGAATCTGCATTGCAAATCTAGGAGGAGCTCTTCAGCAACTGAGTGGTTCCGGGGTTGACATTCCTTCTGGCAGTCAGAAGGGAGACTCCTCTGTTGTTACCATAATCAGAAAATCTTTTTGAAAAATAGTTATGATTAGTGCCTCCGAATACCCCTGGCATGCAGTCCTCTTACAGTAGAGCTTCTTCACTGCTATGTTTTTGTATTTAGCGGAGGTTTCATCTGTTTCAGCTGTGAAGTGTCCTTTTCAATCTCTTGCCAGCCTGGGTGAAGCCAAGATTGCAGTGGACAGTATCCTCCGGAATGGAGTCAAGGTCACTTGCATCATGGTGGAGTGTTAGCTGAGGAGCTCTTCAAAGTGTTCCTTCCAGTAGGCTCTGCTCTCCTCACACCAAGTTCCTTGGGTGCTGGGTATTGACAACACTGGTGAATCCATGTGCGGCCTAGTTGTCGGCTGGTTGCTGGATCCCTTGCATTTTTCCCACTCATCTATATTTTAGGTCATGAAACCAGAACCTCTCCTGTACTCCTACCTCTGCTCAGCCTATCCTGCTAATGCAACCGGCAATCCTGAAGGTTGGTGGTAAAATACAAGTGATGAGAGATTGATGAACATCTATGATTTTGTGAAGCAGCTTTATCAGGCTGCTGTTTAACTAGTCTGTGGGATCCCAGTTTGTGACCAGCTCCTAGGTGTCGGGCAGAAGGACATTGCAGGATTAATGGGATTGGAATTGACTAAGCCTTTTCATATTGTAATTTTTACTGCTAGTCCATAAAAACCTTTTCTTCTTGGTGAACATTATTACCTGCAACCTGGGCCATCGTGAGTAAACACATGGTATGGGACTGGAATCACATGGTGACCAAGTCAGGTGAGGGTGGAAGACCCCATTCCTTAAGGGATAATCAAGTGGACGACCATTGTTTTTCGGCACTGTGATAGCTTTCATGTTTTATGGAATACTAAAGTGAATAATTCAAGCAGAAAATAACAAACGAGATGAAGAAAAATCACAGAAATGTTAATATTCCACCAGTGAGTGTGAAGAAAATAGAGCAAGTTCAGTAGTCTCAGTCTATATGATAAATAAGAAACTTCATTTTGGAAGTTAATTTAATGGGAAAGTCCAGCAGTTGAACTCAATGGAGCTAAATTTTGACAAAAGATGATTTATAGTAAGAAATTGGATATGCTGAATAAAATTATACAGAACAGCAAACATTTACTTGAACCAAAATCACTTTCTCTGAAATTTTAATTGATGTCATATATTTATTTAATATCATAGATATAACTCTTCAAAATTTATTACTGTTCATTGCTGTTCAGATCTGTGAGGGCAGTTTATGTGATTTGTGCCTTAAATAGACCAAATGATGAATATCAGTCACGTTGTGCACTGTATTTACATTAGATGCTCATAATTACTTTCAGAAACTAGTGATAGATAGACACTATAAATTAAGGGCATATACTATTCATTTACAATATTGACAGCCTTATACTGTAAAGCATTAAATATATTTTGAAGCATCAGCCTTTCATCATGCTCTGTACAAGACATACTTTTAAGGAAAATTCAAGTCGAGGTGAATATCTTTATTTGCACCAACGAAGCCCTTTTTTACATTTAAATTAATTAAATTAGAAGGTGTAATTCCAGAGAGACTGATTTCACATGAAAGGAAAATGGAAGATTTTGAAGTTAAACAGTTCGAGGGTGTATCATATGTTTACTTGGGTTTGCACATAAGCAGATCTTGGATTAAGGAGTTTTTTTTACAGTAGCCAAATGTTAGATGGAGAAACTGGATATAATCTGATGTATTCTGTGGTAAAATACTGCTGATAGTAAGGTTACTTGATAACCAAGAAAAATATAATATCCAAAGCAGAAATGTTGTTAAGATTATAAGTAGATACCCTTTCAGTGAGGAGGCTTCCTTGATTTGCAGAACAATAAGTTTTATTAGTGTTAATGCAACCTTAGAAAATTTAAAACACAAAAGGAGACCACTCAGCCCATTATGTTCATGCAAACAAGAAAGAACCATGCAGCTTATTCCCACCTTCCAGCATTAGATCCGTAGCCTGGTAGGCTGCAGTTCCTTATATGCACATCCAAGTACCCCTTAAATGTATTGAAAATTCCTGCCTCCATTACCATTACAGGCAGTGAGTTCCACATCTCTACCAGTCTTTGGATGAAAAAACATTTACTCTTCTCCCTTCTATTTCTTCTGTCAATAACTTTAAATTTTTGTCCCCTAATTTTTGAACCTTCTGGTAAGGGAAATGGAACCTTCTTATTTATTCTGTCTCAGCTCTTCATAACTTTGTACACCTCAGTGCAATCTCCGCTCTATGTTCTATGTTCCAAAGAAAGTAAAAGCAGCCCATTCAATCTTCCACATAAAAATAAATCTTTGGGTGTTGGCCACATCTCATAAACCCCTGCACTCTCCCCAGTGCAATCACATCTTTTCAGTAATATGGTAACTAGAACTCTACTCAAAACTCAAACTGTGGTATAACTAATACCAGCATAGCCTTCTTACTCATGTATTCTATGCCTTGACTACTATTTTTAACCACTTTTTCTACATGTCCTGCTCACTTTAAACATCTATGGACTATATACCAAGATCCCATACCTCTCAGTTGTTTTGCATCTCCCCACACTTCTCTGGATGGAATTCCATTGGTCGTCATTTTCCATTTTCAGCCCAACTGACCAAGCCATCGATGTATCCCTGAAGCCAAAAGTAATCCATTTCACTGTCAGCCAAGAGGTGAATGCTGATATCACATGCAAATTTACTTATCATGTCTCCTACAATCAAGCATAAATCATTATTATGCACTACAACATAAAGAGACCAAGTGCTGAGTCCTGTGGAATCCCATTAGAAGGAGCCGCCTGGTTTCAGATTTGGATCCACTTTGCCATTCTGTCTTGTATCCCATGGGCCTTGTGGGAACTTGCCATTGATAAACCTACTGAAAGTTTTGAAAAGGCTGGAGGAATTATTAAGAAATGTTACAGCACTCCAGTAAGTCTAAGTTATATGAATTTTATTATATTGTTTCATCATACCAAAAAAGCTTAGCTATAAGATAATGTCAGATGCAGAGTGTGGGATATTATTTTTGAATTGCGACTTGGCAACTGCATAGAATATTTCTGTAAATTCTCATCTTCACCTCCTGTGCAGTAATCTGGCAACTCATCTTTTGTCGAATATGCATAAAAGTATAAAGGACATAATGGCTTTCATATTCTCAGGACATTGCTGTGAGTTTCACAATCAGTGAAATGTTTTTGAAGTATAATCACTGTTGTAATACAGGTAACACCATGTTCTGTATGCATATGCATTTAACTAGCTCCCACAAGCAGCATTGTGATGTAGACTGAAGGGTAAATATTTATCAGGATACCACTGATTCCCTATGGCTGAGAACAGACCAGGCTGAAGTTTAACCTTTCCAAAAGATGGCATGTCTGGCAACGGACTGTTAATCTCGACTGTTGTGCTCATGTCCCTGGAATGAGACTTGAACTCAGAAATATCTCAGAGGAAAGTTTTATTAAATGTATTTGTTTTTTCAGTATCTATGCATTGTTGACAAGACCAACATTTATAAACAATCAAAAAAACTGCAGATGCTGGAAATCTAGGACTAACTTCTTTTTCTCTTTCTCAGTTCTGATAAAGGGTCTCCGACCTGAAGTGTTAACTGTTTCTCTTCCCACAGATGGTGCCTAACCTGCTTAGTTTTTCGAGCATTTTCTGTTTTTACATTTTTTAACTATGATAACTGCTTTTGAAAAGGTAACGGTGAGTCACCACTTTGAACTGGTGCAGTACATCTGATGAAGGTCCTTCCACAATGCAGGTGGGAATGGAGTTCCAGGATTTAGCCCCAGAGATGATGAAAGACAGGTGATGTACACTATCCTGACTTGGAAGTACATCTTGTAGGGGTATATGTAGGTGGTGGAGTTCCTATGTACCTGAAGCCCTTGCCCTTATTGGTGGTAGAGTTCATGGTTTTAGAAAGTGTTGTTGAAAAGATGATGAGTAACTGCACTGTATTTTGTAGATTGAACCGACTGCAGCCAGTATGTGCCAGTGGTGGAAGAAATGAAGCTTCTGGCCTGCTCTTATAGCCACATTATTAATGTGGCTGATCTAGTTGAGATTCTATTCAGTGGTGATCCCTAAGGTGTTGACAGCGGGCAGCTTGATGGTGATAATGCTATTGATTGTCAAGGATAATTGGTTATTGGAGATGGCCATTGCCTAACTTGTTTGTGATTTGAATGTTACTTGCCCAAATGTTGTTTTAGTATTGTTGCATGCGAACATAGACTGCTTCGTTTACTGAGAAGTTGTGAATGGAACAGAACATCGCCCAATCATCAGTTAATATACCTCCTTCTGACTTTATGATCAAACGGAGGTCATTGATGAGACAGCTGAAGATGATTGAGCCTGGCCTCAGATGAGATGATTGACTCTCAACAAACACAACCATGTCTTATTGTATTAGGTGTGACTCCAACCATTGGAGTGTTATCCTTTTGATGCCCATTGACTTCACTTTTATCAGGGCTCCTTGATGTATCACTTGGTCAAATGATGCCTTCATGGTGCAGGATATTGGTGAGTTAGTACTACATGGTATCACTGTCAATGAGAGCAGACTAATTGAGAGGTAATTAGCCAGATTGGATTTGGCCTGCTGTATGTGAACAGGATGTACCTGGGCATTTTTTCCACATGGTCAGATAGAACCCAGCATTTTAACTGCACTGCAACAGCTTGGCCAGAGGTACAGCTCGTTCTGGAGTACAGGCCTTCAGTACTCCAGCAGGGATGTAGCCTGGTCTCAAAGTTTTTTCTGTATCCAGTGCTTCAGCTCTTTCTTAATATCATGTGAAGTCACTCAAATTGGCTAAGGACTGCTTCTACGATGTCAGGAAACCAAGACAGATCATCAATTTTGTACTTCTGGTTGAGCGTGGTTGCAAATATTTCAGCCTTGTTTTTATTTCTCAAGTGCTGGGCCTTGCCATCGTTGAGGAAGGGCTTGTTTTTAGAGGCTCAACCTCCCAAGAGCTGTTTAACTGTTCAGCAACATTTGTGGCTAGATATGATAAGATTGATGAGTTTCAACCTTGCTCTATTGGTTGTGAGATGGCTTCGTTCTATCTAATGCATGCTGTTTTTGCTGTTCTGCATGCATGTGTTACAGCTCCATGAGTTGGTGCATTTTTAGGTAGGTCTGGTGCTGCTCCCATAAATACTTGGTGAACCAGATTAATCCCAATTTGGTAGTAATGATGAAGCGAGGAACATACCCTCAACTACCTAATAACTGAGCAACAGCTGACATTGATCAATTGAAATGGACAAACTACCCAAGTGCAATCAATAGAATTACAATTGGATGGATTCCACATGAATGAGTGATTTACTATGCTGGATTATCCCAAGGTGCTGTAGATAAGATTTTATCTCTTTTTAATCTTATAAATACAAGGCCAATTTGCTTAGCTATTTCAATCATTCCAACACTGGGAGACCCAGAACTATGCCAGGCTTTTCCCAACATTGTGAGTCACTTTGGATTGCACATTTGCTTCTAGTAGTCACAGAATATTAACAAAATCCTGAAAATAAATCAACCATTCATCCCATCATTCAGGGATAGTATGCAACAGAGAGATCAAGAAAGACGAAGGATAGAAATTATTTATTATTCTACTTTATTATCTTCACCATGATGTATGGCATGTAAGGGGTACAAAATATTTGGTTAGGTACTGAAGAATCTTGTTGGTAAATTTTGTGTAGATGGTCATGGCCTGCGAACTGTGCAGGAGATATTAAAGTGGAAAAGCTATAAAATATCTATTAATAACTAAAATCAAAATTACAAAAAAAATTGTTTTGAAATCAATAATAAAAGCTGATTACTTTTAAATTTTTGTGACTGAACCAGTGAATGAGAGATTCCATTTATGCAAACATATTAATGAAAATATAAATGTCCTTTTTTAAATTTGAGCCAGTAATAACTTTAATATAGCAGCAAACCATCTAGAAATGTCCTATATCATTTTTACTGATTTGGTTTAGCATTGGACTCATCTTTATTAATATAATCTCAAGAATAATCCTGCATCATTACTTAAAAAAAATCTGTTGTGGGACTAAATTTTGCAAAGCATTTCCACTGCAGATATTCTACCTGTCTTGAACATTACAAGCAATGGTTCTTATTTAAACTCATTTTAACTGAACAAGTTATTAAAATTGCTTCAGATCAAATTATTCTGCCTTTATGATACGTCATTAGTTTGTAGCTCATAGTTGATTCCTTGCTCAAAGAGCAGTCGAATAAATATCTTCGTGCTTTAGATGAATCCAATGGCATATTTGATCTCAGTAATTATCAGCGTGTTTTCATATTATCAGAATTACACAATATGTGTTTCGGTATTGTTTTAAATTAAACGTGAATATTTGATAGATTGCAATGAAGGCTCTTTTGCTTTCACTAAGTCCATATACTTCCTGGATTTATTGAAAACATCCATCATGTTTTCTATAGGGCCCATCATGTAGGGAATAGCATTATGGTTTCAAGAAAAACCTTGACATTATAAATCAGAAATAACAGTCCTTTGATTTTGTGAAACTGCAATCATGTGGTTTTGTTCTTTTTGTCTGATTGGTACCAGAAAGGAATCTGGATTTTAGTTGGTTTTAGTTTCTAGAAGGTTAAACCTGCAACCACTATATTTTGTTCAGTATGAAAATGATTTGCCTGATGCATGCAACTTTACTGTTTATATATGCGGGCATTGCTGATTTAATATATAACTTGTTAGTAGAAAATACCATATATTTGTATCTTAAAGAGTTTAGCATTTCAAGAAGGCAGTTCACCATAACCTTCTCAAGGGTAAATGCTGGTCTTGATGTTGATGGCTAAATATAAAGAAGTGTTCCCCCATTCAGCACAATTTCCATCTTCCTTCTGTTGCTAATTATCTCAGTGGGCACTTGATCACCATTGATAGAAATCATAGTATAGAATCATAGAGGACGGAGGAAGGTCAAGCAGCCTATCATGTGCATGCTAGCCAATAATGTTTAGGTTAACTCTCCTCTCAGCTCCTGGTCTACAGCCCTGCAGATTACGGCTCTTCAACTGCTCATCTTCGTACTTTCTTAATATAGTGATATTTTGTGCCATCATGGCCCTTCTTAGGCAGTCAGTTCCAGTCCCTTGCGGATTGTGAGGCAAGTTTTCTGGACTCCCCTGTAATCCTTCTGTGAATTAACTTAAATCTGTGATTCATTAGTTACTAAACTCTCTGATAAAGGATATCGATCCTTTCTGTATCCCCATCAAAGGCCACTCATAGTTTTATACATCTCAATTAAATCTCCTGTCAGTGTATGAAAAGCAAAACACTGCAAGTTCTGTAAATCTGAAATAAAACCAGAAAATTATGGAGATACTCCTTTCAGTCTGTTTTGTTCCAGAGAAAACAATCCTGCCTAGACAGTCTCTCCCCATAACTATAATTTTTCAGTCATGACAATATCTTCATAAATTCCCACTTACACCCTCTTTAGTGTTATCACTTCCTTCCTGTGGTGTGATGATTAAAACTATTCTCAGTACTCTAGCTGTTGCTTAATTAATGTTTTCTACAGTTCTAGAATGACCTCCCTTCTCTTGTATTCCATACATCTGCCAATAAAGGCAAGCATCCTGTATGCTGCCTTAACTTATTCTGCTACTTTCAATGATTTATAGACATTCCCTCCAAAATCCTTTTGTTCCTCAGGATTTGTAGTGTTGATCAAAAATCTACAGCAAGTGAATTAGCTTGGTAATCATTGTCATTGGTGAACACTGATGGAATTAACTATTCTTGTTTGATTAGTTCAGGTTCTAACATTTTATAAACACTTGAAATGCTAGTATTACCTCTGATTATGATCCAATATTTTCAGATGTTCAAATGGAAACACATTCTAATTTGAAATTTGATATGTTTGCCTTTAACAGTGATATATCCATACCAATTGAAATTAGTACCGTTTTAACTCTTCACAAAATCATACAAAATGAAGCCATTCAACTCTCTGAAATTTCCTTCCAATTAGTCCAACTCTGCTCTTTTCCAAAGCCCTGCAAATTTTTCCTTTTCAAGTATTCATTCAATTCATTTTTGAAAGCTATTATCGAATCTGCTTCCTCCATCATTTCAGACACTGCATTCCAGATGTTTTAAAGCAACGATTATTGTCAAATGCGTTCATGGGCTATCCATTTAACTGTGATTCTAGGAGTAGGATAAGGTTTTGCTAGAGTATGTGGAATATGGAAATCATAAACTTTGTTATGGCACAACTTTTAAACTTTTATTTCTGTTGCCTAACGTTTATTTTAAAAGTCAGTCCTTGCATTGCCAATTATTATTGACATTTTTTTATTTAAAGCATCTGTGTACTGTTAAGAATTCAGTGTACATTGATAGTTTTCATGCAAAACAGAAGAATGGCTCATGTTGTTTTGATCAGCCACACAATAAAACTTTGATGCATAGAATACCGACAACAAAAGCCACAAAGTTGGAGTCCTTGGCTTGGTACTACATAAGATGATTTGCAACAAATTTCTTGATGACGTAATCAAAACACAAAATGCTGGTGATAATCAACAGGTCAAGCAACATGTGTGGAGAGGGAATCAGACGTAATGTTCAAGGGCGATGACGTTTCAACATTAATCTGGTTTCTCTCTCCACAGATGCTGCCTGAACTTCTGAGTATTTCCATCATTTTTTTTATTTCAGATTCCCAGCATGCTTTTTCATTGTCTTTCCTGATCAAGTGGTGTGTGCAGAATTACAATACAACTTGCTCTGTTCAGCAAATTGGTGTAGAATGTGTCACTAGCACAAGCCAGAAATATATAGAATAGACAGTTTATGCTGCCATTGTTCCCTGCAATTTGCAAAACCATATGCAAGGTTGAGCAGGACTGCCACTGGCTCTTTGGCATTTCAGATTGGCCTGTCAACGCACCAAAAAGTTCATTGTGCATCCATGTCATCTTTATCAGCAAGCAGCCTCGTCAAATTCCTCATCTGAATCATGTAGACAGCAGCTAGACCATCAAAAAGCTGGCACCTGGGTTTTTCCTTCTGACTCCTTTGGCTGCAGGGCTATACTAAGCCCCTTTCTACAGGAGCAAAGTACCAGTGTCTGAGCTGGTGGCTGTGAGTATGATGAGATTCCTTCTTTATACCTGTCTCATCTGCTAGTGCTGCTCCTACTAGTTGTTCAAGTATGAGTTTTTGGCTATCTGAGAGCAGGGAGGCACAAAAATTGGAACATGATGAGAGGAGGGAAGAAGTTGGAGCTGCCATCTGAAAATCAGAAGAGATGGTGGGATGAAGGGGAAGTGAATGTGAGGAGGATGATTATTTATCATCAGATGGGATCTGCATCACCACAGGCTGCTGCTCCAATTATAATCAGCCAAGCCATTACAGCCATGCTTGTCCGCTGCCAGTCTCCTGCTTATGAGCAGCCTTCACCTGGAAAAAGGGAAAGAGGGAAAATTGTATTGGTGAGTGTTTTCTAACATGACTGGGTGACCTCTTGTTGAGGTTGAATAGTTGCCAGTATGTAAAAGCTGTGAGATGTATATATAGGCTTGGAATAACTATGAAGCATGTGAGGGGTGAAGGGGCATATGAATGTTAGGTATATGATTAATGGGGCTTATTACATAAAACAGTTGTATGTGGCTTGTAGTGCAGCTGTTGGCTGATGGGATTTGATGATGCTATCACTGACTTTAACCACACATATGAAGTCATTAAACCTCCTATGGGACTGTATCCATCTCCTTCAGGTTGGAAACTTTTTTTTGTGACTTTGTTTGATAACTCCTTTAACTGCCTATTGACTATCTGTCATGAGGACTTCCTAGTCCGCAGTGGGTTGTCAACCAAGGCTTCCAGAGCCTAATCAGGAAATTAGAAAGCCTGCTCTCCCTTGTGATCAGAGCTTAGGCTTCTGGCAAGCTCCAAAGACCTGTGGAATGTTTTCCTCCATAAGCTCCAATCACAGTGGTGAAGCCATGACTTTAGTCAGTGTTCAGTGGCTTTAGTTAGATGTATACTCTGGTAGAAATAATGGGGTTAGCACTGGTTGATAGTTAAGATCATGTTAATGAAGGTACAGCACAATTTTTTATGTGCTCGCAATGCATGGCCTCAAGGTTCTCAATACCACCCCGAATGCCCCTTTTCCACTTTGACTGATCATGAACCCAAGGTTCCCAGATACCAGTGGGGATGTTGCCCTTCTTCAAGGAAGCTTTGAGCATATCTTGAATCTTTTTCTCTCCGTGCCTGATAATCTCTTCCCACAACAGTGTTTGGATTAGATGGTTTTGGGGTCCTGAATGACATGGCCTACCCAACATAGCTGATTGGGAATAACTAGGACCTAAGTGCTGGGGATGTTGCTCCAGGCCAACACACTGACATCGGTTTGCTTATACTTCCAGTGACTTACCAATTGTCAATTCTATCTAATGAGCACAGTATTGTCATGCTGTTCCTTTTTTAAAAAAAAAATCACTTCAGAGGTTGTACAATCAATTTTTATGCTTACATTAGCAGTGATAAGTGATATTTAAAATTATTTTAGAAATGTTATATTTGGTTAACCCCCCCACCACATGATTCAGTGCCATACCTAGGAAATGCTACATTGTCAGATAAGACAATGAATTGAATACACATGTATAGATGGGCGTAAAAGATCCTACAGCACGCTGAAAAAGTGCAGAGAGGTGCGGATGGTGCCCTGGCCAACATATGTTCTCCTACTAGTGCTGTCAAAGGAAATTAATTGGCCATTCATCTCATCACTGTATATGTGACCTTATTATTCAATTACCTTAAATATCTGCTTACATAAAAACGAAGACGATATTTTCATATATTGACTGCAAAGTGTTTTGGGACATTCTGTAGATATAAAAACTATACTAATATTTTCACATTCAAAATATTTTCACATTCAAAATATGACTGCTCTCTTTTCAATATATTTTATTTGCAAGAAACTATGGCTTGTTTAATCCCTTGGTGAAAGTGTTAATTATACTATTGCAGTCACAGTCTGTTTGATAATTACTTCCATTTTAGGTGTTGGAGAGGAGAGAGTTATTGGCATTGAAGAAGTGGGCTAAGAACTGAAAGGGTGAGCTAGGAATAGTGAGAAGAAAGATCAATTGGATACATAAGGAACATAGTACAGTACAACACAGGAACAGGCCCTTAGGCCCTGACCATGATGCCGATCCAATTAACCTATCTGCCTGCATATGGTCTGTATCCCTCTACTTTATGCCTGTTCCTGTGTATGTCTATTAAATGTTGCTGGTGTATCTGCTTCTACCACCTTCCCTGGCAGTACGTTCCAGGCACCTACCACTCTCTATGTGGAAAAAAAACTTCCCTCACACATCTCCTTTAAACTTTCCCCCTCTCACCTTAAACCTATGCCCTCTAATATTTGATATTTCCAACCTGGGAAAAAGACTCTGATCATTGATCTCAGAAAACTCCAAATGTCAAAAACTGTGTTGACTATGTTTGGAAAACATCTTCACTGCCCCGGATACCTAAGGGAGGCATTAGCAAGAAAATGAATTTAAATTTTGTTGCTTTTGAGGTTGGTATGTTTTAATAAGTGTAATTGACATGTCATAGAGTCATACAGCAAAGAAACAGGCCCTTCAGCCAACTGTTTATACCAACCATCAAGTATCTACCATATTAATCCCATTTTTCAGCACTCAGCCTATAGCTTTCTATGCCATGGCACTTCAAATGTTCATCTAAGTACTTCTGCCTCCATCAGCCTCTCAGACCAGGCATTCCAGATTTCAGCCACCCTCTGCAAGGGATAATTCGTCCTCACATCCCATCTTAAATCTTCTGGTGTCCTGCTCCTTACCTTAAACCTATAGCCCTCTGCTAGGGGGAAAGTTTCTAACAATCTACCCTATCTATGCCATCATAATGTTGAATATCTCAATCTAATCCCACCCCACCCCTGTGTTCTCCACTCCAAGGAAAATAAACCCAACCTCTCTAGTTTGTTGTCATAACTGAAATGCTCCATTCCAAGCAACATCCTGGTGAACTTCCTCTGCACCGTCTTCAGTGCGATCACATGCTTACGATGGTGTGAGGACCAGAACTGCACAAGGTACTCCAGCTGTGGCCTAACTAACGTTTCATACAGTTGCACCATTACCTCCCTGCTCGTTTTCAAGTGTCCCTTATGCCATCTTAACCACATTATCTAGTTGTGGTGCTGCTTTCAGGCATCCTTGAACATATACATCGACATCCTTCTTTCCCTCAATACTTTCTAGAGTCTTACCATTCATTGTGTATTTCTTGGCAAATTAGTATTTACAAATTACATCACCTCATTTTTTTTGATTAAGTTCCATCTGCCATTTCTCTGTTCATTCTACTAACTCATCAGTATCATTCTGAGCTGAAGGCTAACCACCTCACTATCAATAACACCACCAATTTTCATGTCCTCTGTAGACTTATTAATTATACCTCCTACTTTCATATCAGATTATTAATATACATAACAGGCAACACGAGTCTCAGCAACAATCCTTGCAGTACACCACTGGGCGCAGGCTCCCAATTGCAAAGAAAAATCTTTAACCATCATATATGTACATTTAGAAGTAACATGATTTACCAAGCTATTTGGTTACAACTTAATTCCCAATAAGGAAGGAAAGACTTGCATTTATAAATCGTCTTTTAGGACCTCAAGGTATAGATAATCAATGTGTACTTTTGAAGTGTTATCAATGTTGTTCAATAGGTAATGCGGTAACTAATTGGAGCACAACAGAATCCCCATAAACAGCAATCTGATAATTGCCAAATAATCAAAAATGTAGGTTGAACTCTAATTATTATCCAGGATACTATTGAGGAATCCTTACGTTTTGAACAGTGTTATGAGATCTTTGTTATTCTCTTGAACGGTACAACAGGTTTAAAATTTCCTCTGAAAGATAACATTTTCAATGGTGTTGTATAAGTGTGTAATCTAGTGTATGTGTAATTTCTGTGGTAGTAATCAGAGTGGAGGAGTCCTCTTGATATGATAGACACTATTTATTTCTTCACCAACTTCACTAAAATAGATTATCTATTCATATCCCACTGAAGTTCATGAGTCTTGTTGCTTTTGTTTCCCTACATCATAACGCATGAAAAATACTACAATGGCTTTGGGATGTTCTATATAATGCAAACAATTTCTTTTTATATTTTTCTTATTTTTCTTGCCAATGAATTCCCATGTCAGACTAGCCTACTGGCTAAATGGATTACGCTGTATAAATACATTATTAAAATAAAACATAACACCATTGTCATTCTTAGTAGTTGAGCTCAGGATTATTTGGGTTATTTGCAAAACCTTTCATTGCTTCCATCTCTTTTTCTTTTCTAATTTGAATATGAAAAGCTTATTCAATTCAAAGGCCATCACTTTAATGACACTTGGCAGTCATTTGATTTATTAGGTTTAGAGAAAAAAAATTCCACTAAATATTTCATCATGCCATGCTAATCCTAGTAATATTGCCAGATGAAGCCTTGTACCTGTATTAGCAGAGACAGAATGGTGCGTAATTTTCTTGTCATCTTTGTAAAATTTCCATGAATCTACTGAATAATAAAACAGATTTCTTGAAATATTCAGATTTAGGTTTGCGGTAAAAGTAACTGAAAATACATAATAAAAGAAAAAGATTCATGGTTTAATGTACATTTCAAGGGTCCTAAAGGCGAGTAAGTGGAAAATTAACTTTTCACTAGAATGCCTCAAGTCATTTTACAGGATGAGACACCTATTCATTGAAATTTCAATAACTTTGTAACCCATTTTATCTATTATTTTGTTTTATTTTTTTATCCCTACAGCCATCAGAAAAGATCCGAATTGAGATTGTATCTCTCACTCTAAGCGAAGACAGTCCAATCCTAAAGGATGAAACTATTCAGCGACTGTTTGTTGAATACAGATTCTACAATTTGCCAGCTGAAGAAACACCATTGTCTCTTCCAAAGCCATGCAGTGGACAATGGATCAGTTATAATCACAGCAATGGTAAAGACAAAAGTAAAGATAAAATAGGTTAAAGAGGATAATTGAATATGTTTCCTCCAAGGATTGCCATTTGTAATTGCCATTTGTTAATCATTAATAATGGAGGGAAGATTGCCATCTAATTAAAAATGTTTCATTTAGCTATCTGCTAAAAATAGAATTCTGCTTTAAATATATGTTATATTTAACAAGAATGAAGCAACAAAATATACAGCTGTCAGTGAAATCAGCACTGGAGTTAAGAAATGGTTAATGATAGATCCCAATTTTGCCAGTTGTTGATTCTGCTAAATTGTTCTCTTCTTTCTGAAGCATCTTATTACTAAGTAATATGAAACACTCTTTATTCAGAGGCTGTGGAGAACAGTGGTATTACTATAGATACATATAGAATGAGGAAATAAATAATGTATGGAAGGAATAGATAAATAAATAATCAAGTTAATTGAAATCTCAGATTCCTTACTATTTTTGCAAAACATTTACTGTAGAGAGGATGTCTAGGAACCGCTTTAGAAATTATTATTGAACTATTATATAGCTTTTAAGAACTGTTTGCACATCATTTCAACAACAAAAATCAGTAAAACAAATTATAAACATCATTCATATATTTGAAAATGAATAAATAGCAACATTTAACAGCAAGTCACTTATCTGCAATAAAGGACTCATTGAGCATAATTTTTAATAGTTCACAATATAGCACAAAGAGAATAGCGGTTAGCATAACGTTTTACAGCGCCAGCGACCCAGGTTCAATTCCAGTTGCTGCCTGTAAGGAGTTTGTACGTTTTCCCTGTGTCTGCGTGGGTTTCCTCTGGGTGCTCCGGTTTCCTCCCACATTCCAAAGACATACGGGTTAGGAAGTTGTGGGCATGCTATGTTGGCACCAGAAGCATAGCAACACTTGCGGGCTGCCCCCAGAACACTCTATGCAAAAGATGCATTTCACTGTGTGTTTCGATGTACATGTGACCAATAGAGATACCTTATCTTAATAATTTTAATAATAGGACCATATTGCCAATAAATGTACCAAAACTTAAAAAAAAATTAATGAGATGGCAGTTTCATAAATTACTATTTTGATGGATTAATCCACAATTACTTTTTCGTTTCAAGAAGTGAACTAGTTCTAAATAGTGTTGCAATGATAAAGCTTGAAATAAGCTTTCAAGAAGCTTCTGGAAATATGCCAAGAATTAGAGTTGCTGAATTATGAATAGTGATAATTTCTGTTGTGAGCGTCTTCAGATTTTTTATGTCAAAATTAACTTCAATTAGTTTGTTTTCTTTATTTGGTTTATTAACATGCTACTCAATTTTAATTCTATAAAGCTACAATTATGAAGGTTTTGTAGCATTCTGTAGTATATATGCAAGAGAGTTTGCTAAAACACAAAAAGTACATTTATAATGAGGAGATCATTGCAACAGTTGTGGGAGCAGGATCCTAGAGGTAACAGCAGTGGGAGAGGGTCCTGAAGACTGTCACAGTAAGAGTATGGTTTCACTGTGGGCCAAGGATACGTAATATAGGGGGTCCTGAAGCAGCAGCAGTAGGAGCAAAGTCATGTTGGGATTAGCAAGATTGTCAGTGTAGCAGCAAAGGGAATAAGGTCATGGCAAGGGGTGCAGGATTCTGAAATTGATTGTGGTAGGAGGGAAGTGCAAAGATGGGAACAGCATACAAACATGTGATTTAGAAGTAGGTCACTTGGACCCTGGAGCCTGCCCCACCACTTAATAAGATCATAGCTGATCCAATGTAACCTCAATTCCACTTTCCCATCTATCCATAGTAACCTCTCACCCCCTTGCTTATCAATTATCTGTGTACTTCTGCCTTTAAAATATACACTTCCACTCCTCCTTTGAGGAAGAAATTTTCAAAGATTACAATCTTCTGAGAAAAAAAATTGCCTCATCTCGGCATTTGGCCCATGTCACTCTAAACCTTTCCTATCCATGAGCCTTTTCATATCTCCTTTAAATGTTGTAATTGTACCTGCCTCTACCACTTCCTCTGGCAGCTCATTCCATGTACCCACCACACTCTGTGTGGAAAAACTTGCCCCTCAGGTCCCTTTTAAATCTTCCCCCTCTCATCATAAACCTATGCCCTCTAGTTTTAGGACTCCCCTCCCCTGGGAAAAATACTGTGACCATCATCTTATCTATGCCCCTCATGCTTTTATAAACCTCTATAAGGTTAACCCTCCATTGGTAGATCTTCTCCACTGAAGTAACAAGGCTATATTTGGAGCCTCCTTATGTCCTTTCTGCAATTTATTTTCCTACCTATCTCTGTGTCATCAGCAAATTTAGAACACTTACCTTTGGTGCCTATACCTATGTCATTTATATAAACTTTAAAAGTTGAGGTCCCAAGGGTAGTGGGATGGGCAAGATCCAAAAGACAGCCACAGTCAGATGGGTTACCAGAGGTGGCAGCAGTAGTAAAGTCCTGGCATGGGAAGCAGTGTCCCAGAGGTGCTGGAGACAACAGCAGCCAGAGGGATCACCTGACACGATCTTAGTGTCCCTGGGAGTGGGGGTTATGGCAAGCCAGGAGCTGATTCTCTGGTCTTAGGTCCCTGGTCAGTGATGTGTGGCTAATAGACTTTAGGAATTGCATCACTCTGTACCCTGTGGTGACAATGTTCAAAATGTTTCAGAGAAAGCAATCTCATGAAAGGTATTTTACTGGTGCCCTCCTTTCCAATTGGGAGCTATGAAAATCCTTTTATCAAAATTAATCCATCTTACAAATGTTCAGATACATTGTAAACTTCTCGGCTGGTTAATTAGTATGTTTGGAGCTCCACTGAGTTCTGGAGCATTGGACTTCCAGTGTAATCTGTCCAACCGGACTGAAATAGTCCATCATTGGGTAGATGAAAATTTTGTAGAGAAAGGAATTGTCAATAGTGCAGACAAAGGGTTTATTGGAAAATTTGATTGAATTCATTTCCTAAATAAGGTAGAAACTAGATATCATAATGGAGGAGCAATATCTAATGTTATGGCCAGTTGTTTCATCATGGTTCCAGTTACATAAGGAAAAGGATAGAAAACAATTTTGCATTAGTCAAGAAGCAACAACATACTCTTGTAAAGCCATTCCCATCCCCGTGATACAATCTCTTCTACTTAGGCATGCTCTCAGGATCAAGAGTGACTTGCTTCTGCTCTGCTTTTTGTGGTTTCTAATGAGGTCAATGCAGGAACTGCAGACAGATGGAGCAGGCTGTACCTGACATAGCGAGTGAGTGGTAGTTTGTGAAATGCCTTCTGCTTTTTACACAGTTTTTACACAGAGATGCATGGTTCTTAGTACCACCCTGAATGTTCCTTTGCCACTTTGAACAATTATGAGTCAAAAATTGCCAGGAGTCAGTAGAGGTTATTGAAGCTTTGGGCACGTCCTTGAATCTTTTCCTCTGTCTACCTGGAAATCTCTTCCCATGATACAGCTTGGAACAGAGTATCTGTTTCGTGAATTTGGTGTCAAACATCTGCCTGTTATAGCTGACTGTGTGTGACTAGGGCATCAGTGCTGGGAATCTTTGCCTGGGTGCAGACTCTGATGTTGGTTCACTTATAGTTCCAGTGAATTTGGCGGATTTTGTGGAGACAGCATTGGTGGTATCTTTCCAGTGTTTACCAGCTATAAGTTGTCTAGGTCTCAGAAGAGAAATGATTGGTAGAGATTACAGCTGCCTGATAGATCATGAGATTGTGCCAGATCTAAGGTCTTGTTCTTCAAATCCCCCCTTCCCCAAGCAACCAAAGTTTGCGCTGGGACATTGAAGGAGTTGGTGAATTTCATCGTTGACGTCTGTCTTCTGTTCAGTCCATAAGGGCAACCCTGAGCTTCCAGTCTCCTGTCACTCTAATTCTCTGCCCCTATCCCATTATGACTTCTCTGTTATCGACCTCCCACATCACTGCAAAAATGCCCAACCTAAGCCTGAGGAACACCTCATTTTCCATTTGGATATATTGATGCCCTCCAGATTGAATTTATCAATTTCAGGTAACCTCTGTTTCTTGTTTCCTCTCCACTGATGTGGTTGTAAAATCTCTGTTTCAATATGCTTCCTTTTCCTTTGCTGTTTCTGAGTCCTGGATTTTAAAGTAATTGTTACCTTGACAACTTTGATCTGCACCCTATCACAGACATTCCTTCTGTTTCACTCTGTCTCTCTCTGCAACTGAGCACACAGTTTTCTCCCTTTTCCAGTTGTAATGGAGGGCCCTTGGTCCAAAACATTTGCTCTGTTTCTCTCCCCATTAATGCTGCTTGTCCTGCTAAGTACTTTCAGCATTCTGTGTTTTAGTTTCAGATTTCCAGCATGTATAGTTTTTTTTTGTTCTGATTGAAATTAAACCCTGATTCAGTGATGTAATATTACTCACAAAGTAATATTTTTAAACCCAAACTTGCACATAGCCTCTTGTGTTAAATATTCACTACAGGAAGAAGTAAGATAAATAAAAACTAGCATAAAACTGCTCAGTATTAAAGTTCTGAATTGTTCCTAGTTCTGACAAAATACCATGCTGTAAGTTTTACTTAGTGCATTATGCTACACCTCTGTCTGAGCAGAGTTGTGGCAGATGTAGAGGATTAAATTACTTGCAGTGTCAGGAAGGACAACTGCACTGCCATATACTATCATTATCACCAACTCCATGGGTGAAAGAACATGCAGTAAATCCTCTTAAATATATGGCAATAAGTGGTGCCTGCTTTTCCAATTGACACTGCCAGTGCCATTAACAGCAAGTGACAGTTATGTGGCACAGTCAAACATTGCCTGTATCATTTTCTGACAGTACGCGTATTAAACTGCCACCAATATGACATGTGATCACATGATCTTAGATTTAATACAACTATACCTTTCAGCTTGCTATCTCTTGCTAGGTAAACATAGAAAGGGAAAGAAATGGAGGCATGCTTTTATGTGCTTTTCTAAATGGAATGTAAAATTGTTGATGTCAGTTTGCATCAAATAACCCGGCATATCTTTTCTTGACAGTGATTCATGTGGATAAAGAAAATAACCAGCAGAGGAGGCAGTTCCTTGGGTCAGTGCTTCAGGGACTCGAGTCAAACCTTGAGAGGTAAATATTAATGGCAGTTGTGTCACACCAGTTTCTTCAGGATGTAAGGATTTGTGTAACAATGATTAGAACTTCTGTGCACTATCTGAAAGTACTTTTAGATTATCTGGTACTGAAAAAAGACTAGTATAGCATGCCATTCCTTTTTAGAACCTATTAAGGAACCACAGTAAATAATAAACCAAAGTTCAAGTAAACCTTTCTCCTTAATATATTTATGGCAAAAGAAAATCAAACTTTCACTTTAGAAATATTAATAATAATTCTGCTTGGGTTATTTTCAACCATGCTTATTACAACACAGGAGGAGGTCATTTGGACCATTTTGTCCATGTTGGCTCTAAACAGAGCAATCCCATCATTCCAACTCCCCATCGTTTTATTTCCCTACAGACCTGTGACTTAGTTCCTCTCACATGTCCAGCAACTTCCCCTTTTGATTCTTTCGCCACTTATCGACAGGAAGTGGCGATTCTTAGTCACTGATGAACCTACCAGCACATTTTTAGGATTTGGGATGAACCCGGAGCATTTGGAAGATATCCATGCAGTTAGAGGAAAAGCTTGCAAACTCCGCACAGAAAGCACCCAAAGCTGTAATGGAGTCTAGGTCCCTGAAATAGTGAGGCAGCAGCACTAACTGCTGCACAACTCTGTCACCCCTAAGCAAGTGCAACGCAGCTATCAGAATTCAAATGTGGCGGGTCTGGTCAATAATAGTCCACGGCAAAGAAACTCACTCAGTATGAAATATTTTCAGACATCCTGAAACTATAATAAGCTGCTATAAAAATGTAAGTTCCCTTCCTTTCTTATGATGTGACAGCATTTGTTAGTGGGACTTTCAATTAGTATTCATTACATCAAAACAAGCCAAAGAAGTTAGCAACTCCAACTCCACCTGTTTTGCATTTCTGTCCTCCCTTGATCATTACCAAAGATAGAAGTCTTAGAAATTTGGTAAGATATGGCCTATTGAATAGTGCAAGAAAATGGCCTAGAAATTTAATCTCTGCTCTGTTTTATTCGGTACTATGCAAATGAAAATTGATAATTAATGGAGTTCAAATACAAATACAGAATTTTTATGGTTTTGTGCCACTCCAAAGGTTTGACTTGACATTTCTCATCAAGGAACACACTTGAAAAGATGACACATATTTGGTGTCAGGAATCCATAAAATCATTCCTCATGTTTTTAAGTGTGTTAGAATAAGTATGGTCATGTTGTCCAAGACAGTGCCCATCATTGGTTGCTGCACTTCATTGGCTGCCCCACAACCACACTTTCACGGTGGGACTTGATGTGCAACGTTATTATTTAGTTACAACTGCTTTCAGTTGCAACTTTAACAGTCCACTGCAGAAGGCTCTGGAGGCTGACTAATCAATCAGCTCGCCGTCTGCTTTTCGAGGGCAATTACAGATGGACATTAAGTGCTTGCTTTGCGAGCATAGCCCAGGTCACCAAATAAAAAAGGAGGAATAGTAGCAACAGGCTCAGCAGGTGCCATTGGAAGAGGGTGATGTCAGGCACCACAAAAGGGAAGTTCTCTTTGCACACACTGTCAATGTGCATTTGATAGTCCGCAATCTTTCATAAATACAGCACTTCACAGGTTTGCATGCCACCAGTACACATCTACTGCACACAATCACATCCAATCTTTTTTTTGTTCCAAAGGTCCATGACAAGATGTCTGTGAAACACGGTTTCTCCTCCCTTCGACTCTATTGTATCACTCCACCAAAACCTACTGAAACACTCCATTTCTGTCACAGGAGAGGCCTCCCAAAGCTGCACACAGAGGTGGATTTGACTAGTATTCAGCTTCTGCTCAGGGTTATTCAAGCAATGTTCCACCTATTCAGAGAAATAAGGAAATGACAGACTTTGAACAAATACTCTATACCAATCCTCACAGTAGAGGACCCTAACAGCATTCCTATAACAGCAGAAAAACAGGGGGCAAAAAGAAGGGAGGAAAATAATCATTATCACTAAAGAAAAGTATTTAGCAAACTACTGGAAATAAAGACTGACAAGTACCCTGGAACTGATGGCCTGTGTTCTAGGATCTGAAAAGAAGTGGCTGCAGAGATAATGGATGTATTGGTTGTGATCTATCAGTTTCCTAGATTCCGGAAATGGCCCAGTGGATTTGAAAACCACAAATGGAATGCTCTCATCCAAGTAAGGGGTGAGGCAGAAAACTGTAAACTATAGACCAGTTAAACCACCATCTGTCAATGCAAAAAGCTAGAATCCATTATTAAGGTAAGAGTAGGATATTTAGAAAATCACAACACAATTAGGCAGAATCAATATAGTTTTATGAAAAGGATATCTATTAAAATTTAACAAACTTGTTAGAATTCTCTTAGAATGTAATGAGCAGATTAACAAAGGCAAACCAGTTGACATAGTGTTTTTTGGATTTCCAGAAGGCATTCAGAAAGGTATCACATAAAAGATTACTGTATAATGTAAGAGCTC
The DNA here is from genome assembly GCF_009764475.1 of Pristis pectinata. Lineage (NCBI taxonomy): Eukaryota > Metazoa > Chordata > Chondrichthyes > Rhinopristiformes > Pristidae > Pristis > Pristis pectinata. The sequence goes on along the minus strand of NC_067417.1, from coordinate 33,964,225 downwards.
ATGGTATTGGAACAATGTATTACCATGGATAGAATGTTGAGTAACTAACAGAAGAAGGGTCATTTTCAGGCTGACAAGCCTCAAACAGTGAGTTGCAAAGGAGATCAGCATTAGGGCCTCAACCATTTATATTAATGATCTGGATGAAGGTATTGAAGCCAAATTTGCTGAGGTACAAAGACAATTGGGAAAGCAAGCCATGATAAGGACAAAACAAGTATGTAAAGGCTACATGAGTCGGTACAAATTTAGCAGTTGGAGTATAATGTGAGGAAATATTAGATTATCCAAATTGGACAGAAAAGGAGAGGAACTACAGAATGATGCTGTAGAATCAAATCTGGGTGTCCTGGTATGTGAAACGTATAAAGTTAACATGCAAGTACAGCAAGTAATTAAGAAGACAAATGGAAAGTTGGGTAACAGCAGAAAAGTCCTGCAACAACTGCACAGGGTTGATGGTAAGACCACATCTTGAATGCAATATATAATTTTGATCTTTTCACTTAAAGAGAGAGATTCTTGCAGGCAACTCAAACTGATTAATTCCAGGGATGAAGTGGCTTCTTAAGAGGAAAGATTGAGCAGGCTAATTGGAATTTTGAAGAATTGAGAGGTGGGTTTATTGAAACATATAAGATTTGTAGGGAATTTGACAGGTTAGATGCTGAGAGAATGCTTCCCCTCAGGGGGAATCTAGAACTAGGGGACATAATTTCAGATTAAGGGGACCACACGACTGGCAAATATCCATTACTTCCAGCCAAATCCATCTGCTTGTTGCTCCTGAAGGTCTTCAGAACCTCTATCTGGGAGGAAGTTTCACCAAAGAAAATGTCATGGTTTTGGTCTTGGTCTGTAATCTAGAATCCACTCCCTAGTTGTTCCAGGCTCTCTCTCTCCAATGTCTTCATCACATACGTCATAACTGCGAACTAATGCTGCAGCCTGAAACACAACAGATGAACCATGTTTCAACATCCCTATAATGGAACTGATGAATTACTAGGCCAGTATCTTCCGATATGCTTCCAAACCAACTCATGACTTGCATTTCAAGAAATCACATCATTTTAACCATTACTGATTTTCTTGTAATTGTTTCACTTAGTCATTTCAAATATTTCTGTAAACAATATTTGTTAACAGCTGTGTTAGACTGAATATTTTCAAGTGTGGCAGAGAAAGATTTGTCGTTTTAGTTTGAAGATTTTAATTTGAAGATTTCAACTTCATGCACAGTAGAGATTTCAATTTGCACTCTTGGAGCATTTCTTGATGAAATTTACTTCTGTTTTCATTACTAGTATAAAATTTACAGTAGTAAGTGATCCACCCGAAAATGAACAGGACCTGGAATGTGAAGATGTTGGCTTTGCATATGTTAATCTGAGAGAGCTTTACCTAAAGGAAGAGGACATTATTGAACAGGACATTGACAGTGAGTACATTGAAGTTGAGAGGACATTTTATTTGTTCAAGAACAAAAGATTTCACAGTTGCAGCAGTTGCCCTTCCTTGAATTAATATCCTGTATATCTTTGATAAAGCAATTGATTTGCCCTTTGTTATCAATAATTCAAAATGTTTCAATTAAATCTTTAAATTGTAGTAAATTAATAGGAATGAAAACAGGTACCATAAAGATCATTATAAATCCAATACCAGTTAGTATTGGTATGACAATTCAAATAATTCATAAATGAGAATTTATGGCAAATATGAAAACTGTTTCATATAGTTTACATATTTTGAAGAAATATACTGCAGGGTCTCTTGCTGTTATGCTTTGCCTTTCTTCATCAGAAGTGCTACCTTATTCTCTTTTAAATATTGCCTTTAGATGCATCTCTTTTTCTCAAAGGAACTGAAAGGAATTAGAAACTTAAAAGAATATGATCTGTATAATTGTATGATACTTATGTACATAAGGGAGGAATATTCACAAAGTTTCTTTCTGCCATGACGCAGTTACAAATCCCAAGGATGAAATCATGTACATGTTCGAAGTGAGCATCAATACAAAGTTGTCTGGACTTTGGAGTGACATCTTGTTGCTCCATAGGAAGACACAGACAATCAGAGCAGATATAAAGAACCAAGCTGGGCTGGAAGATAGCCAATGGCTGTGAAGGGAATGCCCAGCTATTGGTCATTGCCCCCCCAGCTCTTCTCATACTTCTATATGTGTGGAGTGAAGGGCTGGTGCATCTGATCATCCACAATCCTGCTACGGTCGCTATTGAATCCACTGGAGGGGCAGTGATATTCCAGAACGAGGGGCCAGGTGCACTTCATATCTGGTTCCTCAGTTTAACCATAAGACTGGCCGTTATAGAAATGGAGACATAAGTCACTGACCCGATTGGGGGGAGAAAAAGTTATTGCAAATGAGTTTTTTTTATCAGCCCAGTAACTGGATAAACTGGAAACTCTGCCCAAAAACACAGGCATTGGGACAAAGGATTGGGTGGGGGATTTAGATTACCAAAGTAATCTAGTGTGTAAAAGGAGGAATTTAATTTCTCAAAGGAATTTACACTGTAAAAGGAGGAATTTAATTTTCCCAACTCTGACGAGGCAGAGATTGGCAGAAATTGGCTCCATCCCCATTTTCATTGTTCTTGGCCCAAGTGTCTCAAAATGACATTTCTGCATTGAATTGATGAGGCCCAAAGAGTTCAATACCACAAAGGTGTACTCATGAATTTTTACATTGTATTGTAGGTCTACATTCATTGAGTTGCTGTCCACATATATAATCTAGTGATCTGCAGCCAATTTTCCTGTAATCCAGCGCACTGTGGGCAGTTCAGTGTATGGAACAGTCAAGGACACTTTGAGCTAAATGTTGCTGGGTTCTACCAGTCACTCGTATAGATATCTACGTGGAATCCCGATGGGCCTCTGCATCCAGCAGACATCTGGCAAGGTGTAGGGAGGTATTAGGAGTGGGTGGGTCCCAGGCACCATAGTCCGGAGATTCCATTCCTGAACTGCCCCTGACAGTTTTGACAGAACACACATCTTGGGGGAAAGCAGAGCTTTGCCTACTGTAAACCTGTCAAGGAATTTAACAATTGTTTTAAAAGCTTAAAGTTGCTTCAATTTAAGTTATTAAGTATTAACATTAAAAAATTAAGTTAGTTTAATGCTCAAATCAATTAAAAATAACTCAAATCATTAAACCAAAGTAATTTTTTTTAAATCCTTATCCTGCAAGTGAGAATCCCTATTCAAATGAACGTGTCTCCAATCCTACAGCAGATTGATCCTAGTGTAATGTCGGGGAACCTGTCACTCAATACGTCTTGGACTGAGAGCAGTTTGGGATTTATTTAGTGTGAATGTCTCAATGTTGACATTTCCCTTCAGAATTCTGGGCCACAGCAAACATGATTTAGTCCTCTGAGCTAAACATTTGTGGGGAAGATTACATCATAGCTTTGTGTCATTATATCCCTGCAGAGATTCTACAGGTGGTTCTGTGAAATGCACCAGTACCATTGCCCTAGTGGGAACAACAGCCGTGAAGAGTCAGTAATAATGTAGATCCTCCTTTCTACCAATCTGAAAGAGTCCGGCAGGCTTCTGTTTAACATGATGTCCTCAATGGCTACAAAAGACCTACACTCCCAGTGCTAATGGTCAAAAATATAAGGAGCTTCCAAGGGCAAAGCTTCCAACACAGCCAGCAGAAAAATCATTGACAATGGAAATAGATGTTTCTTGTTTATGATTTTCTGTAAAAGCAAACATGTTTTTTTAAATATTTGTGTATAATTTTGCTACAGGTAATGAATTTAGGAAGTCTTCCCCCAGTGTCTGTTTTATTGTATTCTTGTGACACTGACACATACATTGACACGCATTATCCATCAGTCAATCAATGCAGTAAGCACAGCGAAAGACAATAGTTTTATCTTTGTGACCTCAGCAAGCCATAACCTTTTATTTTATTGCTTTTTGACATAAATCATTGAAGACATTGCTCTCTGGAATGAGTTAATGGCCAGTGGTGATTTCTTTTATATCACATAGTGAATGATGTAATAAAGACCACTTAATGAAATCAGTTCTTTCCAGTATATGGACTTTGAAAATTAATCAAGATTTTGGATATGATAAAGCCTTTATAAAACACCATTGAGATTTGTGCAAGGTAGTTATTTGGGAAAGTTTTCAAGGAGTCAAACTAAAGATAAAAATTGGAATTATATTTCCAGTATATTCTTCTGTCAACAATGGAATATTGTTTAAACCATTCATCCAGTTCTGGATTCCACTGAAGTACTAAGCCCATTGGGACTATATATTTTAGAAATTCATGATACATCGAGGCAATTAATGCAGGGCCTTTCTATCTATATCAAATTTTCTTCTCATCAACTTATCTGAAGCTGTAATTATTTAATAAAAATACAACAGGCTATTTGTTATATCTTTAAAGTACATTTCATACAGCCTGCAATCAGAAATATATATTCTAAGTGCATTTCCATGTTTCTGCATTAGCTGTGTGAAAAGCATAAAGAAAATGGCATCTTTTCTTATTTTTGCATAGTGTATGGGAGCAAAAGAAGAAAGAGCAAAATCTGCATTAAAAATAACTATTTTGACTTATTGATAAGCTGTTCTTGCATATGCAAGCAGCTCTGCTTCCATTAAAGTGATGTTCAACTTAAAGATAAAATAGGAAAATGGCTGATATATTGCACATGCCTTTTGTGACCTCATGATGATGGAAGCATTGATTCCCGATTCTAAGTTTTTTTTTCAAGTTAAGTTTGGCTTTTCTGTACCAATTGTTCACTATTATGCTTTGTTTTTATGCTTGCTATATTTTGAAGACTACATGGAAAAGTGTCCTTCACATCTTTGAATTCCTGCTTTTTAGAGATTAAAGAACAGTAGAGATTCACATCCTTTTTTAGATGTCAAGTGTTTTGGAGGCAATTAGGTACTTTTGAAACCATTGTTGTAGGAAACGTGGAAGTGAATTTTCACACAGCAACATCCCATAAATAGCGATAAAGTAATAAAAATATAATTTTGATTTATGATACTTAGAGGGGAGTCATTGTAGGCTAAATCAGCAGAGAAAAGTCCCCTACCCTTCGACAAAGTAGCTTTATGGGATCATTTACATCCACCCAGGAGAACATCTTATCCAAAAGATAATGCTGCTGACAGTGCAGCATTCCCTCAGTACTGGACTGGAGTGTCAGCCTTGAGTTTTCTATGCTCAAGTCTGTAGAGCAGAATGCAAGCATGGATTCTTCCAAGATTTGGAAGTGCTAACCAATGTGCCACAGCTGGCAAACTTCTCTTACAAGGCTTTTAAAATTTACTCTCAGCACACTATGCCTGTGTTTATTGCCTATTCCTGGTTCTTCTGACAATTTGAGGCTAAAAGAAAGACAACATTCAATTCATAGCCCACTCATCTGTGAGTCATAGTTTGTGACTTCTAAACAAAGCCAGGCAATTCAAAATCAGAAGCAGATTTATTGTCACTGACATATGACGTGAAATCTGTTGTTTTGCGGCAGCAGTACAGTGCAAAAACATAAAAATTTACAAGTTATAACAATAAATAGTGCAAGAAATAATTAGGAATAATAAGGTAGTGTTCATGTGTTCATGCATCGTTCAGAAATCTGATGGCAGAAGGAAAGAAGCTGTTCCTGAATCGTTGAGTAGGGGTCTTCGGGCTCCCGTACCTCCTCCCTGATGGTAGTAATGAGAAGAGGGCATGTCCTGGATAGTGAGGGTCCTTAATGATGAATGCCACCTTCTTGAGGCACAGCCTCTTGAAGATGTCCTTAATGGTGGGGAGGGTTGTACCTGTGATGGAGCTGCCTGAGTCTATAACCCTCTGCAGCCTCTTGCGATCCTGCACATTGGCACCTCCACACCAGGCTGTGACACAACTAGTCAGAATGCTCTCCACCATACATCTGTAGAAATTTGTGAGTCTTTGCTCTACTTTCTCTTCGCTCATGACTCAAACGCCATCTATAAATTCGCCAATGACACCACTGTTGTTGGTAGAATCTCAGATTGCGACGATGAGATGCACAGGAGTGAGATAGATGGGCTGGTTGAGTGTTGTCACAACAATAACCTCGCACTCAATGTCGGTAAGACCAAGGAACTGATTGTGCACAGGTACCACTCATGTACGTAAGGGACCAGTTGACCCTATAATTCCATCACCCACACACACAGCATGAATCTTCAGTGTTGGTTGGGTTTAAAAGGAAGCAGAGCAAGTGAAAATTAAGTGCATTGTCAAAGTGAGAAATTAGACTCACCCTGAATGGTTGTGTACCACTCAGCGTTCACCTGCAATACAACATGATCTGAGGTCTGGGAGTAATCAGAATGATGCATGATGTTACTGTTCAAAGAGGAAGTGAATATTATTAAAAGAATGAGATAATGTAAATTAGTAATGCCAATTTTTTTCTTTAAGAAGTTGAGAGAATTAAATTAGTGTCTGTAGTGAGGAAATGTTTAGAAAAGAAAATCCAGGACAGAATGAACTGACATTTGGAAAAGTGTGAGCTAATGAATGAAAATCCTAAATTTCTTAAACAAATCATGTTTGACTAATTTGATTGAGTTCTGTAATAAAATAAGGATGTATTGATGAAAATATTGCAGCTGATGTTGTGAATGTAGATTTTCAAAGTACTTCTTTGATAAAGTACAAAATATTAGATAAATTAAAGTGTCAGTTGCAGTGTGAATACAAAATTGGCTGGGGACAAAATGCAGACATCAGTGATGAATGACTGTTTTTCAACTAGAAGGAAGTAAACTGTGATGTTTCCCAAACAGTAAGTATTGGGATCATTGCTCCCTTTGATGTAATTTGGCAACCTGCATTTGGCTATGTAAAATAGAAATAAAATACAGGGAAGTATAGTGACAGACTTTGACACTCAGCCTGCTGACATGACGGAAGTCTTAAACTTACGGGATAAACACTGCTAATAACTTTGAGGCAGCACTCTACAGCTGGGCTCCACTTGGAGTCCAGTGATGGAGCAGGAGCTTGCTGAGATCCTCCAGCACTTAAGCTTGAACATCGACCCTCAGATCCAGCATCTGGTTAGACTTGGAAGAAAGCTACTTTTGAAATAGTTTGTATTTGCATTAGGATTTCTAATGATTTAAAAGTATTTTTGGTAATTTTTTTTAGAAGAGTTAATATTGTTTTAATTGATTATTAATTTTATTTTAATAGTTTTTTAAATGAATATGAATGTCTAGGATCTTTCTCCATCTGTCCAAGTTCCTTTCTAGCTACATTGAGATCTCCCTTACCTCAAATAAGATGCCACTCACTCCAGAACTACTGATGTGGCTGCAGTAAATGCCACCCATTCCCCAATTATTAAAAACCTTTAACCACCTCAATTATATTCTGGTTCTCCACTTTGGAAAGCTCTTTGCCCCACAGTACCAAGGTGAGAATTCTGGCCATCCATATCAAAGTCTTTCTCCGTATCCTTCCATTATACATGTTGGGTAGAGCATGTGTTTTTGAGACTTTCCCTTACCTTCCATTTTCCCTTACTCACCCCATCTTTAACTTGTTCTGTCTCCTGAGGCATGTCTCTACTCTTTGGGAAACAAACTAGAAACTCCTCTCCTTATGTTTCAGACTGTCCCTAATTTACAATGCAGCTCAAATATCAACTTGAGTGTCTCAACTCAAGACATTCACTGCAGATGGAGAATTGCAGGTGGTTTTACAAATCACAGAGTCCAGCATATTATTATTGTGACACTTGCATGTACTTTCTTTCTGAGAATATATTTGTTCACAGTAACTTACTTCAAGATATATTTGAGTTACTTGAAAAGTAACTTAAGTAAAACGCTTAATTGAGTAAATTGATTTGACTTGATTTTAGAATACATCCTTCATTTTTTTATCTCTTTATTTTACTATCCACTTGACTCATTAATTATTTGTCTACACTTTTTAAATGCAATTGGACTCATTTTAATATTGGTGTCTTCTAATTCTTTAATTTTAACCTATGTCCCTTAGTCCAAATTAACCTCTTTTTAATCCTTTATTTCTATATTTAGTTTATTGTTGTCTCCTGATTTTAAGTATCATAGCACCATCTTCTTTCTTTGCACAGGTCCAATCCAACTAAATTCCTGATTTCACTTTAATTAGCAAGTTATATGGGAAGTTCGTTGAGTAAAGCAAAGATATAGAGCCATTGAGTAACACAGCATGGAAATGGGCCCTTCGGCCCAACTCATCCATGCTGACCTAAGTGCCCACCTAAGCTAGTCCTATTTGCCTGCATTTGGCCCATATCCATCTAAACCTTTCCTGTCCATGTACTTATCCAAATGTCTTTTAAATGTTGTTATTGTACCTGCCTCAACCCCCTTTCTCTGGCAGCTCATTCCATTTACGTACTACCCTCTGCATGAAGGAATTGCCCCCTCAGGTCCCTTTTAAATCTTTCCCCTCTCACCTTAAACCTATGCCACCTAGTTTTTAGTTCTCAGTTCTCCTTCTCTGTACATTATGCCTATCTATGCCCCTCATGATTTTATACACCTCTATAAAGTCACCCCTTGGTCTCCTCCAAGGAATAAAGTCCTAGCCGGCCCAACCTCTCCCTATAACTCAGGCCCTTGAGTCCTGGCAACATTCATAAATCTCCTTTGCGCTCTTTCCAGATTAATGATGTCTTTCCTATAACAGGGTGTACACAGTATCTGTACACAATACTCCAAGAGTGGCCTCACCAACATCTTGTACAATATGTTAATCACTCATACTTTGAACATGAACTTGCCCACTTGCTAAAGCAGTATCTCCTGAGGATAAAGGCTTAAGTTATTAGGAGACACTGAATCAGCATTACACAAGGGAAAAGGCCTTTCCTTCATGCACACGACACCAATCCGGAGACAAAAAGGAAAGTGGGTAAGATTGGGGTTGGGGTTAGTTGATTAATCGCGGCAAGTGATTGTGGACTAGGGACTGAATCAAGTGATCAGGCCTGGGGAGTCAGGCAATCATAATTGGAGGTTTGGGTAACTGGATCCTGGAGGTCATGTGGGATGATTGTTGCTTGGGGCTAGTGAAATTCATTGATGGAAGTGAGGTAGGGGGAGGTCAAGTAATTGGTGATATGATCAGTGGTTCCGGGATGGGGGAAAGGTTGTCCAAGTGAAGATTCTGAGTTTGAAAAGGTTGGCAGTCAGCACTACGGAGAAGCTTAAAAGAGAGGCAATGAGTACATAAATAAAAGGGATCCACCTGAATTGGTTCCCCATTTCAGGCTGGAACCTGTGCAAGAGGGTCCCCTTGAAATCATGATGCTATAGAGCAAGCAATGTTATTAAAACTTAATTTCACTGAAGACATCCAAGTATAGATGTGTTTCAGAACAACATAGCCTAATTTCTTTCAGCAATGCTCTAAATGAGCATTGCATGAGGAATGGTGTCATTGTGCACATGTCTGACATGGAACATGATTGATCTATGCACGTGCAATTCATGACTCAAAGCATCTTGTTGCATTTTCCGGGAAATCACAATTTCCAGGCAACTTAGTTGGTTAACCATTTATCAGTTACATGCTACAGCATTGGGCTTTTGCAGATTTACTTTATCCCTCAACCAGCATCTAAAACTAGTTACCTGATCAATTATTTCATAGTTATTTGTGAAACCTTTGAAACCTTGCTGTGCACAAATTGTCTGTTGTGTTTCCAGGACTTGTAGCTCAAGAAATACTTAATAGTCCGTAAATATTTTTGTAATGGCAAGGGATCATGAAAACCACTGTACACATGTTTTTCTTTTTTTAACTACTTCTAGAATCTCACTACTGATACCTGGCCATAACCAAAGTTGCAATCCTATTTAATATGTAGATTGGCCCTTTTCAGATCCCATTATGATGGCAGGAAATGAGTAGAGATATCATTCTTGTGGAAAAAGATCCTCTATCCAATTTTAGAGTTAAGGAACATTGTTTGGAGGGAACAAAATAACATTTTTATCTTTCATTTGACTTTGCTTTCTCTGACTTGATTGCTTCATGTTGCAGAGTGCAAAATCTCTCAGATTACCTATTGTTGTCATCCTCGGTATAACGGAGGACGAAAAACGCAATGAAATGTGTGGTTGGTTATTAAATTTGTATTTTTTTATGGGAAAGTGAATGTCTTGTTTCAAATAGATTAAAATTGGTTCAGATCGTTAAGCAAATGTACTAAATCACATGGTTCTCGCTGCACCGTACAATAAATATTTAGGACGTGGTACTCTGATTTCTTTGCAGTTGTCGATCCCCAGGACCGCACATTGGTGATTGGCAAATTAAAGGTGACAGTGGAAGCATTGGAGGCATTGCGCTCAGTAAATGAAGAGAACAAATAAAGACAACTGGAAAAGCACATATAATCTCAGGCTTGTAATACAGATAACAATGAGTTCACTTCTATTTGTGTACACAGTAGGAAGTATAAAAGTTATCTGAGTTTCTATATTTCCATCTTTTGTTTTCCTAGTTCTGCATTCATTCCAATGAACTTGTTTTTCTGCCTTTTATTTAACACCATTAAATACTCACCCTTGCACAGGGCTTTGTTAATAATTAATAACAAAGTGAATGATCTGCATCATTTACATTTTTAAACTTGTTTTTTACATACATAATATGTAAAATGAATACTTAATTTTTAATAAGTATATTTAGCACACCAATTGTAAGTTTTTATATTGCCTTTATCACTTAAGTAAGAAAGAAAATAAAAACCTTATGATTAGCTTCATTAAGAGTTTCACACTGTGAAGTTTTAATAGTGGTGGAGTATGAAAATTGCACAGCAAAGCCTGGATAATGTGTTAATCTCCCTCTTTAAAATGTTAATGACTGTTTTATGCACATTAAATCTCAGTTCTGCTTTCCTTTGATGCATGCAAATTTTATAAATTAAATATTGAAAATAGTTTGTAGGCACCTATAGATGCCTCATACTTAGAAAATTTTTTTAGAAATGTTTAAAGAATCATACTTGTATATGGATAGTTGTAGCAAGATCAAAGGCTATTTAATTCAAGTAAATTGAAATAATTGGTCCTCTTTGCATTGAGTAGCCAATAAACTGGAGAAACATAGTTTAAAAATATTAATGGAAAAATACTTAAATAGATATTAATTAAAGAGAAATAGCATGCATTAAAAGTGAGTTTTGAAGACATTACTAGAGGCGGTTTTGTTTGCATTTTGGGCAATGTGGTTTCTTAAGTACCTGTGAGAGACACTTTTATTTGTAGTTTGTACTTCCTTAGGCATATTTGAATAGGAAAAGAGTGATGTGATTTATTAAAATAAACCTAATTTGGCATGATACATTGAATTTTTGCCTCAATGAACATGACTCATTTAATTTAACAAATTAGGCGTTCACTTTTTCAATGATTAAAACTCTGGAAAATGAGTTCTCTCCACAGATTTGAGAACATTGAAGTCTGCTAATGGAAAGAAGATGGAATCGATTATGAAACAATTCATTACAGTTAAACACTCAAGTAGATGTAATGTGTAAAAGCAAGGAAGGGTATCTGCATACAGTTTGAACCTTCTGATTTATTGACCCCAATAATGGATTATTATCTTTGTGATCCTTTGAAATAATGCCTATGCAATATTAAGTTGTTGATGTACAAAGTGATGCCATTGGATTAGCCTTTGACCACAGCCATCTGTAATCTTTACAATGATCATGACTCAGTTGTCTTTTTCTAGAGCTTATTACTTTGGCAGTCTAATATAGCATGGTAAGACTTAACCAGTAATGGACAGATACATTTTTTTTAAGATTTAACCACATAAATTTTGTAAGCTAACAATTCTGTGCACACTTAGTAGCTACTTATAATTTTATAATCCTCAATGGTGGAGATTATGCATGTGCTAACATTCCTCAGGAGAGAAAAATCACACCATGAAGTTCATTATCACCTTGAAGAGACCACATTTTTCAGAACTGAGAGAAGGCTCAGCTCAGTTCTCTGTAGGTCTTTTTGCCTTTTTATCCAACGGAAGGAATGTTTGGAGAAGGGAATGTTCAAAGAGGCAAACTGCCTTTAAGAATATATAGTAGAAAAATGCAAAATAATCATTATTAGTAAAATTCATAACTGCAACTTACAAATAAAATCCTTGTTCAACATATATAACAAATAAAGTACTTAATAGAAGGCTGGATTTTTAAACGTTTTTACTCTAGGGTTATGACTTTACATTTAACATTAAATCACAGAGAATTTCTGAAAATCATGTTTTAGGATAAAATAATTTAGAGAACATAGGAAATTGATTAAAACAAACCTTTAATTTTCTCCAGAATGTTTAAGAATGTCCCATCACAAACTATTTCCCTTGGCCATCAATGCCATAACTCTCCCTGATGCCCGTGTCTAACTGAATCAGACCTTTCGCATCTTGATGTCATATTTGATCCTGAATCAAGGTTTGGACCATATAACCATTATTTTGATCATCTGTCCTAATATCTCATTGGTATCAAAATCCATCTGACAAAACTTCAGTGAAATTACTTGAGCCCTCTTGTTATGTGAATGACACTAAATATATAGAATATTGTTATTGTTGAGCAGCTCTTCTAGCAAAGTTTTACTGTAAAATGCAGTATAGTGTTAAATTCTTGCATATCATTTGAAGACACTGCCAAAGGAAATGTTTGACTTCCCAAAATGGAATGATGAAATATGTTTTCAAAACTTCTTATCTGTATAATGCTAGCTATTAATTCATTTTGCCAACAAAAATATCAGCTCTCCACATGCAATTCTTTACAGAGCCACTAATGGACACATTAGGCTTTGTGAATAAACTTAGCATTCAAAGATCTTGCTGTTATTAACAGTGAGAATTGTTCTGTACATTAGCAGTAGTTTAAAGGTAGCCAAACAGACAATTTATTGTTGAGCTTCAAAATCAATTTGTCTTGTCAAAATGGTAAAAAGATCCAATCAACAGCCAAGAAAATATTCCACAACCCAGTGTGTCATTTTGTGTTTCTTTCTCTCAGCTTTTACCTTTCTTCTGAAAAATAGATTGTTCCTTGACCCAGTGAAGTGACTGTACTTCATGTATAAAGTGTGGCTAGCTGTTCAACTTTGCCAGGCTTTCCAAGTCCAATCCCTTCCTCACTCACCATCCGTGTGTGGAATTGCATCAAGCACAAATGGACAGCTTAAAGAAGTGAGAATCTAATCAATCTCCCCCTCTGCCCCCCCCCCCCCCCCCCCACCAATTGCTGTTCCAATTTATATCCCCTTACCTGATGTTTTATCACTACCTCCACAGTTATCTGTTCTACCTTGGCCACAATTATGTGTCCTTTACTCATTATAAAATGTTTAGACTTTTTACTTGGAGGCAACAAAGGTATAAAGTACAGGTACATTTTAATGAAAATTAAGGATTAGTCTCAAACTCTGAGTCCTCAAATGAGTTCTTGGTGCCTTTGCATTCTTGTAAGATACCTTTCCAACTATTTATCATTTGCAAACAACATTCCAAATAAATAGATGAAAATAAAAAAAAACTCTAATTTAACCCATGAGGTAAGATACCTTTGCTGTTGGATCTATGCTGGGCAAACATACATTGTGATGCATAAAAGTACTGAGGATTAACGTGAAAGCAGCGTTACAATGTTAGCTCTGTAAAATTAAATCCAAGAGCAACATATATTCACCAGACTGAAAATATTAGCCACATATTTGCACGCACACTATTTCCAGAGGAAAGGAAGCAGTTAGCGGCTTTGTGAAATGATACACTGGTTTTATGAAGCATTGGTTGTATCAGCAGCGGAAAAAAAACAGGTGCTCCATATTGCTACCAGTGAACATTAGTTTCACTGATCATGTTTGTATGAACCACTATGATAACACAAAACAGAATGCAAATACACAGACAATTATCAAATTGAAATTCTTGTGGATTTGGAACAGAAATAAGCATCTCAGTTAAATTGGCCTCCCTGTTGCACAGATAATTATTTCCTCATGTAATAAATGGTGAAAGATAAGTAATATTCCTTTGAATGCAGAACAACAAGTATTAAGGGAGTTGGTAAGCATATGTTTATGCCTCTAGATCTCTAACATAAAAGGCTTATTAATCACAAAGCAGAAAGAAATGTCTTAATTATCATTTTTGGGAATTATCTAACTGGCATGTCATAAAAAGTCAAAGAACGTAAGAAAATCAGCATTAGAGTCTGAAATAGTTCTAAGTATGAAAAGGAAATCAATCATGAGAAATAAAATCTCCACTTTCATTGTCATTCTGATCAAAAAGACCATTTATTATTGTTGTCAGACTTCCCTTTAACTGTCTTAAAAATAATTATAAGTATCTGGCCATTTATCTGAGAACCGGAAGTACCTGTTGCATGTACCCTTTGTGCTTTAATCAACAGTTTTCACTGCTTATTGCATGGAATCATGGAACAGGCACACAGAGTGAACTGGCATATTATAGTGCACCAATTAACACATAATTAGCTATACTGGAGCATGAAAGCCAAAAGGAGAAACAACTGGTGCAGCTCACAGGAGGCACCTAAACATGGTGTATCAGAGATTTGGGAATAAATTCCGAGAAGGACCACCCCAAAGCCCAGATGTGCTACAGAGGCTTCTTCCAGCACGGTCTACGCTGAATCTGTCGCTATAAAACAAAGCTATGGTTTAGAAAGTTAACAAAAGACTTACAAGGTTGTAATTAATGGTCTTGGTCAAGATCATTGAAGTGTTAAATCTCAGCTTAATTGTGTACTTTAACATATCTCTGCTGAAAACAAATTTATTTCCAGTAAAATAATAAAGAAAACCTTATAGTCATCAAGTAGAAATTACACATGAACCAATAACCAAAGGAAGATGTGGTACTTCTGTTAGCTGTGGACTATTTTTTTTAACAATCAGGGTAACCTATTGGATATTTTCTAGCGTTAGTGATGCTGAGTGACTGGACAAAAACAAAATGAAATCATAACATCTGACCCACATAACTGAGGTGAAAGTCATACCGTCCAGCTCTCACGATGTGGAACAGTTTTTAAGTGAGACAGTAAATTCTTTTGAAGCTGCATGCTGAAACTGTTTATTTTTTACTAACAGTAATGACAATTAAATTGATATTGGCATACCAATATAGGCGTTTAGTTAACCCTGGGAGCAAATGGGAACTTCCAAACCAACAACTACATAAATGTTGCTGCAAGGCATGTACAATTAAATTACTCTTGTGTTTTTACTTCATTATACTTGCTGCTTTGTGATTACAGTGCATGCTGCCATACATGCAGTCAGGTTGAAGCCCAAACCAAGACTAGGTACAACCTCACAGTAAGGAGGTGAAGCATATGAGTGAAAATACAGACCTCATTTTCACAATACTTACCAGCATTCAAAATTGCGGAGGTGTAGCATCACACCTTCTGTGCATTTTTTGCCAGGGAATACTTACTAGAATTGCATCCACCTTAGTAGTGCTAGAGGTATTATTAGGCAGTGCTAAAGTAATGTCAGTGTATTGTTACTTGGAGTAGATTTTTTAAAAAATAAAATCAGTCTATTTAGTTCACTGAATTTAAATTTTCTAGCTTTACAGCAGGATCTGAACTTGTAACTCTGGGATTGTCAGCATGTGTGCTTGCATCAGTCAACCTAGAGAGTGAATATTAACACTGGAGGATGAAATAATTCTACAGGAAATGTAACATGGTTAAAATAATAAAAATAAATTTTGTCAGAAGCATTTGGAATATGTTCAAGTGTTCACAATCTCATCACAATCTTGCTTGGGAGAAATGCACATTGGGCTTTAGATTCTGCATTTACATGATTTCTTACTGTGATGGATGGAAAATTTTGGGGACTATAGTTATGTTCTTTATGTGTGTTCCCATTGACTTGGAAAACTACCAATATTGTTTATCTTAAACTAAGAACATAAGAACTAAGAGCAGGGGTAAGCCATGTGGCCCTTTGAGCTTGCTCCACCATCAGTCAAGATCATGGACAATCTTCTACTTCAGTGCCATTTTCCAGCACTAGCCCTGTATTCCTCAATGCCCTTAATGCCAGAAATCTATCAGTCTGTTTTGAATGACCATCTCAACTGAGCTTGGGTAGAGACCTCCAAAGGTTTGTTCTCTGGGTGAAGATATTTCTCTTCACTTCAGTCCTAAACAACCTAACCCTTATTCTGAAACTGTATCTCCTAGTTCTAGACTCCTCAGTCAGCAAACACCCTCCCGTTTCTAGTCTGATAAGATTTAAACAATTTTGTAAATTTTGATGAGATCACCTCTCATTCCTCTGAACACTAAAGAATACAGTTCTGGTCCACTCAATGACTCCTCATGTACAAACCTGCCATCCCTGGAACTAGGCTAGATAATCTTCACTGTACCTCCTCTATGGCAAGTATATTCTTTCTTAGGTAAGCAGACCAAAACTGTCCAGTATAAAATGTAATAATGATCATGAAATTCAACTGGAATTTATCCTATGTGTAGCTAAATTATACTGATCAGAATAGCTGCTAGTTTGAAGAAATCCATGCTGATTTAGTTGATCGCAATAAGGTGACAATAAAAGCAACTGCCTTCAGCGCCTGATTTGCCACTCCAGGTCACTGTCAAGAAATCTGGTTGAACTCTGCATGTGTGGATCTTGACGTACAAGTGAAATGAGTAATAACCGCTACAGTTATAAAAGCTGTCGTGGTCCACCTTGGATAAGGTGCTAAAGAACTAATCTAATCTGGAATTCATGGAACCATATACTCCAGCAGAGTTAATACCCTCTGGTTAGACAGGAGAAGCATTGATGGGAAAACAAAAAGAATAAAGATTCGTATATTTTGATGTCGTTAATTAATGGGCATATTGTTTGGCTTCTTGTTCACCCATCATGACCTTTTAACCTTCTAACCAGATGATCCATTAATGTTAAATGGAAATTTCTGTTGCACAGCAAGCTTTTAAGGGATATAAGCTATACCAACTGTATTTGGTGACTTCTATCAAAAGCTATAAAATCTGGAAAATGTTAGCTTTCAATACTCACAAAGGAATTAATCTCCTGACAGGGAAGTGATTAATAGATTTTAAAGAGACAGCTATTAATAAATCAATATTCTTCATGCTTTTGGCTTTTTTAAATGCAGAAGTTGTTCAATATTTTCACCAAGGATTGAAAATGAGTTTGCAGAGGTAGTTTATAAGCTCAGGTTGATGAGTGCTTAAATCCTAGTGAAAGGGTTGCAAGGTTTGACAGCTTGGGCTGTCTCAGTTGGATAGAGATTTGTTCACTTCCAGTGGTGCTATTAAGAAGAAAGTTGTTACATCAGAAGTGTCTTTGTGTCATCCAACACACCTAGCTTCATCCAGCCTTTATCTAACACACTTCAGAGCTCAGAGATGAAGAAGAAATCCCTCCTATGCGGCAAGTTGGCCTCCATTCTCTCTATAATAGTGGACTTGAGATAAAGAACAGTGATGTCAAAGATCATCGGTCTACATCCAGCTCTTCCACAATGCCTTCTTTTCATTCCCAAAAGGATAATTACTTAAATGTATATTCCTATTCACAAAGGTTACACAATTTTAGAGTTTAAGTACTTCTGTACTCTTCCAGGAAGGATTTTCCATACTGGATTAAAAACTCTTGCTCATTTCAGTCACCTGAGGTCAACATCAAACATTCTTTTATCCCTTCAATCTGGACTAGAGTTGAAGTCAGCTCCCTAAAGGTTAATATCTAACTACTCTGATGGCTTCACCTATCCCATGAGTTCATAGAATATTTTAATACATAAATGTAGAAATAGTAGCAGCAGTAGGTCAACTGCCCCCTTGAACTTGCTCCACCATTCAATAAGGTCATGACTATCTATTGATCTCAGCATTGAATATATTTAATGACTCAGCATTCACTCCTCTCTTTGTGTAAAGTAGCCCAAAGATTCACAGCACACTGAGAGGATAAATTCCTTCTCATGTCAGATATAATTAGATTACCCCTTATCCAGAGACAATGGTTCTAAGCTTCTTCACAATATCCACCCTGTCAAGCCCCCTTAGAATCTTATATATTTTAATGAGGTTATCTTTCATATCTCCGAACTCAAGAAAATATAGGCTCATTCTGTTCAATCTTTCCTCATAGTTCAACCCTCTCATTCTAAGAATCAATCTCATAAACCTTGGCTGCTCAGCCTCGAAGGCTAATACATCCCTCCTTAAATGAGAACAAAGCTGTACTCAATACCCCAGGTGTGGTTTCACCAAAACCCTGCAAAACTGTAACAAGACTTTCCTATTTTTGTATTCCCTTGCTGTTGCAAGGAATTTCACTCAGTTCTGACGAAGGGTCTTCAGTCTGAAACATTAACTCTTTCTCTTTCCACGGATGTTGCCTGACCTGCTGAGATTTTCCACTGTTTTCTGTCTTTTATCTCTGCTATTATGTCTTTTCAAATGAACTCACATTTTCCCCACTACGAAAGTCAGGCTAACTAGTCTAGAATTCCCTGTTTTCCCTCTACCTCTATTTTTTTAATAGTGGGGTTACATTAGCTACCCTTCAATCCATTAGGCTATTCCAGAGCCTAATAGAACTTTGGAAAATGACCAGCAATGCTCATCCATTATTTTTTAGGGTACTTCTTTAAGTGTGGATTATCAGGCCCTGGGGATTTATGGGCCTTCAATCTCATCAATTTCCCTAACACCACTTTCCTACTAAAAATGATTTCCTTTAGTTTCTCCCCTCACTAGACCCTATGTTCCCCATTATTTCTAGGAAGTTATTAATGTTCTCCTTTGTCAAAGTCAAAGTTGAGTTTATTGTCATATGCACAAGTATGTGTATGCACAGGTGCAATGAAAAGCTTACTTGCACCAGCATTACAGGCACATAAACTGGCCATTTTATATGTCTCCCAATTGGATCTAATATTATTCCCTTTTTTTTGGATCTAATATTATTCCTTTTTTTTGGAAGCCATGTTTAGCCCACCTTTCCTGTTTTAGCTTATTCCAGACAGGAATTAAACAATTGTTGTTATTCATCTATGCACTCTTTAAATGCTAAACATTGCATATCTGCTCGTTAAGTAATGTTTCTCAATCTATCATAGCCAACTCACACCACATACGTTCATTGCTTACTTAGCTTCAGAACCTTAGTCTTAAAATCAGTTCTCTCACTCTGCATCTTAATGAAGAACTTTATCATTTCATTGTTAATTATCTGTTCCTATTACACAACACCTAGTCTGTGATGGCCCGTCCTCTAGATGGTTCCTCAACACATTGCTTTAAGAAATCACTACAAGCGCACCACAGGAATTCCTCCCGCACAGTGTTACTGTGAATTTGGTTTGCCCAACCTACATGTCGATTAAAGGCATGCATAATCACAGCTGTACCCTTATCGTGTGCATCTCAGATTTCCTGTTTAATACCATCCCCTACGTCACCATTTCTGTTTGGGGTCTACATACAACCCCCATCAATATTTTCTGCCTCTATGTGCTTCTTAGCTCCAACTATGTAGATTCTATATCAAGATTCTCTGAGCTAACATCCTTCCTTAACATTGTATTGGTTTTCTCTTTCACCAACATCACTATTCCACCTCCTTTTCCTTTCTGTATACCCCTGGATGTTCAATTCCCATTCTGGGTCACCCTGCAGCCATGTCTCTGTAATCACAATGAAATCAGATCTGTTTATATCTATATGTGCGATTAATTCACCTACCTTATTGTGAACACAGTGCCTTTAAGCTTGTTCTTTTAACATTCTTTGACATCTAGGCATTATTTCGCACTGTGGCTGTGTTTGTTTCTTGCCTTTGATTTCTATGCCTTCCACTTTTGCCTTTTAGTTTCCTGTCTTTCATTTCTATCTTTGTTTCCTCCTCCTTAATCTCCCCACTCAGGTTCCCATCCCCCTGCCATTGTCACTTGAATCCACCCCAAGAGCTTTAGCAAACATGACTGCAAAGACATTGATTCCAGTCCTCTGACTGCATGTAAACCCTTCCTGCTTGTATAGGCCCTACCTTCCCACCACCAGCCCCAATGTTCAAGGAGTGGTCGGCTAGTCCAGTAGCATGGGATCCATGGTGATTTGGTAAATTGGATCCAAAATTGTTCTGGTTATGGAAGGCAGAGTGTAATGGTAGAGAGCTGTTTTCTGACATTAGATGGCTGTTCTGTGACCAGTGGTATTCCACAGGGATCAGTGCTAGGGCCTCTGTTGTTTGTCATACAAATTCATTACTTGGATGAAATTGCTTTTTTCTGCCTCTTCAGATTCCATCTTATGCATTTGGGCTCAGGGTATCCTGGATGGTAGCTCCTCTGACACTGCCTGCTGTCTTTGATAGGCTATGTTATACTGCAGTGAAATGTCCACACCTGGTCGGTTTCAACTGCAAGGTGCCCCTGGACAAGTGCAAGCAATAGAATCTCATTTTCAGAACATTGCTGACATTTTCACAACTATTCTGGCCTTTGCATAGCTCATGTTGTAGCAGTTCTCATTTGCTGTGATTCGACTGTTACCAGGCATGAGGATTTAGGAAAGCAGAGGGTAGCCCTTGTTCTCCAGGATTCATCTCTGCAAGGAGAGCTGGCCATGATAATGTCTGGAAGTCCGTTCTCCAAGGATGAAGGCATCGTGTGTATTTCCTGGATTCTTCTGATGCTCTACATTCAGGTGAACATTGGGGGTGTGGAAACCTTTCAGGTTGATTGAAGTTTATAATGGGAGAAATTATGGGTACTCGTGGGAAGCCACAGCCAAACCCCATGCCACCTGTTCTTCATATAATCGAAGCAAGTGAAATTATTTTCCTTACAAATAATGTCTGCATGATCTCTCCAATGCAGCATTGAGCAGCAACACATTGGGAGACATGGCAGAGATCTGCTGTGGGTGTTTGGAAAGATCCTCAGGTAAGGAAGCTGGAAGTCAATATGCTTGTGGCCTCCATGATGAGAGCAGTCCAGAAAGGAGAGCATGATCCAAGGTGTTCTCCGAGAACGTCATGTATGTCAGTGATGACTGCCTTAGAAAACTAAGTCTATGAATACATTCGTCAGCACAAAGGTCCAGGTAGGACGTGGTGTCTCTAAAGACTGTCTGGTTCTTTGCATAAGAATGTGTCTGTAACTCCTTGCTTGAGACCCTCAGCCTATCCTGAATGGCTAATCATTACCATAACGATGCCTTCAGTGAAGGAGTCCTTCTAATGAATCACCATGAGGCCCTGACTGAATGATTTTTTCAGCAGCTGAATGCTGGAGAAATTATTTTGCTGAGAAGCTCATTCAGTGCTGCTGATAGTTCTTAAAACACATTGCTTGTTTTTCTTTTTCCCTCCTCAACACCATTACTCTCCATTCCTTTATTTTGCATCCCCCTTCCTAAGGCCTTTTAATTTAAGCATACCCTGTGAGGAACACTGAGCAGTCTGCAAGCAGTTCTGAAGCTGCTCAGAGGGGTCTCCCAAGGTCACCAGAGTGTCTCTTTAAATAGTGAGAAAAACAACAAAGGGGCACAGTGTGCCCCAAGTTCAACCGTGACTGGTGCACAAAGGTTTGAGGTTTAACCTTTGAGCTCAGTTTACATTGATAAGAGAGAAAATGGGTGATGTTATTTGGTCCATGTCTGATGCCAGGAAAATGTCAGGCACATTGGCAAAAATAGTGCATAGAGGTACCCGCTTCAGTTTCACAGTGAGTGCAGCTTCAACTCAACGTGATCCACACAGTTTCAGCAACCTTTGCATGATGTGCACATAAAACTGGTGCTAATCAATCCAATTTCTAGGCTTTTGTCTCCTCACAAAGTACTTTCCCATCTATCTATCTATCATAAAGATGTAGTCATTGGCTTCAAACCATCTTTGAAATCATATACAAACCATATTTTAACTGTAAAACCAGTCTACCTCACACAATAGAACATACAATCACTTTGGAGATGGGTATGCCAGAGGTTACAATGCTGTGGCAGTTCTTTCAGACTTAGTTTGGATGATTACTGTTAAGGTACCTCCAGAATTTCTAAATTGTGTTCTAAGATATCACCAACTAATACTCAGAGACAAACATCATTTCACATCTGTCAGTAAAATCCTCACTCTTTCAAGCTATCAATCACAGCCATTAAAGAGGCATACTTATTGGATGTAACCTCAGTGTTACAATTGGGAACATCTAAGAGAGGGCAATATACAGTAAGAGTGGGATCATAGCAACCTCCACAGATAAGTTAGGTCAAACAGTATGTTTCTGCACTGCAATTTCTACCTAAAATATGCCATTGTATCAGTCCCAATTGTTGTAGCCAACTGACTCCCCCAGAGGCATGATTTAACGTTAATATAGAAACAGGCCCAAATCAATGGTGAAAGAGCTCCATCAGCCCATTCTTGTCAGTGTGAGGCTTGAGTTGTTTTGAAGTGCTGGCTTCATTAGCTTGCTGCTGAGCTGAGAACTACCTCTCCACTATGTCTCCTTTTTTATCATTTGAAATGAATTATCCCACTCCACCTTATCCTACCTGCTGTAGAGGTTTTCAGTGAAAGGTACACTTTACTAATTGCTTGTCTCCCCTTTACTTGTTGTTCACTGATTACTAAAATATTTCCAGTGGTTGAAAATGTTAAAAGGTGATCACTTCAAAGTTTTGACAACAGTGGCTGTTTCTTCCTCAGTCAAACATTAAATTGCCAATGTCATAAAACTACTGTTAAATATATCTGTTACATATACAGAGCACAGGAAACAATACGGGTAAAAATTTATTTCCACTGAGTAATATTATAGTACTCCCAGATGCATTCTCGTAAATCCTATATTGTCCCCATGTTGCTGTGATCGTTCGAGAAACACTTTGCCTGTTTTGCTTTTTCCCTCCCCCAGCACCATTACTATCCATTCCCTTATTTTGCATCAGACAATCTACTGGAGGAACTTAGCGGGTCCTGATGCAGGGTTTCGACTCAAAATGTTGACAATTCCTTTCCTCCCACAGATGCTGCTCAACCCACTGAGTTCCTCCAGCAGTTTGTTTGTTGCTCCAGATTCCAGCACCTGCGGTCTCTTTTGTCTCCCTTATTTTGCATCCCCCTTCCTAAAGCCTCAAGTTCCATTTGATACAATGCAATTGCCATATGCAGGAAAATAAATTTTATAAAATCAGAACTTTGATTTTTGACATATCTCAGCTATGGAGATTTTGGAGGTTTTACCTACCATCTATATAAACTTGAAATTTTTGATCCTTCAACTGAATTCTAACCTCTCTCGCTTGAATGTGCTGCAGATGGTGCTGCAAACTATGAATGATAATGAATGTTCAACAACACGTTTCAAACATTGGTTTATGAGTAACCACATTAAGATTAAGAAGAATAAAATTTGCTTGCACGGGGAAGCAATCCCATTGCCTCATGATCTTGTAAAAACAATTCTGGCTGGAACGCTTTGTGCGCGTAACCCTCCTGCCCCCTGCAGGCTGCCAAACATAGTGAAGCTCATTTACTTTCAATGCTGAAACAGACACTCAATTTGTAAATGCTAACATTTCTGTTGTGTTTTCGGCAGTTTCTCAAAGAGCAACATGTTCTGGTCATTCCAGTTTTTTTACTCTTCTGCCCACACAATGCTAATTTTTAATAGTAGTCATAAACCAGTAAAGAAGCTGCCAGTTTAACCACTGCTATATAGTCCCACTGGCATTAAAAAGGCTAAATGCTGCAGGATCTCAATTTCAGTGATAAACATTTGTACATTGAGTCTCAAAAGCTGTAAATTGCCTTCTAGTGCTTTCATTTAATTTAACAGTGTAGCTAAAAGCATGTCTTTGATTTTGAATTCCCTGAGGACTTCACATTCACTTGGCTGCACAAACTGGAGAAAGCTGTCAAATGCTTTTTTTTCCTTCAGCAAAATTAGCTCATTCTGGCTGATTTCACATTTACAAAGAAAACAAAGTGATACCAATTATTAATTCTAGCTGAAAAAAGTAAGTCATTTAAGCTTTGTTATAATTTATTTTAAACAGCTTACATACGCATTAATACCTTGCCATATATTCTCACCTTGGTAGTTCAAAAGCTTTTTTACATGGAATAAGATTCTTCAAACTACAGTAGAATAAACAATCATTTGCCAGGTGGTGGATTTCATTGACCTTTTCACGGCATGTTTCTGATCAAAACAGCAGGCATATGAAATGGAAACCTTAACAATCAATTAAGAGCCAAGACATTGTCCAACAACACTACCCAAGTCTGACATTCTTATTGTACTTTTTTGTATTTATAAATCAGAAGTCTTTGCTTTGAGGAAATGAAGTACATAGAACAATCTTTTTCCTAATATTAACCATAAGAATACAATTATCACAACTATTTACAATGCTAATGTGAGCAAAGCTATCATATAAAATCCATTGAGATCACTAAGAAAGTGTTTGCTTCCTGTTAATAATTGCATTAGCAGATCTCTATTAACCATTTTTGGTAAGGAATTTTACCAAATGAAATAAACACTTAACACAGAATTGCATCATAGACTAACTTGAATGACTTCCTAAAGCACAGTAATTCTTTTTTTTATGTTTTAAAGGCTTTTTTGATGTAGTTATCTGCATATGGATGAAAATGTTTACATGTAACTTACTGAGAAAATTGCTTCTTTCCCTACCACCCAATAAATGGTGATCAAAATCTCTTTGTCTTGTGAACTGTTCAGTAAATCACCTTTGAATATTCACAGATGTCCTTTGTACAAATGAAAAACTGTAACATAATGCAGTCCAGCTCATTTCACTACTTTCCTTTTTTTGATAAATAGAATGCTTTTCATAAAACATTTACATCATAAATGAATGTATAAGAAGTTAAAAACATGAAATGCAATCACTGCAAATGAGCATTCATCAATGTCTGCAGTATCCCATAACGTTGCGACTACCTAGGGATATATTTCAATGTGTTTTTTATTAAGATTCTATCTGTGATCTTCTATTATAAAGTATCAGTATAAAGTTTACTATATTTCAACAATCATAAATTTCATGTCTCAAAAACAAATCAATCTGATACCCTTCGCCATCTGCATTCAGTGGTCTTTGAGTGCTGATTAATACAACTTCTGACGAGTCCAAATCAAACATGATTTACTGAGTGCATTCAGTTTTGGGCATATTGATTATAACAGCCAAATGAATGCTATCTTCATCGTGCCTTGTCACATGGATATTGTTACAATGGTTTTACATCAGTTACTAGTGTTATACTGCCCTCTGGAGTCGCAAGCTGAGCACTGCAAATGCACATATACTCCTGAGCAACAAAACTGAAGTTAGTGGAATTGAAAATTGGGAGTGGTTGTAAAATGGGGAGCTGATTCACTATGCCTCATTCTAGATGGTTGCACGATTACCACAGTGATTACTCAGCTTTATTTCCTGTATTCTTGAACTTATGATAAGTAATAACATGCAGTTGGGTAATAAAAATATTGAAAATGTAAAAATCCTGATATTTATCTTTAATATTTTATGGAAATTTTAATAGGAACAGGAAGAGTACTCTAATCCCTCCACTACCACTGACCAAATTTTGTACAAAATGTTCCATAATGATAATACATTCCATAAAAACATGAACATTGTTCCAATAAGGTATCAACTCTAGTACTTACAGTATTCATCAAACTAATACAATACTGACTTCTCATGGTTTGAATTATAACTATTATTTATTGTAATCCTTTTGATTTATTTGACTAGCTTTTTATTCCGTAGTTTCATCCTGTCTCTCTGCCCTTCCCCATTTCCTAATTTTGAAGGCATTGATCTGCTGAAATGTTCCATTGATACTGGGGCACCCCGTGCTTCACTCAGATTGTGAATTTTCTTGCGTGAACTACGTACTGGTAACTAATCACCTAGTAGGCCATTTGTTGACTGGATAACAATCAGAATCTGGAACATTTGCAAATTTTCTTCCACCTCACCCACAATGATGGAGCCAAATCTAACACCACAGTGCCAACCCCACCATCACTACCACCATCAACACCACGCATGGCCACCATTCCGATTAAAATCAGCTAAGCCAGTACAGGCCAGGAGTCCAACTAGTTGTGTTTTTTTTTTTCCATTTACAGAGCCATTGCACCAATAATTTGATAATCAACAAAGCTTTTCTTTTTTCAGGTATTCCTTTGGATGAAGTGACTAGTTGAAAAGGGTTTTAAATTTAAATATTTGTTACAAGATGACAAACCATTCCAATTTTGCTCATTAATCGTGCTGAGTAATATTCATGATTTAAATTTGAAACAGTCTGCATGGTTTTCTTTTATTAGTTCCCATGTTATTAAATGTGATTGTTTATGACTAATATATGGCGAAAGCTCAGGACGTAGCTTCAAGCTGTTATTCAAATCAAATAACATGTACCTTACTTGTGCATAGCACTAATAACTGCCAACTTTGAAACATTTGGAGGCTGTTGTCATTTATATTAAAGTAGGCATTCCTGCCAGCCATGTTTCATAACCCGACTGATTTGTGAATAACTAAATGTAATAATTTTTTTTAAATTCTGTGATTTAAACCCTAGAGCATCAGATGCTTTGCAGTCACCCAAGCAGATTATTTGTTGTGTGAATTGGCTGGGTTATGGCTGAAGTTAAAGAATGCAATTTTAGAGCAGACTATAAAATAAGTTCTTGGAATTAATAATTTACTTACCTAATAATATATTATTTTAAAATATATTTTTGTAAATGGATTTTAGTTACTTCTATTTCAAATGAAAAGATATCATAAAACAACTTTGAGAGATCTAAACTGACAAAATTCTATGACTTCATGTACAAATGTAATGATGAAAGTCATTCTGTTAGGAACTCCTTCATAAACCCATGTTCTTCTAATATTTAAATAACATTTAATGTGAGATGAGGTACCAGAAGGAGAGAGATTTGGTTGGACAGTGAAATCTGTCTTCACCACTTTAATCAATCATAATAAGAACATAAGAAATAGAAGCAGGATGATCTGGTCCCTTGAGTCTGCTCCACCATTCAAATAAGATCATGTCTGAAAAGACCTTGACCTCAATTCCATTTTCCTGCCTGATCCCTATAATCTTTGATTTCCTCTGAAGTCCAAAAATATGCCCTTCTCAGCCTTAAATATACTCATTGACTCCACCTCCACAGCATTCTGGGATAAAGCATTGCAAAGAAGAAATTTCTCCCCACTTTAAATTCTGAAGATATCCTCTTATTGTAAAACTAAACATCTACCAGAAATGTTTTCTTAAAACTAACAAGTTTGCAACTTAACTAAAAAGAGTCAGCATTAAGTAGTCAGGATAGCATAACCAAAGTTACTTGAGGATTGGCACACTTTTAACATTCCAGATGTGGTTTACATTATCTCATAACACAATCATAGTCATGGTTCCAAATTTCTAAACTGAAATAGAATGGCATGGTAACACATGCATTAACAAATCTGCTCACCATAATGACTATCTGGTCTTAATTTTGCTGCCAGAAAACAAGTTGAAAGCAATTCTGCATAGGGAGAGAGTGAAAATGGAATGGGGAACATGGAACTGGATTTTCTTCAAAACAACTTGACTGGCAGAGACATCTAGGGTATTGCGAATAGGAAATAGTGCTTGCATCAGGAATGATCCATTCTGAGAGAAAATCATTCACTTAATGTGGGATAAAGAAAAGAAATAAAGGCAAATTACATTATCACTTATAATGACATGACTTTTTCAGAAATGTATTTAAACATTGTACCTCTTACCAAGATTTGATGCCATGCCAGACTATGGAATAAGGATCTCTGACCGCTTTAGCATGCTGTGAAATTAGTTAAGTTATTCTGACTGCAAATTATAATGAGTCTGAAAATGAAACTGATCACCATTCATCATTAAATTGGCATCATCAGAAGGGGAAAATTAGTGGGAGAATCCCTCATGAATGTTCCCACTGATGCTAAAGGTTCTTTGGGGTGCAAGTTCCACCATCCAGTTTTGACCAGTTTCCACTGGACTCCTCTATAAATTGTTCTGCCTGATGAGAAGATTCCCCTTAGCAGTGGCATGGTTGGAGTAGTGCCGTAGCAGTAGTTGGGACTCGTGTCTGTGGAAATCTGTTCCATCAGATAGCCAACCGGAGGCAAGAGCTTACATTGCCTCAGGAAGCATAAGTCACAGCTGCTCCAAAGCCCTGGAGGTCCATCAATATCTGTTGCCAGTACAGACAGCTGCCTTCTGAATTGCATGCAGTTAGCAAGCTGCTAATGTGATCACACAGTATTGCTATCCATTCAATTCATCGTAGTAGGGCAGATCCACAAACAACACAGAGTAATTCATGAAGCACAAGAGGCAAATACACTAAAAAGACATATTGAACATTTACAGTGCTAGACGAGTTGACAAAATTCATTCACATTCACCACATGTGCAATCTTTCATTCTCTAGTTAGGCTGAAAAGAAACTTATCAACTTCCCCAGAGGAATGCACAATATCTGATTCTTCAGAATGGTACTAGAAGACACCAATGAGATTCAATGCAAGTATCTGTGACCCTTCTGTCACACCTGAGTTTCACTTACGTGGTCTAAGTCTGACTCTCCCTATCTGGTATCTCCTCCACATCCCCAGGAGGTTTTCAGATATGTTTCCTTTCAAGATCAGTAGGCAGAGCCATGCACTTCTCCTGTCCATTACATTCTCAGGCTGCCATTCCCATCAGACCTGGGATATATCCCCTCAAACTCCCTGACAAAGAAAATATACTGTTATACTATTTTGATCACTCGTATGGTGATATTTTGAAATTTTCCTCTTCATTAGTATCACCAATGCCTGAATGAAGTTACTTAGCTTAGCCATGAAAAGTTGCGAACACTTTACTTCTTTGTTTTTTTAAGTAGCCCATAAAAAAGATTAGCTTTCTTCATGTTTTGCTAACATTACTACATTTCATTCTTATAGATATCATCACAGTGACATGTGGCTAATTAGGGATTCGGATGTTACTACGTGCATAACTGAAAAAAATAAAAACATGAGCATTATCTGGCTTGTGATTCAGATTCATTTTCCCACAGTGTGTGGAATATCTACTTCAGCTTTTTTTTGTGCATTTAGGGGTAGATATAGAATATGAAGTATTTTAGGGTCATTATCATATATCATATGATATAGAAGGGGACCATTTGGCCCATCATGTCCATGCCAGCTCTCAGAGTGATCTCATCAATCCTATTTCCTCACTTCTTTCCCTGTAGCCTCTTCTCTCAT
The DNA here is from genome assembly GCF_009764475.1 of Pristis pectinata. Classification (NCBI taxonomy): domain Eukaryota; kingdom Metazoa; phylum Chordata; class Chondrichthyes; order Rhinopristiformes; family Pristidae; genus Pristis; species Pristis pectinata. The sequence continues at coordinate 33,934,736 of NC_067417.1, read as the reverse complement.
TAACACCACCCATCCACCACCAACCTAATTCTCCAGCCACCCACCAACACAAAGGGCAATTTATATATGCCAATTCACCTTATAGCAAGAATATCTTTGAAATGGGCAAGAAAACCTGAAAACCAGGGGTTACTCCTGCATGATCAATGTGCAAACTCTAATGTGTCTAACGTTGTATATCTAGTAAATGTGCAACTAAGGAAAACACCACGGAGCCAGCAATAAGAGTCAGATGTGATCTTCTTGCCTAATCAAAATAACCCAAACGATCAGAACAAAACAAGCTCAATCAATAATGGATAGTTACAGCATGCTCATGACATATTACCTTATCCTATATAATGCACTTTGATGTGCTAATCAATGTACACAGCAATCACTCTGATGGCCCAATTTATTGCTTGGAAAGGCTGGAGAAAAACGAGAAGCAACAATTTTACAGGTTCTGATAAAAGAGAGAGACTGTAAGGTTTTGCATAGAGCGATGATAGATGTTTTTTCAGTAAATATGTATGCAAATTATATTTAATTAAATACTCTGTGCTGCTTTCTTCTGCTAACATTGGTGTAAGTGACTAAAACAGTTGCATTAGCCACATCCAACCCCACTCAATGATTTTTATTTGACAATACTGCATTAATTGTATGAACCATTTGTACCTTTTCTCCACCTTTTACGCACTTGTGTTAATTTTCTTATTAGCAAATATAAGAACAGTTGCCTAGAAATTATTTTACTACATTTTAGTAGTTTTGAAACGGCAATATGTTGCGCCCTGCTTCTGTTTTTAAAAGTTCTATAAATATATCCCAAGCTATAAAAAGGAGAAAAAAGCAGAGGTTCTGTCTACAATTTTTCAATCCTTCCTGGCTACAGAAGTAGGGACCAGGGGATTGAAGGACTGCTAACATTTAAAAAGAGAGGAGGGGATAAACTGAATAATTTTTGGCAAGTTAGTTTAACTTTGGTGGGGGACAAATTATTGGAATCAATTCCAAGGTTTAGTAGGTACCTTCATTTAGAAAGGCAAAAGTAAATCAGGGATAATCATCATGGATCTGGTAAGGGAAGCCCATGTCTGACTCGCTTCATGAAACTTTTGAGGAGGTAATGAGGGTCAATGAGAGCAGTATATTTGATGTAAATATAGATTTTACCAAGGCTTTGACAAGGTCATACTTGGCAGGCTGGTCATTAGTAGGGTTCTGCCGGTTTAGCGCTTGGTCCCTTTATTTTTGTTCTATATAATGGTGCTTTAGAAAGAAATATAAATATAAAGAAGTTTGCAGATGATACAAACATTGGTCATGTGATTGACAGGGAGGGAAGGGGTAAGGCTTTAGCCTGAAGCAAGACATCAATAGTCTGGTCAGTCAGGCAGAAAAATTGCCTGTGTGAAATAAAGCGTTTGGCAACTTGCAACAAAGCAAAGGGATATACAATAAATGGGAGGATATGGAGCTGTATAAAGGTCCAGAGAGACATTGGGGTGTATGTCCAAAGATCCTTGAAGAAAACAGGATAGGTCGATAAGGTGGTTAAAAAGGCATATTGCATTTTTTTAAATTAGCCATGACATAGAATAAAAGAGCAGACAGGTTATGCTTTTAATATATAGACAACGCAAGTTAAACCAGAGCCTTAAAGTTCTGAACATTATGTTGCACTAAAGATATGATTGCACTAGAAGGCATGCTGAGAAGGATGTCACCAGGTATGGAAAATTTAACTAGGAGGAAAAATTGGATGGATTAAAGTTACTTTCTTTGCAAAAAAAGGAAGCCAAGGGGATACTTAATTGAGTTGTGTAAAATTATGAGGGGTCCAGGTAGAATAAATAGAAAGGACCTATTTCCCTTAACAGTGGGGTCAAAAAACTGGTAACAGTTAAAGTAATGGATTAGAAAGGAAATGAGGATTTTTTTTCACCCAGCAGATGGTGTGGGTCTGAAACTCACAGCCTGAGAGTGTGCAGAAACCTTCCATCATGTCAAAGAAATATTTGAACGCATACTAGAAGAGCTGTGATCTGCAGGGCTATGGAAGGTGGGATTAGGTTAGGTGGCTCTTTTACGTCCAACACATGGGTCATGATGCCTTCTTCTGTATTGGAAATGTTTGAAGCTTCTATAATTCTGTGGTTGCAACCTTTAATTGCGAGACTCCCAGAACACAGTTTTCAGGATTGCATGTGTAAATCCACATTGTCTCAGTTTCACCATTGATTACTCTACTCATACATTTAAAGATCTTGCAAATGCAAGACTTAGCCAAGCAGCTGTGACCTTGGGGTTAATAAAGGCTGGTTGTTCTGCATTTAAATTATTCTACATGATTGTTCTGCATGTTTTTCAGATTTGTGATGTGGAAAATCATACTGGGGATAAATTTAGCGTGTTGCACTATTGTTGATAGCATTTGTGTCAGCCTTATGCTGGAAAAATGATTCTAGTGCTTCCAAAAATCTTGCTCTACTCTGGGTTAAACCTACTTTCAACTTTTCCAGAGCCTGTGAAGGAATTTGTAGGCCTTTGCCCCCAATGTGTTCAGAGAGTAAGAGGAGTATCAGCAAAACTTTGAATTTGTGCTGTACTTCAGCATGTTCTATTGGCAGTAAACATGCTGGACACTGGGAAAAACTGATAGTCATCTACCCATCCTTGCAACTAAAATTACCATGAAAGCACAAAAATGAGAATAAATTAAATTAGTGCAATATTTTAATTCATCAGTATTTTATCTTTTGTAATAATTTAATATCCTGAATTCAGTAAATATATTTTTACAAATATTTTCAAAATAATTGAGCACAATTTGAAAAAAAAAAATGATGCTATTATGTTAATCATGATTTTGGCTAAGGATACAAAAGTAATCTAATTCTTCCACCTACCCATAGGAATGCAGGTTATTGCTGCCAAAGGTTTCCTGATTGAGACTGCCTCTAATTGGTAACATCCCCAACTCACTGGCAAAGTTAAGTCAAATCAAGTCAATCTGGGATCAATCCTGACCAAATTAATGGAATTGCAGAAAGGTTCTACAATGAACTTATTTTCTTTTTACTTATCCCTTTGATATGGGAAATGTGCAAAAAGCCCCATTTATGACTTATCCCTATGAATGTGGTGATGGGCCTCTCCTGCATCTTCTGTGGTGATGGTGCTGCTGAAGTTAGAGAAAAGGAGAACACTAATGTATGTCAAACTTAGGACAGTATGAAACCTGAAAGAGAAAATATAAGTAAAGGTGTTGTTGCTCTTGACCTTCTCAGTGTTAAGGAGTGTTGGGATGGGAGATGCAGACAAGGTAAGGTTCATAAGTGCTCATTGCATCACTGAGGAAGCACAGTGCACTAGGGGTGGATGTTTAGTTCAGTGACTGCCAACTGAGCATGAAGACTGTTCCACCTGAAATAGTATCAATATCAGGCTCATTAAGCATATCTACAGCTGCCACTGCAACCAAAGGTATTTTGAGTGAAAAAGTCTAAATGTCCAAATGGGGACATAGAAACAAAAGGTAGTTGTTCAGCTCTTTGATTCTGTTTGCCTCTCTATAGGTCATGGCTAACTTATTCTTCAACTCTATTTACATAGACCTACCAAGTCCTCAAAATGTACTAAGTGCTTCATTGCACAATTGATGCACAGTCATACTGTTTCAGTAGTCTTAGTTAAATGATATGTCTTGGCTAGGGCACTGGGAACAATCTTTTGGTTTTCTTTGAATGATGCCATCAAATTCAGTTATGTCCACCTGAACAAGCAGATGCGTACTTGGTTTAACACATCAACTGTTGAGTGCAGTACTCCCTCAGTATTCCCTTGAAGTTCTAACTGAAGTTATTGCTGATGTTCTGGAATGAGGGTTGGATCCCCCCAACATTTAACTGAGGCAAGTGAACTGCCACTGCATACGTTTCACAATGCTGTATTAAATGACAGGGAGAAGGGGAAAAATAGACATTTAAGTACCGAGTTACACAAACCATATATTATGACACAAGCTAAAGTGCTTGCACCCTGTAAAATGAGACTCTATCCCAGGTTGCAGACTCAAAGCAATGCCCATGAGTGAAACGTGAATGATGGGATATTTTATTTAGAAATCAGACACTTTGTACTTGAGCCCTAACACAGGAACTATTACAGATGTTTTGAATGATTTTGTTTTACTGGCAAATCTGGTTGATTAATAAAACATCTTAATAATTCTTCCTCACCTGCTTACAATTGTTCCTTTACTTTTGATATTTCCCATATGCTTTGATAACACATGACCCAGAGGGATGCCTTGTCTAGCAGCATATAATTATAAAATTACGTTTGTCTTGCACAATATTAGGTTTGCCAAAACTTAGTAGAAATCCTGGCTTTGACACATTCCTGAAATTGAGCCAGTCTCCTAAAACCACAGGCAAACTCAAGAGATGGTAATGCGTATGGACAACTTGCTTCACAGGTTAAATCTCACGAGCTGTAGCTGTCATGAGATTCAGCAAAATGGCAGGTGGAGAACAAAAATAGCAGGACTTTTTAAAACAAGAACAGGTGTGGCCATTACAAACGAAGGGAGAAAAACACATTCCAATTTGTATAATAAATCTAAACTACATAGTTTATATTCTATTAGACAAGGTCCTGTGTTTATTAATTTAGAAAAATAGACCCTGTTGTTCTACAAAACTATTACATAGATATTGAACTATCTATTTGAATTAGGTTAATATATATGTGTCTAGAAGTTGGATTGCTCCTGAATAGAAGTCCCAAACCTTCATGGTGTGATGAACATATGCCTTTTCCTGCTGGTAAAGTCTAGTTGGGATTTTGAATTTCAATCCTTGCAAAAATGTGCAGGTCCAATGTTACCTATAATGGAAATCTGCATTGGCACCAACAATTGCCAATTGAACTTAATAGAGCTGGTAGCATTAATGGACTTCATGGTTCCACCCCTTAAAGGGTAGTCTGTACTACCACAGTACTGCTGTCAGTTCAGTATGCTGTTGCTGGCTTGAATGCAGTGGTAGAGGATGCAACTCAGCAGGGTAGGGTGCATCCCCTCGCCACTGCCCCTGCCCTCATTCTCCCCAGCATTCCAAATCCCTACTTCACCACTCATTAAAATGGAGAGAAGGGTTAACCCATGTGAAGAAGGCCATCCAAGATAAGCACCAAGAAGTGTAAGCAGGATGTAACCACAGAACTGTCTTCATTGTGTTCTAGGCTAAAGTAGTACCAAATAGTCACCTCATCTAATAACCCAGAGAATTCTCCTCTGGGTGGTGCAGCTGAAAAATGCTGAATCTCCAGCTATCCAGGTGGCCCTTTCCATCAGACCTTCTCTCAGGCAATGAATGCTCTGTCTAAGTGCATCTGCACGTGTGCTGGCCATAACCAAACAGCACTACACACTCGCCATTGCCACAGACATTAGCATTACAGGCTATTGGAAGAGATGCACCAATTAGAAACTTGCACATAGCAAACAGCAGGAACAGACGACTGTGCCTGAAATCAGAAATCAGAAATTGACCCCACAAAATGCTAAGTCAGGGGTGCCTGTTTCACATGGAAAAACACATGGCAATGGCCAGCTGCTATCAGCTCTGAGACAAAGGGAAGCTAATGTACCAGCTCCCCTGAAGGAAATGTCTCTTTTTAGTACTACCCCAGAGAAGCCAGATGAATTCATGCAAAGGTTGATAAGTTGTGAACCTAACTGCTCTCTGCATTGTCTGGGGCTTTTCTGACAGAAGGCAAGAGATGTTAAATATATCTCCAACCTTGCACAGGTGTCCATATGAAGCTAGGAGCATATCACCTCTGTGCCAGCAAATGCCAATACTCCAATGCTGCAAAAAATGATGGATAAGATTTGTGCTCCTTTGTAAGGTCAGGTGAAGGGTATCTAAACCTTTTTGCCTGAGAGTTTCAGGCTGCTCCATCCTGAGGTCTGCTTTTGATCATCCAAGATCAAATTGGTGTTCGGCAAGAACAGAGAGTTGATGACCAAAAATGTATGGATGTTCATCAGCAGACTTCTGTCTTATGGAATTTGGACACTGAAGGTTTTGATGGCAATGTGCAATCTGGTGCACAGACCATTGTCCACTCAGTACTGTAGGGCTTCCATTGGGATTTAGCATTTCCCTTTCCATCACTGGTTCTCAGACAGCGTCCTTGCTTATGGTTCACATTCAGTGACATCAGTCTGCAGTTCTTCATGCTGAAGTGCTGGAGCTACCAGCCAGCTCTTTCACAGCAAGAGCTCTTCATAATCATCTGTCTCAGTTACCTGGTATCCTTCAAGAAACAGCGAGCAACCTTACACCAGTGTGACAGCAAGGAAGGGGAGCGAAGTAACCACAGGGAACATAACACTGCATCATGGTAGCGCTTAAAAGGCATTCACAAAAGGAAGACACAGGGGTAATTAGTTAGTTTAAATGCCTGTAAAGCAAATTTTCTCTAAAATTACTGTTTAGTGATGACTGTGGATTAAAACTATTTTAAGCAATCAAGCCTCAAGGATCTCATGAGAAGTATAAATGAAGTAACTGAAAGGGAGATAGAACAATACATCCTGCAGCCCCTTACTTCAGTGCAATGTTTATTATCCCTTTACTTATTAAATGTTCTTGAAAACAGACACACCATGGACGCAGCACACTTCTCATTAATATCTTGTGTGCCAGTAGTGTGTAGAAGTTATCAAGACAGCATTTAATTCTGAAGATCATCATTCAGCACAAAGCCTCTCAGCTCTCTGATCCCTCAAAAAACAGAAAATGGAATCATTACAGCTCCTCAAGAATATAGAAACCAATTGCAGTCTGCTGTGAAATAGCTATAATTTAAGCAATCATGGGTTACACACTTCATGAGCAAAGGATTTCCAATTACATTGCTGTTATTGATTTCTCAGCAGTGTACAGATAAAACATTGAATTTCTCTGCAAGGATCCCTAATGAATCCCTAATGACTGAAATCTGTAAGGACTGATTAAAAAATCCATGTGTAAGGATACATCATGAATCCACTTGATTGGAAAGAAAGATTCTTCTCAGTATGCTGAGAGTTAAGCATTACTGTAACTGTTAATGAGAAGGCTGTGTTAGCACAGACTAAGTACTTGAGGTATAGAGTACTGTGGTAGGTGGGAAGTGGTACATTCATTTCTCTTCTCATTCTCCTTGTGTGAACTTGCTGGATATTCACTGCTGACAAGGTTTGAGACTCTCGAGAGCCCTTCTTTGTGAGGTCTACTGCAGATAAATGAAAGTGGCACTATGTAAGTAACCTCACACCGAGGAAATTTGGCAATTAAATCCCAAAGGCGTGTCTTATATCTGGAGCCCATCATTTCCTCATAATCAATATTCCTCTCTGGGAGCCCATGGAATGGCATCCTCAACAGAATGTGTGAGCAATCCAGAAAGGACCTCACTTTATAATTGCCTGTCAGGATACCATTCTTTTGCCAGTTGTTGTAGATAATCCTCCTGGAGGAGGATGCTAGGAGAAGCCTAACCCATCTGATGCTTTCTCATCAGCCTGAAGAGAACTGATGAAGTAAAAGCTGGCAAAGTCTTTTCCTGAGTAGAGGATGTTGGTAATCTTCCTAACGCTGATGGGAGCAGCGAACTGTGAAACTCCTTTGCTGCTACCAGGAACAATCAGGAGGCTAGAGTGAAAGAGATCTTGACCGAGCAGAGCTTGGCTCACAGATACATTGCTCTGTGGAAAGCTGGAGATAGCGTTTAGCTCCCTGAATGCTCAGAATACCTAGAATAAATGTGTTCTGTTGGAGCAGCCTTCTGAGTCAGCGGGCAGCCTCTAGGGAGTTGTAAGCGGACCAGAGAATCTTCCTGAAATTGTCGGAGTGGCCTTTTAAATGGTACTGCTTCATAGAATGAAGAAATTTGAAAATATGCTAATATATGAGTGGCCAGCTGTCTAAAGTGGAAATATGATTGTTAGACGGAAGACATCCTTCAAGAATTCTGTGGATAGCAGGCATTAATACAAATGAGAACTAGGCTTCAAAAAAACTGTTGAAATGTAAACTACACGCAGTAATCAGTTTTGAAATTAAAAGGACCACTTTTTAAACAAACAGTACTGTCAACAGAGCACAGGCTACTGGCCCACAGCAGGAGGCCGCTCAAGAGATATGGTTTACAATCTGACATGACCATATGCATCAGCAAACATAAGACAATGAAGGTGTGTTGATTGGCCTATATCAAACCAGGCAGCAAAACACAAACAGCCAAGTTATTTTGTATCATTGTGACAGAGACTAAGGAAGGTTCCAGACCACTCTTATTTTCTCACTATGTGCAACAAACATGGTTAAAGGTATACTTGCTCCGTCAATCAATATTGGAATACTTGTGTACCCAGAGAGACAGCCCTCCGAACACTAATTTTGGATGTCTGTGTTCTCTGTCCTCAGAAGCATTTAGACCATCTTTTGTCTCAGTAAAAGTGTTTGAACATTCAAAGGTGTCCTATCAGTCATAGTATGCTCCCATTGTAAATACGTAATTCAATGGAACCATTTGTAGACTCAAAATATTGAAATAAACAATGTCATTGTAGCTATTGAAACTCTATTGAAACACCTGATGTTTTCTTTGTTTTTAAGAATATAAAAACTCGGTGTACTTTACATTCAGAGAGACTCTACTGAGAGTGTCTTCAAGAGAATGCCTGCTTGTCATGATGAATAAAGACCTTGTCCATCCACCAGTTTCAGTCTCCAGTGGCTTAGTCACAGTAATAACAATGTCACCAAAATTCTCCTGGCGACCCTCTAAATGACCATTGCATGAGTACTGAGGTAACACTGCGAATGTTTTCTTTATTGAATGTACAATGTGCATCATCTTATATTACAATTGGAAATGGCTGTTGAATTCCCCAATCTGCATGATTCTTGAGTAAAATTTTGTGATCTATTCCAAAAAAGATTGATTTCCATCACGTGTTCCTTCAACATAATGCAATCTATTTTCTGAGCTGCTAAGTCCAAAGTTAGACAATACTAGACCTACTACTGAGACATAATCATTCTATACACATTCTTGCCATTATTATTGGCAAGAACATCATATATAGCCTCAGGTAGTTTTAAAATTAAATCTACTCACATCCTACTGATTCCATTTTAAATATAAAAAATACTGGAAAATTAGTTCAATTCCTCCAGTTTAATAAAAACATGTCTAATTTTTGAAAATAAATTATGACATAGTTGATGCTTTATCTTCTAGTTTCCCCCATTAAACTTGGCACAAAGAAATAAATTACTGATCTGTACAAAGTCATTCCTCATTTGTCATTATGGAAATCAGTTTCAATGGGGCAAATCCTTGCTGAGATCAGTGAATAATCTGCCACTGAAGATGCATATAACTGGGTAATTTCTGAGTGGAGGCTATAATGTAGTCACTGTTCAGCCGAGCACCCGCAACAGGATTTCTGCCCTACCTGGTTGGACTCCACATGTGTCCAAGCAGGCAGTGTGAACTGCTTTCAGGCTGGGGGGACCACCCCGAACCCACAAGAGGCTAATGAATGAGATGAATGGGAGATATCAGCTGCCATTTAATGGTCAGTTTAAATGCTTTATTTGTCTGAAGTGTGCTTGTGTGCTTTTCTCTCTTTTAACTTTACTCTTTTTTAATGATTATTAAGTGTTTAATTGTGAATTGTCAAAGATATTCCCGAAAATTCATCTTAAAGAGCATTTGACAGCCAATGAGTGGGTCCTCACTGCTGTCTACATCATGTTTTATTATTCCATGATGGGAAGTGGTCATCACTGACATTTATTTTCCATGTCTAGTTATCGCTGAATTGAGGAGGCAGTTAAGAGTCAACCACATTTATAGATCTGCAGTCACATATCGGCAAGAAGATAGGGATGGAAGATTTTCTTGCCTGAAAGACATTGGTGAACCAAATGGCTCTTTATAACAATTCAATGGCTTCATTTACTATTAATGAAACTAGTCTTTCCATTTAGATTCCAGGTTTATTTAATTATTTGAATTAGCTACCATGGTGAGATTTGAAATCACGTCAGATGTCTCAGAACTCTTAGTGCTTATCCAGTAATTTAACCACTGTACTGACATACCCAGTTCTTGTCACTGTCGTGGCCACATGTTGGGAGTGGGAGGCCCATGCTGCTCTGGGCCTCATGGATGTGCTGGGAGCTGGAACAACATGGCCCAGGGCACAGATGACTGGTAGACTTAGAGAAGTGAAAGATCTGCCCCAATGTATTTTTAATAACAGGAAATAACAATGAAAATTTTGTTGCAAACTTTGTAAATTGTTTTGCTAAACAGAACTAATTCTAGCAAAATAATCTAATTGTAACACATTTTAGATGTTCATTTAAATTGCATATTTTGTATGTTCTTGCCTTGAAAATACATATATCTTTTTTGGTTGTGTTTCTCATAGAGATTAGGAGCCATCAATTTTAGTGCATGGACTATATGATATCATTGGGATGAAATCTAATGGTCTGTTAACTTTAGCTGTATTAAATAATAAAATTATATCACTGGTAATACATTACAAGAATTAAGAACTTGCTCAACTATGATTCAATAGGGATGGTGTCTTGAGCATACACTGAACTGTGGAGGAGACATAAAGAGGCTACAAAGAGATATAGAGAGGTTAGTGAGTGTGCAAAAGGGTGGCAAGTGGGAGTACAATGTGAGGTCATGTGAAATTTTCCATTTTATTTTTAAAGGTGAGATATTGATATTGATATGCAAAGGAATTTGGATGTCTTTGTGCTCAAATCACAGAAAGTTAAAATGCAAGTATAGTAAGCAATGCTAAAGATTAGTACAGTTCTCCCCAGTGTCCTGGACAATATTTTCTCTTCAACCATCCTCACTAAAATCAAAATTGCTTAACTGCCTATAAAGCAATATGGGATGTCCTGATATTTAAATACAAGTTGATACATAAATACAAGTACTTTGTCTTTCCTTTATCTTTGTCTTACACAGAAATTTTATTATATTCTTGCTGTCTCTTTCTTACTTCACCTGGGTGTCTATAGTCGTCCATATTTATTTTTGACAAATACTCACATAATCCCTCAGACAAATTTCTCTCTCCCTTTAAGCAGTTTAGGTGTAGTCTTAGCTTCATTCCACGAAAGCCACCAAACGTGACAAAGAGACAGTTGCAGACCAGCTCACAAACAGGTTTGTTTGGTTACATAGAATTTAACAAATGAAAGAAATAACATCTTCTCTGTTCACCCATTCATATTCATTCTCCCTCTTCTGTGTTTGTATTTTTCATTTCCTTCTTTCCTTGATTTAAAAAATACATTTCATTCGTAACCAAAAATTTCCTCACAGTATCCTTTTAGTGTAGTCATTGTACTGTAACTCATTTTCTCAATTGCTTTTCTCAGCTTACATGCTCTCTTAATTCACTCTCAGCAGATATTTTCAAGTGGTCTCTTTATGGACTTTCTTGCATCCTTCTCCTCCCCCACAACCTTCAGCTGACCACACCGTCATGAGGTTAGTAATGTGGGCCTTAAGATTTGGAATTCATTCTCTAAATTTCTCTGCCTCTCCATCTCTGCCCCCTTCCCCTCCCCTCCCCTCCACCTGCTCTGTAAAATCTTCCTTTCTGCCCATGTCTTTGGTCCCTGACTTAATGTCTTCCTTCTTTGACTTAGTGCAAATATTTCTTTGATTAGACTGCTGTGAGCTGCTTTAGGGTATTTTGCTAAGTTAAATGTGTAATGGAATGTATGCTGTTTTCTTCATATCTTTTCTTTACCTTTGTTTACTGCAAATTAATATCATTTCTTTTCTAAACCTTAAACCACCTTTACCTTCCAGCACTTCCTGCTATTGGTAAAAGTCCAAATACTAAGAAGAACTCATTGATATTCATGAAAAGTAAATTTTAAACAGATATGTGAATATTTTCATTCAAAAGCTTTGAAAGTGCTCTGAATACAATGGATTGTTAAGCATTCACATGCAATGCATTTGACCACTATTTTCATACCAGTATTAATCTATTAATTTTACATAGATTAAGATCACAATTAGGATCTTTTAAAATTGCATTTGCATCTATTGAGTATTAACTATTGATCAATAATGTACTGTTATAGCACATTGTCCCTTCAACCCCAAAAAGGATAAATATTTTGAGTGAATTGGCAGGTAGAATAGTGAATGTTAAAAGTATTCAAGATATCTGGTTGATGGAGAGGTCGTTACAGATTCAATAGTAGTCTTCAAATGTAAACTGGATAATCACTTGAAGGAGTGAAAAGCATCACGAGTCAAAATGTAACCTCTGTGGCAATGTGAAATTGGGTGAAATGACAATAACAACAACTTCTATAGCATCTTGAATATATCAAAACCACTCCAAAGCATTTTACAGGAGTGTTACAAAAAATAAATAGCAAACCAGAAAAGGAAGTATAAAGGTAGGCAGCCAGATCATGAAGATCTGCCCTAACCTCACCATATGTGCTGGAGTGATTAAATTCAGCAACAAGGGCAGAATTAAAGTAGCACAAGGTTTTGGGGAACAGATGAGCTGATCCAAAGTTAGAATTGGACAGTGCTACAGAGGTAGAAGCTTAATGGCATGGATTTGTGGTTTGAAGGTTGTGAACAGTCTAGTTCTGTTTCTGATGGTTGCTTGTGAGAGGAATATTATCAATAGCTAGGGAATAGACTTTGTGATGAAGCATAACAAGTGTCCACTTCATCAGAATAGAAAAGCTAACATAGGCAGGAAGAATGGATCCTAGTTCAACAGTGTCTTAATTAATCCACACCTGCACCTGATGCCATCAACAAAGTGGAATCCCATGACTCATACATCCCTCAGCACTATTGCCTCCAATAATCAGTAATGATGCTAAATGTCTCAAATAGTCTAATGAGTAAATACAAGGCAATAAAATAAACATTTACTAACCAAATAGAAAAGGCTTCAATTCACAACTAGGGTCTGCTTTAAAACTATCAATTCAAGGTAGTTCATTTTTTTCAAGCCCTAAAAACTGGAAGAAATAATGTCCACCATCATGTGATTAAGACAATCTCTTCACACAAAGTTTTGTGTGATCTCCCTCTTCTCCCAGGTCAGTGCATTTAGCTCTCAATAACATTTCTGAATTAACAAAAATAAATAAATTAGTCTTTTTTAAAAACGCAGTTCATCACTTGAATTAGATTTACCATTTATCCCTTATGGTTTGAATTAGAAATTTCATCTGGGCCTTAGTAATTTCCAGAATTTTAGACATTTCCACAAGTTTTATCAGGGTAAAGAACTATATTCTGCCTGTTGTAATTTTCATGGAATTACCATGTACGGAGCATTACACAGTAACCCTAAATCACATGATAACCAAATAGAAAATGAAAACCGTGTTATAGATCCTAGAAGCAAGTGTTGTGTGTGAGAGAGTTGTGCTCTGAAAGTAATAATAAATAAAGTAGTTAATTACGAAGAAGTTGCTCAAATCCACCAATGGGGATTGAAAGAATATACATTTATAGTAAGAATATAAGCAGTAACAGATTTTGAGGAGAACAAATTAACTTACACCATAACATAGATATTATTTCCAATGTAGCTGTGAGACCCATATTTTCATTTCAGTCAGGTGTTTAATATTTTTTGACCTACATCAGTCATGTGCTGTATTGCTACCATGATTTTTCAATTATAATGAAAGGAGAAATACCCTGACATTTAGGTTGCAATAAGACTACAGTAAACAGCAGAAATCAAACTCCAGGTCCTGGATATGCTGTGAGTAATGTCACAGGAAATCTATTAGTAGACATTAAGCATACTGTGTGCCTCATTATATACCAACACCAGTCCGTACCAGAAATGAAGGTGTATGAATAGACCCACATTGTATTGCTATAAACTTCACCAACACCACTGCCACTTTCAGACAAACTGAATCCATTACCTCCTTTACTTAGTTCACAAAAGGTTAAGAAAAGAGTCTTCATCACATCTCCCCCTCCTCATAAATGTCAACATCTTTAAAACAAATTTGCTGAAAGAATGAGATGGCAGGGTTCATAAGTATTACCCACTCTATTTTCTAGGACCCATGACAAATGACTTTGAGAAAACTAACTGCACAGTTGCTCCATATTTTGGAAATTATACATGGACGGACAGCACAAAAGGACTGTTTTAAAATTTGCACACTATTTATCCTTGTCCATCCTTGGATTAAATGAAAACATTGAATGTCATGAATCATTTTGCATTAACAGACAAAGATCTATTGTAAAAGTCTAGTGTGTTTATCTTTTAATTAACATTTATTAACCATAGGTGCAGCACAGTTGCTTTTATCATTTACTCTTTGTAGAGAACCACACAAGGGTTCTGAAAGAAAAGCCAATCAAATGTGATATGAACTGCTGCCTTTGAGTTTTATTATCTCTGTATCTGCAGTGCCTTAGTGGAGTTGAAACAGTGATATACGATTTCAAAGATCAGAAGAAATAATGATCATAAGCTCGGAAAATAAAAAGCACATTGAAACATTTCTATGACACTTTGTCAGCTTGCTAACAACATGAATTAATATGCACCATCATCCCTTTTATTTTCTTAGGGAGAATTGCCAAGTAACTTTATCAACAGTAACATTATCAAGAGCCTTCCTTGGAGCACTGCTCTATTGCATTCACATCTGTGACTCCTCAACACTTGTCACTGTCAATCAAATTGCAATAATGTGCAGCTGATTTGCTCATTTGGTTTAATAAAATCTCATCACTTATTTGCATTGCAGTCATTATACTAGATAATTGCTGTACTGAGGTGCAAGTAAGGCAGTTGCCCAAGGGGATGAAAAGAGACTATTGCTATATGAAGAATTGCTTTTTGCCTCTGATTCTCCCCAGTCACTCATATACCTAAAATTAATGTTATATTTTAAGAAAGTTTTGCCTTTTTCTCCTACAAACATCATTATTACTTATTAGCAGGGTTTGAATTGACTTGTTTTTTACTCTTACGTCAAAATGTCAACACCAATTCAATTTGAAAATCATATGCAAATATTTCACTGCTGTTTTAAATAAATGGAAATTTAAATCCAAGGTGAAGGTTTTCAAGGAAACTGAGTGATTTAAAGTAATGCTGGATTACAAGTTATCTCCAGTGGGAGTACTTTGTCAGATTGTGTACAATTATCATTATCTTGCAATTGTTCTTGATCCAAATGCTGAACCAAAGTCTACGATGAGTGGTAGCACACGGCGATGCAGCTATCTCATGGATGAAGTAACAGACAGTTATTTGTAATGACAGCAGTGGACAAGGGCAAAGTATGTATGCAGAAATGAAGCAGTTGCAGAGGACAAATCAGTGCTGCTTATTAGTTTGGATTTTAACAGTCCATTAATATTCTTGCAAAGAAATCAAATTAGAATGGGGCGAACAATGTATTGGGAACAGTATCTTACTTCTATTTATGGGATCTACTCTGTTCAGATCTAGCCTGACAGGTGAATTTCCTTCTCAATTTTCAGAAGTTTGTAAATAACTTTGTTGCTCCTCCACCTGCACTGGACTAATTTATGATGCCTCGTATTTATTTACATTTTTTCATTGACAAAGATGTTAATAACTACTCAAGAAACTGTGACTAATGAAGGACAAAGATTAATCTGACACACCCCAGAAATTACAATACTATGTGATCCAGTTTCGACTTTGGGCGTAATAGGTCACACCACAAGTCATCCCCAGGTGAAATCATGGCAGTTATGAAACTGAAAAAGCATTTCTTTGTGTTATTTGTGTTAGTGGGCCTGATCTTTCTCTGGCATTAGGCACACACGAAATGATTCACTTATTGCACAATGCCCATTTCCACCTGTAAACTAGAGCAGGAAGCTCCACATTATGACCGTTGTTGAACAGTTTCACAAGAACTAGGAACACATTATGCTAGTTCATTACTTTTCTCATAACTTAAAGAGATGCTCTGCTGGCACTGGAAGGTCTGTGTGGGAATTTTCAGAAGTAACTGCAGGCTGCTCAAGTATCTTCAAAAAGTCTATAGAGTTTACTACAATTTCAGGGAAGTAGCATTTCTTCAGAGACACACATCTTGTCTAGACTTCTCAAATTATCAATATATTTGCAGGCTCAGGTTTTCCAAGTCAGGGATCTTTGAGATACATGACATTCTGTGAGAAGACCTATAGCCAAGCTCGCATGGCTGGACTGTTTTTCCCATGGACATCAAGTTATGTCGCTGTCTTCCTCACCACAAGATCAGACCAAACAGTGGCACCAGATCATTGCCATGTCTCCCAATTTGCTGTTCAATCTCCAGGTAGGGCATCCGGGCACTGAATTAATGGAGAAACTACATCATCCATTTTGATTTCAGTGCAAAATAATTTTAGTGTGTGACACCATCCGAAGGGATGGATCCTGGGGACAATGTTTTCTCCCTACTTCCCAAGCTCTTCACACCAGTGTGCTGTTGAACCACAGAAGCAGATACAAGAGCCATGCAAGTACCAGGGTGGTAGAGGAAATCACTATAAGTCACCTGAAAGTGAGATTCTGTTACCTGTAACAGCCCAGGGGCATTTTGAAATACACACCCAAGAGATATGGAGAATTCATTACCACGTACTGGACAATGTACAGTCTTACCAACCAAAGACAGCATCCTCCGCAGGAGGAATAGGATGACGGAGCATCAGAGCCAGAGAGTCATGTGTTGAAGCTTGGAGAGCTGCAGGAGAAAGAGGAGCAAGAGGAACAGAAAGATTACAGCAGGAGATCTTCTTGCTCAGCATTGGCAGCCTCATCTCCCAGCTGAGCAGAGGATTTTTTTAATTCATTCAACAGATGTGGGTTTCGCAGACTGAGCTATCATTTAATTGCCCATCCCTAATTGCCCTTGAGGTGGTGATCTTCCCTCTTGAACTGCTGCAGTCCTTGAGGTGTGGGTATAGCCACAATACTGTTCGGGAGGGAGTTCCAGGATTTTGACCCAGTGACAATGAAGGAACAGCAATATATCTTCCAATTCAAGATGGCGTATGTCTTGGAGGGTAACTTCTAGGTGGTGGTGTTCTCATGCTTCTGTTGCCCTTGTCCTTCTAGCTGGTAGAGGGCTCATGGAATATAAAGGACTCTCTAATAGAGAAGATTGTCATAAGGAATCTACAAAATGAAATCCTCCAATGAAAACCAAGTGACCCTCTGCATTCTAAAATCCTTAATACCAACACAGCTTTCTCCCCTGTACACTCTCAGTCCTGATGCAGGATCTCAATCCAAAACGTCGACCATCCCTTTGCCTCCACAGATGCTGCCTGACCACTGAGTTTCTCCAGCAGTTTGTTTTTTTTTGCTACAGTACACCAATAATTAGTCAGGAGAGGTCAGAATAAACACAAATCCCCTCATATCCTGGAAATGCTCAGCATGTCAGGCAACATCTTGGAAAAGGAAACAAAGTTGATGTTTCAGGTCAAAGACCCTTCATCAGAACAGGGAAGAAGCAACAATACCTTGCTAAGTATTTCCAACATTTCATTTTTTATTTCTGATTTTTGGCATGAAGTTTTTTTTTAATTTTCCCTTCACATCCCACTAAATATAACACTTTAATGGTTGATTCCCTGATCTTATAATGTCAAGTTAGATGCAATGTCTCTGTATTCCTTGATGAATGTCACTTTGCTGAAACAACCATGACTTCTGCATGAAGTACACATTTCTCAGAGCAGATCTAAACATTGGTTGAGATCGTAGATCCTTGGGGCTGTTACTCAACATCAATGGTAGCTTGTCAGCATTGTAGCCACAGCAGATGAAAGTAATGCACATAACAACATATTGATGAGATTGGAATTCAATAGTTAGGAAGATGCATTGAGGGTCTAATATTGCAAGCCAGTGATCTCTACACTTCACTATAAAGTGAAGTGACAGGTATCTGGAAGTTTAGGGTCACATTTGCTGACTGAACGGAGATGATCAACACAGTGTTGGCTCAATCTAAATTTGGGCTCCCTAATGTAAAAGATGCTACATCATGAACAGTGGACACTCTATTCTTAGTTGATAAAAGTGCACATGGACAGTAGGTAGGGAGGAGATAACGGACAATGATGCATCTGTCCCTGCATGGGGAGTTGCCATGGGAAGTGGATTAGTGTTTGAGCGATCGAGATTTGGACCTGATTGCCTCAGATAGAACGCTTCTTTCAGAATGTTGGCGTAAAAGGGAACAGGAAGATTTGTTTGATGGTGTCATCCAGCAACATTGGCATAATGATGTGAATGATCACAGATGTGGAGTAATGTCATGATAGTTAGCATTGGAAACATCACAGTATGATCTAAGCATTGTGAAAATACTCCCAAATATCTCAAAGACATTTTGTTTTTACTGAGCTCAATCACACTGAGCATTTCAGATTGATTCACATACAGGACCAAGTTTATTCTCACTGCTCTTTGCTGCAAGATGTTTATTTGTACACCATTGTGTATTTTTTAAGATTATAATATCCCCTTTCATTTGAGGAGCCAGAAAGGGAACAAGCTAGACTACTTAAGGTTGCATGGAATGAGAAGGGGTTAGTTAATAATACTGTTTTAGGGAAAGGTGACAAAAACATGACAGATTTTTTTCATTAACATGGAAAGAAAAGTTAATGAAAACCTGAGGATTTGGAGCAATTTAGAATTTAGCAAAAAAAAGGACCAAGAGATTGATTAAGAGCGCGAATATAGAAAATGAGAGCAAAGCTGCAAAGGAACATAAAAGCGTACTGTAAAAGCAGTGATAATGGCTATTTAGTTCAAGCCAAGCTACCAAACCAATAGACTTACTTCAGCAGTGGTTTTCATTTCTGAATATATTAGCAAGATAGAAAGATAGATGTCTTGCCTTTGTTTTGTTTCTCCATTATTTTCATTTTAATTTTGTTTCGCTATTTTGTGTTTTTCCTGTTTTGAAAATTCTGTAATTTTTTTGCTGCACTTAGCGAAAGCTTGAATACAGACTTAAAGCAAAATGACCATTTTCTCTAACAGGATTTAAATACTGTATATAAATTATGTATAAACAGTTAACCCTGAACACTCACTGTGTATAAACAGTTAATCCTACCCAGGAAAGCTGGTCAATATTGGGGTGAGAGAGAGAGGGGAAGGTGAAATCCCTGCCCTGCAAGGTCTGCTCTCCCATTGCGCTCCTAACTGGGAGAGATGTTGAAGTAGGGTAAAACACAGAAGCATTATTTTGTTGAATGGGATCTATAACAACAAGATGATAAAATAGATGGGAGAAATAGACCCCTGAATGCTAGTAACAAGAAACCTATTAAGAAGAGTTTAACAGAAGTATTGAATTAGTTGCGTATGCTCAAAGAATTCTGTTATGTTGCTATATTCCAGGATGGCTATTGGATTAAAGAATTGCTCCCTCACTGGAAGGGACTCTAGTTTTAAATACAGGCTATCAAAAAAAATGACATCAACGATAACATTTAGTTTGATATCGCTTGTGGCAGGCAATGAGGGATCCGATTAGGGAAGGGCAGTCCCAACCATCATTTTCCATTTCTATTTTACAATCTTTACAGTCCTTTAACACTGCAATCATTTGAGTCTGTCTCTTGCGTGAAGGGAAATATAAAGACCAACATGAGCAAGCATGTGATGAAGTGCTTTGAGAGATTGGTCATGACTAGAATTAACTCCTGCCTGAGCAAGGACCTGGACCAGTTGCAATTTGCCGACAGCCACAACAGGTCTACAGTGGATGCAATCTCACTGGCTCTCCACTTGGCTTTGGAGCACCTAGACAATAGCAATACATATGTCAGGCTGCTGTTTATCGACTACAGCTCAGTGTTCAACACCATCATCCCCTCAGTACTAATCAACTAGCTTCAAAACCTGGGCCTCTGTACCTCCCTCTGCAACTGGATCCTTGACTTCCTTTATCGGGAGATCACAGTCAGTGTGGATCAGTAATAACATCTGCTCCTCGCTGACAATCAACACAGGCACACCTCAAGGAAGCATGCTTAGCCCACTGCTCTACCCTCTCTATACTCATGACTGTGTGGCTGGGCACAGCTCAAACATCATCTATAAATTTGCCAATGAAGCCACCGTTGTTGGCAGAATCTCAGATGGCGAAGAGGAGGTGTACAGGAGTGAGATAGGTTGGCTGGTTGAGTGGTGTCACAACAACAACCTCGCAAGCAACATCAGCAAGACCAAGAAACTGATTGTGGACTTCAGGAAGGGTAAGTCTGGAGAAAACACAACAGTCCACATTGAGGGGTCAGCGGTGGAAAGGGTGAGCAGCTTCAAGTTCCTGGGTGTCAACATCTCAGGGGGATCTATCCTGGGCGGAACACATTGATGCAATCATGAATAAAGCACGCCAGTGGCTCTACTTCATTGGGAGTTTGAGCAGATTTGGCATGTCACCAAAGACTCTTGCAAATTTCTACAGATGTACGGAGGAGAGCATTCCGACTGGTTGCATCACTGCCTGGTATGGATGCTCCAATGTGCAGGATCGAAAGAGGCTGCAGAGTGTTGTAGACTCAGCCAGCTCCATCATGGGTACAACCCTCCCTGCCATTGAGGACATCTTCAAGAGGCGGTGACTCAAGAAGGCGGCATCCATCATTAAGGACCCTCACCATCTGGGACATGCCTTCTTCTCATTACTACCATCGGGGAGAAGATACCTGAAGACCCACATTCAACGTTTTAGGAACAGCTTCTTCCCCTCCACCATCGGATTTCTGAACGGTCCATGAACCCATGAACACTACCTCGTTATTCCTCTTTTGCACTTGTCATGACATATGTCAGTGATAATAAACCTGATTCTGATTCTGAAACTATTTAGTTCTCTCTTATTGGTTTCTTTTCACAGAAGCTAGAGAGGCAGTGAGGGGTAATTACAATGGTGATGGTTGGTGACCTCAAGAGCTCTATTTATTTGCATTAGACTGCTGTGTATGGATAGTTTGAACCAATAAAGACCAGTTGTGGACCAAATGTTATCCTAAGAGAAGGCAGTACGAGCCAATGCCACTACCACGGGAGTGCACATTCACATTCCACTGTTCAATGACGGGATGATGAAGACAAATTGTGATGCTCTAGAAGCCTCTGCCCATGCTCTTGAAAACCTTATCCATGTTTTCCAGTAAAGGATGAAAGCCTGAGATGCTAGACCCAAGGGTTGTGATAAGCGCTGTCAGAACTGACGGCAGAGGCTCTGTCATTATGGACTCCACTGCTGACTTCATAGGGCTGTTCACCTGCTCCATTCCTGACTGTATGGTAGCAATAACAGTCTGGCCAACTCTACACAAGTTAGAGATGGACTCCTTGACATACTCTGCCGTTGCGTAAATGTTTACTGGCAAACTGGCCAGTGCAATTGAAAGGTTCTGATGTATGGGAACACATCTTTGAATGAAGTCTGAACTCCCAAGATCTTTATCAGTGTACTCTGTGGATGGCTCGAATATAAAACTCTTCCCATAGTAAGGTACTTTCAGGGACATTCCACCTCCAAGTCACACCTCACTACCATTGTGTTTAGTCAATCTCCAAGTGGAGATCCCATTAGACCAGAGAGAAACTTTGAGGATGTGTTTATCAAAGGCAAGTAGTAGTACTGGGATAACAAGGGTGATAGAGGTGTGGAAAGGTGAGCATTGCTAGTATGAAGAGGCTGTGGAGACTTTGTAGCTCAAGGAGGTGAAGTAAGATATTAAAGCAGTAGCACTTAGAGAGAGAAGTGGAACAATGCAGAGGAATGCAAGGTATAACAATGGCCTTGTTCAGGTCATTAAACTTAAATGAATGCAGTTACATAGCATCTCTTTTTCATAATCATTTATAGTTTCTCCAGGAATACATTACCTGTTAATATAATCAGGAGTATAAAGAAAGCTACGTACTATTTCTGGGTTAGCTGGATAAGAAAAAGGTAAACTACTTGCTCTGAGACATGCTGTATTAATTCACTATACCCACAGTACAAAATTTTTGCAATAACCATGATTGGTAAAAAGGATTGGCAGGTATGTCAAATTGTAATGATATGACAGTTGAAAAGAGCTAGGATTTATTTTTTATTCACAGTTTGATGCCTGCTTTGCCCACAATTATTTTAGAAAAATCACATTCACATAATACAGGGATTCTTTTGTTTCTTGTCTCTTTTGCATTGTGCTAACAACCTTTCTATTCTTTTATCATTCATACACTCCACACTTTAATTTTGTTCTTTTCTGCCTCACCTCATTTCCTGCCTCTGTACTTAATTAATATGTTACAAGCCAAACTTCTTCCAGTCCTGATGGGTCATCCATCTACCAAGTTAACTGTTTTTCTCTCCACAGATGCTGCCTGGCCTGTAGAGCATTTCCAGTTTTCAATTCACAAGCACATTTATTTCTGGATTCTATCATCATCGCAATATGTTTTTGTACAGCTTCTTTAACGTAGCAAGTTGTTCAAAGGCATTTCAATGGAATATTATCAAAGGAAATTTGTTGCAGAGCTACATTAAGGCAGATGACCAATGAACTGTCATAAAGGAAGAAAGACAGATAGAGAAGCTGTGAAGTTACAGGGGCAAATTCAAAAAGTTAAAACCCCTGGCAGTTGAAGATCTGGCTGACAGTAGTGGAGCAAAAAGACTTGGGATAACCACAAGACGAAAATTGGAGAAGTGCAGATTTCTCAAGGTTTGTAGGGCTCAGGGAGAATAAAGAGAAAGGGAAAGGTGGGGCATAGAGAGTTTTGGAAGCATGGATGAAAATTTAACATTGTGGCATTGCTTAACAGGAAGCAAAGGGATGAAGGATAAACAGGGCTTGGAGGTGAGTTAGAGTACAGCCAGGTAAATTTTATATGATGTTTTCAGAAGGACACAGTACATCGGAGTGGCCAAGCCTAGAGATAACACAATCATGGTTAAAGATTTCAGGAGCAGATGAACCAAAATAGGTTAATGACACAGACACGGTATGTTTTGTCTAAAGCTCGCTGGAGTCAAATATACAAACATCAGATTCAGTTTCAAATAATGGCAGAAAGAGGGATAGAGTTGCAAGGAACTGAGTTAGCAATGTCCTCTCAATATTAAGCTGGCAGGAATACAGACAACTCTGGCATTATGGAGGAGTTGCATTCCTAGAAAACTGTCCATATCGCAACTTTCTGTAACATGAACCCTTTTTCTCATGGAATCCCACGTTATAACCAGAGATGGCTTCCTATGAAACCCTATGTTATAACCAGAGACAGGATGTTTTGTCTCTCATATTAAGCCATTTTATTGATGATGACAAAGTGACCCACCACCATTATTTAACAGCTAAGGCCAACATTAGACTCGGGGGATGGCCAAGGCTCATCCGAAAGAAACAACAAATTTTATCAAATGTTATTTTTAGTCACTCAATAAGATTTAGCCAACAAGATTTGGATAATGACAACGCCATATTGATTGGCGGTCATAGCTGAATCCATCCTTTGCGACCCTCTCTCCAGTCTGAGGATGTGTGAACTGACATCTCAGAGCACAGCAACGCTGTGCTCTTCATTTGCAAGGTATTTTCTCTGACACGCAAGGCTCGTGGATTATGAAAGAGTTTAGAAAGTGGGGATATCAGGGAAAGGGATGGGATTCAAGGCTTGGGGTTCATGGAAGAAAGGTGGTGTAGAAGGAGTTCAGGGGGGCTAATGAGTTAAGGCGCGGTGTATTGGGGCGGCACGGTAGCATAGCAGTTAGTGCGATGCTATTACAGCACCAGCGATCGGGGTTCAATTCCCGTCACTGTCTGTAAGGAGTTTGTACGTTCTCCCGTGTCTGCGTGGGTTTCCTCCGGGTGCTCTGGTTTCCTCCCACATTCTAAAAAGACGTACAGGTAGGTTAATTTGGGGGTTTAAAATGGGCAGTGCAGACTCGTTGGGCCGGAAGGGCCTGTTACCACGCTGTAAATAAAATTTAAAAATTTAAAATATAGTGGAAGTGGAGTGAAGGCCAAGGGATAACTTTATGAGGCTGGCCATGGCTACTGTTGCTCCCTACAATACAGCACCTCAGAGAAAATGTCTCGCAGATGAAATGCGTGGCGGCGCTGCACTCTAAGATGTCTGTTCAGATGTCTCACAACTGGATAGGGCGTGGCAAAGGAGGGACTCAGCTATGACTGCCAATCCAATCGACACAGTGACGTCATATCCAAATCTTATTGCCCCAAGGTACTGAGCAACTAAAAATAAAAATTGTCAAAAGTTTTTGCTTCTTTTGCATTTTGTGTCTATTTATTTATTTTCCACATAAATTCTGTAAGAGTGAATTTTATTCTGTATTTTAAATTTCTGGGTAGTGATTTGTGAATTCCATTAGGCTGAATTCCTGTTACCCAAACAGCCATAACGTGGGGGTCTGGATGTCTTCTGGATGTCAGACAAACACATTAATAATTTAGGTGCGTGAGCTAAGCATCACCATGCAGAAGCTGACTCTGCATTTTCCAAGGTTTTAAATTTATTTTTCAGGATCTAAGCAGGTCAGTGTTTATTGTCCATCCCAATTGTTTTGAAATGAGTAGCTTGCTAGGCCATTTCATAGACAACCACAGTGGTGGCTCGAGGCTAAACCAGGAAAGGAGGCTAATGAACTGGGTTTCTTTTTACAACAATCCAGTATCTTTATAGTCATCATTACTAATAACAAGCTTTTAAAAAAATATCTAGAATATCTGGTAGAATAATGAACCCTGATCTGTGGATTGCTAGTGAAGTAATTTAATCAGGGTACCACCACATTCAGTTGATTGTTACAGGGGCAGTATGTACATGTACCAAAGAAGGCAACCAAGGATGCAGACACAAGAAGATATTTCAGGTGATTCTCTGTCTATGACTAGACAAATAAAAATGACACCAGCCGAGTGTACTCCACCCAGCAGAATGACAATGAAAAGGCGTTGGAGGAGGATGGTGTAGCCAATTATGTCAAAAACCACAGGCAACTTGCAAAGGGCAGGGATGGATAGATTACTTTGGTCATAGTCACATAGAATGCCATTAACAACTTTGATGAGAATCATTTCGATATTAGGGCAGGGCCAAATACCTAATTGGAGGCATTCAAACAAGCACCTAGAAGTTGGATTGCACCTATTTTTGGTGTACTGAAACATCATTGAATTTTACTCCTGAAAGAGGCTTTAAAACTGTGATTCCTGACTGCACCACCCTCAGTTGAGTGCAGCATCTGTCACTTTGCTGCACTGAAATCAGAGAAGGATAACAGCCCTTAAAAACACACTCCCTACAACAAGCACACAGCACTCACATTATGGCTGCCATGAAGGGGAAAGGCAGAGAGCTCCCTTGATTTTCTAAAAGGGACATGGATGTCCTCATTAGTGTAGGTAGTTTCTTCTACAGCTATCCTCTAAGTTTGTCCTGAACTTGTCCAGGTGGGGAAAATCAGTTAAAGCTCACGGAGCAGTACAACCCAGAACTCTTAAAACGATTTATTAAAACCAGATCAAATGCTACAAAATAATACAAATAAAAACACTACAGTTAATATCACATACAACATTACATGAAAGGTAAGCTACAAGATATTGGAAACTGTATTCTGTATCTTTACACAGCTTTAATAAGTGGTCTATCCCATGTGCAGTTCCCTTGCAAGCTATTCCTTTAATTGCAAATATTATGTATTATTTTAACTCTAGATGGCTTCAGAAAGAACTTACCATGGTAACCCCTCAGAAGGTTTTGCCTATAGGTCCTTTCAAGTTGCCCCCCCCCCCATCTCTCTGAGCCTTCTTCACTAATGCAAAAATCACACCTGTGACAACTTAATTTATGCAAGCTTCCTTTTTTATTGTACCATCTGCATCCTTCTTGTCAGATGTAGGAATGCTTGAAACCCAACCATTTGCAGAACAAAGATGTGTTGGTGGAGAAAAGCTTGAGTTTATCAGCGGTATAAAACTTGATAAGGAACATTTCCTGATATTCACATTTGTAAATACCTGTTGAGAACAGAGCCAGACAGACACACCAATTACTACTCAGCTTATTACTCGTGTGATGATATTGTCACCTTATGGAAGTCCAGAAGAAAGCTGAGTTTGCATCAACAAATACTTCAGGATTTCCTTTCCAGTTCACAGCCCGTTTGAGAAGTTCAGCACTGAGACTGAATTCCTACCTTGAGATGGGAATTGCACTCAATGTTTTGGACAACTTTGGGTTCACCATGAGTTACACATACTTGCTGAAGTTATCTGACTACATAAGTGAGA
The DNA here is from genome assembly GCF_009764475.1 of Pristis pectinata. Classification (NCBI taxonomy): domain Eukaryota; kingdom Metazoa; phylum Chordata; class Chondrichthyes; order Rhinopristiformes; family Pristidae; genus Pristis; species Pristis pectinata. Next base: position 33,908,294 of record NC_067417.1, on the reverse strand, counting down.
GACGTGCCAGGAGGGGAGGCTCTGTGTGCTGGGTGAAATGGAGGCCTACTATGGCCTACATCAGAAGAACTTAGCTGGAAGTGGCTCAAATTGTCTGCTCCAGACATGAGGATTCATGAAAAACGGAGCAATGCCACTGTAAATATTCATGATGACACGACAAATGTCAAGGTGAACCGCATACCACTGAAAATACTGCACTCTCATTCACACACCCACAAACTGATAATCACACAGACTGTTACTCCATCCACACCCTCCACACTAACATTAACATTCTAGGCCCTCCAACTCTCAATGGAAGTCAAGTATCCAAATATAGGATAAAGGACAGGTTGCTCTGTGTTCCATATCTCCTCCATTTAGTCTAAAACAGCAAGAAATAGGAGCCAGGCCCCCACATCAGAAGGGGGCATTCTTGAGTTCAGTCACTTACAAGCCAGAGTAGGCAAGGTTGGTAAATATCCTCCCCTAAAGGATATTAGTGACCTAGGTGGATTTTTACTACAATCTGGTGGTTTCATGGTCATTATTCTGAATAAATATGTTTTTTTTGAAATTCCATTATAAACTCAAATTTAAATTCCACAGCCACCACGGTGCAGTCGAACTCAGATTTCTGGATTATAAATCCAGGTTTCTGGATTACTAGTCTGGTAATCTAACCACTGCACCACCACTACTTCAATGGGAAGAGGCTACTTGTTTCCCCTTAGCGAGTACATTATCAATTAGACCAAGAGGAAATCTGAGGGGAAAAAAGAAAAGATGGATGATAATAGTACATTATTGTGCTCCATAGCAGCTCCTTAGAGACTGACACAAGGATAAGCAGCATAGGTTATAGGGACATGTTTCACAGACAGGAAACCCAGGCATGAGGCATAGAGAATCTGGTGCAGGGATATGCCAGAGCTCACGATGATGGGATTGTGGATGTGTATCACTACTGCACCATGATACTTAGATGAGGACTATGATTGTTGTGCATTCAGGACAAAGATAACATGGATGCACAGTGAGATGGTTTGCACATTGTCAGGTTTGCATGTCGGGATTCTTGGAGTTGACAAAAAGACTGGGGGATTCCAGCTCCATGCTCTTGCAGGAGCTTGTGTGGAGGCAGAGCTGGTGGCATACACCATGGAAGCTAATTGCAGTTCAGTAACAACTCTGTCATGGTGCAAGCTTGTTCAGGTGTCTAACCAACATCTTTCTGCTTCCATACAATCTCTACCACGAGGGAGCAACTTGAAGTTCTTCAGGAACAAATGTATGCTGCAGCATGCAGCTTGATACCCTCATTGAACAGAGAAATGCCACTTGTGAGCAGATCACTGTTCTCCTTGAGCAGCAGGATGTCATTCTTGGGAAGATTACAGCTCTCAAGGAAAATAGGAATGCCACCCATGAGTAGCTTGTGGTTCCACAGGAGCAAAGGGAAGCTACAGATGAGCAAGTTATTGTTCTCCATGAACAAAGAGATGCTGCACAGGAGTAAACACGAAGGCACACTGGAAATCATCTCTCTTTAGGAGCAGGAACTTCCCCTTGCATTCACACACATCTTCATCTGGAGTAGAGACCTGGTCAGACTGCACAGAAAGCTGAAAGGAGAAAAGTGAAGACATCAGAGACCAAACACAGGGTTTATCAGCCCAGTCAGCTCTAGGTCTGGATGTTGAAACGACCATAGTACAATCTGGGTGCTAGCAGATCAGCAAACTACTTCCTAATGTCTACCTACTCCCTGAGAGAACACATGATAAACCTCTTATGAAGTCACCTCCCACCACGACCTTCTCAGCAGTACACTTACCTGTGCCCCACTGTTAGAATCCCAGACTGCTCTTTCAGTTAGCCGTGTGCAATACACTGATGCCAGCCCATCTATGGCAAGACCTTCTCGTGAGTCATCTGTATGGACTCAGTGAAAGGTAGCAGATATTCCTTCAGCCAGACTGCAGCCACTCAGGAGGAACAGTATTGCAGCACTAAGACATTCAAACCCAATTACAAGGTTTGCAAACAGGAAAGGCACCAGGGTGTACAACTTCAGAGATAGATGCTGAGATCTCTGATGTTGATTCCTATATCAGAATTCTTCTCCTCTGCTTTATCTTCTCTTACAATACTGATAATAGGTACCTCTAGGGAAGAGACACAAGTCTGAAAAATATGATTGAGGTTGCATGATGGAATGATGCATCAACTTCATGTTGCCATTCTCGAGGAGCCCCCTTTCAGGCACAGGATTGAAAGCAGCAGGAATAGTTAAGAGAGCATTGGTGAAACGTGATTGCTCATGCAGGAAGTCATCACACTACAGTTATCACATCCAATTGCTATGAACAGTGAAATGTGGTGCTTCTACCGTAGTGTGTACTTCGAAATGATCCACTGATGCAATGGCAAAAAAGACTCTCACTTGGAGTTCCATGAGGGATTTCTCATTGTTGAATGAGTGTACATTTCTTTGGCTCAAAATCCTTGCTCTTAAATCCACATCATCATTCACTGTATGACAATCACATTAATATAATGCACATTATTTTCAGCTGCACTGGGTACAATGCTGATTACCCACCAGTGATGTTAAGCAGCAGTCCAAAAATTCTCAAACAATGTATGGACCTGTAGAATGGAGCAGCTCTGGAGAAAGTGTATTTTGGGTACAGGTCATGGTTCTTTAAGCAATATGCCAATCATCAGGAAATAGAGAGCCAATCATTAACTAATCAGATCAGGAATTCACTTGTTGATGTACTGTGGTCAGTACAGATGGACATACAAAGCAGAATGTGAAGGAACTTCATGCATTGTCCTATTATCCTAGTCAATTATCGCTATCAACAATTGGAATAAGGAGAGCTTCAATTGGTGGCTCTGATTATATTGGCACTCAGCTGTTGCGTTGGTGTTCGAACAGTGAGTAGGCACTGAAGTAGAGGGTAGCTCTTGCCCCCAGGATCCATCCCTCATGCCAGTGCTGGTCACTGACAATGTCCAGCAATGTAGACTCCTTCAGGATAAAGGAATCATGAGAGCCAACAGAAAGTATGGCATTGACCATCAAGAAATTTTTCTTATGATCTAAAGCCCAATCCAAATTGAAAGAATATCTCTGCAGCCAAAAGTGGATAAAAGTAATCAGTCGGATCTTAGGCTATCTGTTTGAGTCTCCTGATATCAGCAGAATGTCTCTTATTTAGAATCAGAATCAGGTTTATTATCACTGACAAATGTCATGATATTTCTTGTTTTGTGGCTGCAGTACAGTGCAAGACATAAAAATTACTGTAAGTTACAAAAATCAATAAATAGTGCAAAAGAGGAATAATGAGGTGGTGTTCATGGGTTCATGGACTATTCAGAAATCTGATGGCAGAGGGAAAGAAGCTGTTCCTAAATTGCTGAGTATGGGTCTTCATGTTCCTGTACCTCATCCCCAATAGTAGTAATGAGAACAGGGCATGTCCCATATGGTGAAGGTCTTTAATGATGGATGCCACCTTCTTGAGCACTGCCTCTTGAAGATGTCCTCAATGGCAGGGAGGGTTGTACCCATGATGGAGCTGGCTGAGTCTAGAAAACTCTGCAGCCCCTTTCGATCCTGTGCATTGGAGGCTCCATACCAGGCGGTGATGCAACCAGTCAGAATGCTCTCCACTGTACATCTGTAGAAATTTGCAAGAGTCTTTGGTGACATAACAAATCTAATGAAATAGAGCCGCTGGCATGCCTCCTTCATGATTGCATCAATGTGTTCAGCCCTGAGATGTTGACCCCCAGGAACTTGAAGCTGCTCACCCTTTCCACTGTTGACCCCTCAATGAGGACTGGTGTGTTCTCCAGACTTCCCCCTCCTGAAGTCCACAATCAATTCCTTGGTCTTGCTGACACTGAGTTCAAGGTTTTTGTTGCGACCCCACTCAACCAGCCGATCTATCTCACTCCTGTATGCCTCGTCGCCATCTGATATTCTGCCAACAACAGTGGTGTCATCGGTGAATTTACAGATGGCATTTGAGCTGTGCCTAGCCACACGGTCATGACTGTAGAGACAGTAGAGCAGTGGGCTAAGCACGCATCCTTGAGGTGCACCTGTGTTGAATGTCAGCGAGGAGGTGATGTTACTACCGATCCGCACTGACTGTGGTCTCCCGATAAGGAAGTCGAGGATCCAGTTGCAGAGGGAGGTACAGAGGGCCGGGTTTTGAAGCTTGTTGAGGGGATGAGGGTGTTGAACGCCGAGCTGTAATCGACAAACGGATGTTTGTCCTGACATATGTTTTGCTGTTGTCTACATGCTCCAAAGCCAAGTGGAGAGCCAGTGAGATTGCGTTCTCTGTAGACCTATTGTGGCGGTCGGCAAATTGCAGTGGGTCCAGGTCCTTGCTCAGGCAGGTGTTAATTCTAGCCATGACTAACCTCTCAAAGCACTTCATCACAGTAGATGTGAGTGCCACCGGGTGATAGTCATTGAGACAGCTCAACCTGCTCTTCTTGGGCACTGGTATGATTGATGCCATTTTGAAGCAGGTGGGGACCTCCGACTGCAGCAGTGAGAGGTTAAAGATGTCCTTGAACACTCCAGCCAGTTGGTCAGCACAGATTTTCAGTACCCTGCCAGGTACACTGTCAGGGCCTGATACCTTGCAAGGGTTCACTCTCTTGAAGGATGTTCTGACATCAGCCTCCAGCTCATCAGTGAGTGAAACATCACTGCCATTTATGCTATTAGGTTTCACCTTATAGGAAGTAATGGCATGCAAACCCCACCAGAGTTGTTGTGCATCTGATTGTGTCTCTAACTTCACATGGAATTGCCATTTTGCCCTCATGATGGCCTTCCGTAGGACTTCTTGTAGGGTTCTGGATTGCTGTGAGACTGTTTAACATTAGTTATTGTGGGAAGTTTTGAGCACCAATTCACCAATTTCTTCGATGAAGTCAGAAACATATTCTTTGCTTGACCAGTGATGTCATTAGCTGGATGCCTGACACCAAACTAAGTCAGGCACACTTAGGTGGGTCTGAAATGAAAGTGCTCAGCACATCTGAGTTAACCCAAAACCAGGTGAAATCAATTTTGGACTACATCATACTTTTTAAAAAAGTGCCTTGTAATCCTATTTCTCGGCTGAAGAAAGGAGGGCACAAGTTGGGAGGTTACAAAATATTCAAGAAAAGATGGCTCAAGACGGGTTGGTAATTTGCAACAACGGTTGTCTTGGTTTAGGTTTCAATGAGAAGAGATGAGGGCAGATTTAAAGGAGAGGGGAACAGTATCTACGGTGGATGAACTGCTTAAAAATATCAGCTGAGGGACAAGAAGAGAATTTATTTGATCAGCAGTTTGTAAAACATAATAGAAACACAGAAAAATAGAAGCAGGAGTAGGCCCTGCAAGCATGCTCTGCCATTCAATACATTCAGGGCTGATCACTGATCTCAATACCATATTCCTGTTCTCCCCCCTTGATGCTTTTTTTTATCTAAACATTTATCTATCTCCTTCTTGACTATATCTAACAACATGGCTTCCACAACCCTCTGAGGTAGCAAATTCACAGGTTTATCACCATCTGAGTGAAAACATTTCTCTTCATTTTAGTCCTACACGTCTTACATCATTTCTTGAGAATGGGACTCCTCAATCTAGACCCACCCAGCTAGGCGAAACATCCAGTCTGTCTGGCCCTTTCAGAATTTTGTAAGTTTCAATTAGATACTGTCTTAATCTTTGAAATTCAAGTGAATGCAAACCAAGTTGATTAAATCTCTCCTCATTCAGCAGGCCTGTCAATTCAGGAATTAGTCTGATGAATCTCAGTTGCACTCCTTCTTAAGTAAGGAGATCAAAACTGCACTTAATAGTCCTGATGCACTCATGCCAAGGCTCTGTGGTAAGACATCCTTGCTCCAGTCCTCAAATCTTCTTCCTATGAAGGCCAGCATACCATTGTCTTCTTACCTGGTCACTGTACCTCCACATTGCTTTCAGTGACTGATGTAAAAGAACACCCAAGTCTCTGTATGTTAACACTTCCCAATCTAACTGTGTCTATTTAAATATTATGCTGCCTTTCTTTTTTCCTCACAAAGTGGATAATTTCACATTTATCTACATCATGCTGCTTATGCCAGAGTTTTGCCCACTTGCTCAGTCTCAGGTGCCTTGAAGCCTCTTTGCATCTTCCATACAATGCATAAACCCACCTGGTTTAGTGTCATCAACAAATGTCAAAATATTACATTTTGTTTCCTCATTAAAATGGTTGATATATAACTGTGAAAAGTTGAGGCCCAACACTGATCTCTGCACTATGCCACTAGCTACTGCCACCCAGAAAAGGACCCATTTATTCCTGCTCTCTATTTTCTGTCTGTCAACCAATTGTTCTCAACACCGTGCACTTTAATTCTAGACAGTTCGGCTTAATTTTCCATTTATCACTTAGCTACCAATTGTATTTAAATGATAATATGTAGTTAAAAAGATAATCAGCAGTATGAATAAGATGCTTGGATATCTTGGGTTGAGAGGAATGGATTTCCTGGACATGGTGAGCTCCCAGAGGCAACGTGCAGAGAGCAAAGAAACAAATGATGTCAATTCAGGGCTAAAGGAATGACCTTAGAGATTAGACCTAAAGAAGTCAGGAAAAAGGAAGAAAACAACAAATGCATTTTATCAGATGGTTTCGGTCTTAGCTATAAAGAAACCTGATGCAGAAGGTGGAGAACACAGGAGACATGAGGTTTAAGCAGATAGTCTGCGGTAGGGGGAAGAAACTAGGTATTATATTTGCAGTTCTGGCAGATATGCGGTCCAGATAGATCAACAAACTGATTCATTTATCATATTCATTGAAGTCTTCAATTTCAGAGGAGATGGGAGGGGTACCAGGAGGATAGCCAACATGAAAGAGCGTACTTGGTTTTCATGGGAAATAAAATGATCCAACCATTGAGGCAAGAGTGTAATTGAAACTCTAACTGCAGAATAGTCGCCATGAATGAAAGTGCACGTGGAAGTGAATGGGAAGACAACTTTTTGCAAGGGCAGCCACAAGGAATTAGGGTTAAGCACTAGAAGAGGTTTGCGGCTGGAAAATGATGTATCTGAACACTGTGATTGGAACAGTAGGAGGAGCAAAACCATGCATTAAGGGAGTAACTGTGAACATGGGCTGGGGAGTTTATACAAAGATATTAAATGAGTAATGGAAGGCAATAAAACCCTTAACAATTTCTTCTCATTCATTGAATATTCCTTCTCAACATATATTTTAAAGTGACAAAGCACTTTTTCTATGATTTACATACCTTTGCAGAGTTTTTGGCTTAATAACCATTAGTAGGATACAAAGGATGTTTCTATTTTTCCTTGCTTGCTTTCAAATGCTTGAATAAGTATTATTTTGAAATTTCCTGGACCAACTCTGTTGTCTTTCATTGTCATTTTTCTCAAGTTCTGCCTTTAAGATTCTTTGCAGCTGGACTTCACTTTTTAAAATCATAGTGCATGTGGACAGTCCCTTTGATCCACCTATTGGTGCTGTTGCCATTTTCCACCACTTGGTTCATAGCCTTTTAAATAATGGGTTTCAAATGTTCATCTAATTACTTCTTAAATGTTGTGAGCGTACTTGCCTGCACAACCCCCTCAGGTGCAGTGCATTCCAGATTTCTTCGTCAAGTCCCCTCTAAATCTCCTGCTGCTTAACTTAGAGCTATGTTATCTTCTTAGGCAGTGCCTTGGGGTAACGGATGACTTGCTTCACACCAGTTCAGTTGGTTCTAACGAGGTTGATGAGGCCAATGTGGGACCCACAGACTCCACCATAGGTGGCTTAGGGCAGGGACTGGGCAGGCATGTGGATAGTTTGGGAAATAGTACACTCCTTCTGCCATTTATGCTGGGTTCCTGTGTACTCCTACAGATAGACTTGAGTTTCTCAATGCCATCTTGAATGTTTCTTCTCCATTTTGAGCAGTCTTAGGCCCAAGAAGTCCACAGTGATGTTATACCTTTTCCAAGAAAATGGATGGAAACAACAGAAGCAGCCAACCAAATGGGTTTTAATCTTGGTAATAAGGAAATTCACACTTTCAAAACATCGCAGAATATTTTCCTCTGCCTGGTAACCTCTACCCAATAACATCATGCCCTGACGGAGGTTGTTGTAGCATGCTACTTTGGCAGTTACACACAAGATGCTGGAGGAACTCAGCAGGTCAGGCAGCATCTATGGAGGGAAATGGACAGTTGACATTGTGGGTCGAGACCCCTCATCTGGACTCAGCATGAATGAAGTAGCCTGCCAATTGTAACCAACCGCGTGTAATTTGGACCTCAATGTGCTTGGTGTTGGCCTGAAAGAGGACGCTGATCCTGTCACTGAGCTGGTCATTGGAGGGCTTTCTTAATCCTTGCCAAGCACATTGTCTCCCTTTGTTTCAATGTATTTTTTTTGCATTTGATTTGGAAACCCAGCACAGGTTGGAACTGATCTGGAAAGGCAGACAACAGTGTGAACCTGTGCCCTCAGATGGAGGTGGTCTGAGGACATCACCGGCGCCACCAGGCGGCGCCTGCTTTGTTTATCTGGAATTAAAAATGGCGTCCGTGACAACAGGGAGATCACGTGGTCTTACAAGCCCCACCCCTGTGACGCAGTTGATTGACAAGGCGCCTGCCCCATAGGAGAAGGCCCGCTCTCCTGAAGAGAATGCGGATGGAACGGGGCCGCCAATCAGAAGCGGAGGGGTAGGCCTTCCGGCGTGGCTGTGTTTAATGGGCTGTGGGATCGGCGAGCGCTGAGGATGCGGGCGAGTCGGTGGCGTGGGGAGTTTATCGGGTAAGAGAGCGGCCGCTTCCAAGAATACCAGTGTCAAGGGGCCAGATGTTCCGCGTTGTGCAGATGTGAGCGGCCGCTGCTGACAGGCGCCACCTGCTGAGAAGCCGCGGCCGCTGTTGTCTCTCTGCCCACAGGGGCAGCGGGAGCTGGTGGCGGCAATGGGAAGACGGTGGGGCGATGGCCCTCTTTGGCGTGACTGACAGCTGTCCCGGCCAATCCGTTTATCAGTTGTGGTTGACGTGCGTGTTTCGGTGGCCAATAGGGTGTCCGGGGCGGGGCTCCTGGTTTGATTGAGGTGAACCGCCAGGTGTTGGTCTGGGGCCAGAGGGCAGAGCTGGTGACAGGTGCACGGCCCACATCTGGGGCCCCTCCACCAGTAGGTGGTGGTCTCATCACTTCATCCCAGAAGCTCCGTCTGACATGTCCATGCCTTTAAAACGAGCCTGGCAGCTGCAGTACCCAGCATTTACCTGGCACCCACTCGCTCAGGGACCACCCTAGGAGTTAAAGTTGGACAGCCTGTTGGATGACTATCCGGTAGTCATTCAGAACCTTGGTCAAATGGATTTTAAAAAAATGATTAATAGGAGCAAAAAGAAGCAGAGCTGCTGACATTTGTTTCTTGAATATCTAAGTAAAATCACATCAGTCACCATTGATGTTTTTGGGAATATATTATAAACGATATCTGTGGTCTCAAGTACCTGAAACTTATTTCAGTATTGTGCTGACCTTCTATGTATGAGAGTATGCATTACAATTGACCTTTTTTTTGTAATAATAAAATGTGGGCAAACCCTCCTGAAGGAGGCTGAGAGGTGACATGATATAAATACTTCTTCTGAGCTTTTGTTTTCTTTTGTCTCGCATGCCAGCTTGGGGTATGTCAAGTAAAGTGGTCAATTGAAATATTTCAAATTAATTATGCAGTATGAAATAATGTCTTTAGTGATGCATACTTAGTGTAAATGTAATTTTTATTTGTATTCCAGGAAGTATCTAAGATATTAATCTGAAGTGAAAATATGTAATTTGTAGTGACTTTTGGTGTGATTGCCATTCTGTCTGAAAAACACTCTGATGCTGGAGGAACTCGGCAGGCCAGGCAGCATCCATGGAGAAAAGCAGGTGGTCGACGTTTCGGGTCAGGATCTTCCTGAAGAAGGGTCCTGACCCGAAACGTTGACTGCCTGCTTTTCTCCACTGATGCTGCCTGGCCTGCTGAGTTCCTCCAACATCATAGTATTTTTCTTCTTGATTCTAGCATCTGCAGTCCTTTGTTTCTCTGCCATTCTGTCTGCTTTTTTTTATATAGTTGCAAAAAATATTATGTACTAATGATCTGGTTGAGAATGTAGAAGGAATGATTAGTAAGTTTGCAGATGGCACCTAAATTGTTGGTGCGGTGAAGAAAGTTGCCTCGGGTTACAACAGGATATAGATCAACTGGGGAAAGTGGGCAAGGGAGTGGTAGATGGAATTTACCTCTGACAAGTGTGAAGTGGTACGTTTTGGGTAGATAACAAAGGTAGGGCATGGGCAGTGAATGGCAGAGCCCTGGGGAGTGTTATTGATCAGACAGACCTTTGGGTACAAGTACATGGTTCCTGAAAGTGACAACACAGGTAGACAGTGGTGAGGAAGGCCTGTGGTGTGTTTACCTTCATCGGCTGAAGCATAAAGTATAAGAATTGGGATATCGTATTACAGTTGTACAAAATGTTGTTTAGGCTGCACTTGGAGTACTGTGTGCTGTTCTGGTTGCACGCTGAATGAAGGATATAATTAAAATAGAGAGGGTGCAGAAAAGATTCACAAGGATGTTGCCTGGATTGGAGGGCTGTGTAAAAACAACAACAACCAGATTGGATAGGCTGCCTCTGTTTTCCCTGGAACAAAGGCAGCTGAGAGGTGACATGATAGAAGTATATAAAATTATGAAAGGCAGAGAAAGGATTGAAAGCTTGTGTTTGTTTCCCATGTTAGGGGTGTCTAAAGTAAGAGGGTATGGGCTTAAGATGAGAGGGAGGAGATTTGAAGGATCAGTCAGGTAAGTCTTTCTCTGAGTAGTTGGTATCTGCCAGAGGAGGTGGTGGAGGTAGAAACAGTAACAACATTTAAGAGGCATCTGGACAAGTACTTGAGTGAACAAAGCTTGGAGGGATATGGAATTAAGTGGGATTAGTATAGATAAGCATAATGGCTAACATAGACATGTTAGGTTGAAGGGGTTATTTCTATGCTGTACAACTCTAAAATTATTGGCTCTCAATTGTTAATATTACTAATCATGTTCTCTGAATAGACAGCTGAGCATTACTATGGTTATTGTGCAGGCAGAATTTATAATCACTGAGTTAACTTTAAAACTGCCAAAAGATGTGTGATATGAAACTTGTTCAAAGAGTTGGCTCCTAAAAGAAAATAATTTGGAGAGGGAGGGTTGGTGGAATGAACTTTGGAAAGGATTTTCAGTGGCATGGAGCCTTTGAACCTCAAACTGCTGTGCAATCAAGATTTTATTTTGTAATGTCGTCACTGTTATGATAAAGTAATGTACAAACACATTTGTGCATTTGTATCTACATTATTCCCTGTTGGCTGAGGTTATTAGAGTGCTGGGAAAACTACCTAGCTCTTTCTCAAATAGTGCCAGTGTTCTGTCAACCAGGGAGGAAAAATGGTTTAACATTGGGGATAATCGGTATTGGTTTATTATTGTCACTTGTACTGAGGTAGAGTGAAAAACTTGTCTTGCATACCGATCGTACAGATCAATTGATTACACATTGCAGTTACAATGGGTTAGTACAGAGTGCATTGATGTAGTACAGGTAAAAACAGTAACAGTACAGAGTAAAGTGTCACAGCTACAGAGAGAGTGCAGTGCAATAAGGTGCAAGGTCACAACAAGGTAGATCGTGAGGTCAGAGTCCATCTCATTGTATAAGAGAACCGTTTAATAGTCTTATCACAGTGGGGTAGAAAATGTCTCTGTGCAAACTTTTGATACTGAATTGTAGCATTTTCAGATCGTGAATTTATGAAAATAAATTCTCCAACTGGGTTAGCAATGGGGGGCATGCGGTGGTGGGGGGGAGTGGAGGATATCGACCTTGCCTCACTATCTGCTACTTTGCAAACTGATTTCAATCCACTGAACAGAGAGGTATAAAGATGCTGTTTTATTTTGTTATGGCTTCCAGTACTTTGTTGTTAAATTTTAGGAAGTTTGTACTTGCATTAAGCAAACTTCAAAGGGCATTTTTGCATTGGGTTCATCTGCAGTTCAGATTCTGAATAAACTGAACCTGTGTGACAGACCTTCAAGTTTGCATTGTTAAGATGGCTCCATTATCCAAATGGAATCTACTGGAAAATTTGACTTCTTTCTCTTTCAGCACCCTCTGTCTGCTCGTGCCTGCTTTTGTCTGTGTTGGAAGTGGAGGGCCTGTATTTTAGGCCCTTTGTAGTCCCCTGGCACTGCTCCTTTCCAGAGGCAGTGGATAGCGACAGGCCCTTGGGCAGCACAGTGATGAAGTCCTGTCCTGAATGCCGTTGACAGCAGGCAAAGCTGTGTATGGGGCTTTATGCTGTTTTTAAGCAAAAAGGTGCAATTGATTTAAATACATTTGTGGATTTTAAATATAAGCTATGTAATTTTGTTGTTTTTGTGGTTAATTGAAACACCAACACAAAACAGATTTAAAAATAAGGAAGTAACTTGCATCTTTTTGCCCTTAAACCTTTGATTTCAGTGAAGGTTTTAGGGCAGTGGGGTCTTAAATCCTGGCCTAGCACAAATCCAGGAAGAGATGTCCCCACTGCTGGGAATTCCCAGAAGCACTGGGAGTCCAGCAACAGGGCAAACCCACCCATTCAGATGTCTAAATCTGTCCCAGATTTCTTTGTTTTACATGTGTGCAGAAGTCTGGGGCTTCTGCTTAAATGACCGAACACTAGTGGTATTCATTGGAATGGCTGGCAATAGTCAGTGCAGTCTAGTATTTCAATTTTAAAATGTGATCTCTATGTGCTCCTTTGATGAGATTCAAATTTGTATGGTGTTCCTGAATAATACACTGCTGTACTTGTCCACCATATGAATAAAACAAAGAATGGCAAAGCTGATCTCTTGGAGTGGAATATATGCCAGTTGATAAGAGCAACCAGACAAGGGGACTTGTTACTATTGGTAAAAATTGAGGATTTGGTTGATTCAATATAATCTCCTATCAATGTTCCTCCCTCCAAACAACATCCAAGAAACAAGTTAGCTGATCATTCATTTGCTCCATGTGGAATAGTGCTTTGCATGGATTGACCACTGAATTTGTCTGTATGGCAATAATAACTTAAAATCTAATTGTATTTAAAAAATTATAGAAATGTAAGTTCTCATTAATATGAAGGTGGCAAGAGATCATAATCAACTCATTTTTGGACAAATTGTTACAAATTCTGATTTCCAAAGCAAAACTTGAATGCATGACCTTCTGAAACTTGTAAAATTACTAATTTAGCAACGTTGTAATTTTTGTGTGAGCTTTCAAAACTAGATTCAGTTATGCGGTTATTACTTTACTTTGTATTCACAAATGAGAGGCTCTTTAGCTTAAATATTTTGAAAGCCATGAAAATCACATTATTAAGTTAATGTATTGTTGCTTTGCATCTTTGGTTTAGATAAATTTTGAGAAATTCTAAAGTGAAATTTGGAAATGAAAATTAACTTAAACATGCTATGAATTTGACAAATATTTGGAATAATATTTTTAAAAATGGGGCCTAGAATATGGATGCTGTAACAATCTCCTTTTGCAAAGTCTTAAGCAGTAGATAAGAACTTGAAGTCTGATTACTTGAACAAACCGCTGAAGAAATGGAACAATTATTACAGCTAGTGTAACAACTAACTTCTACAGATATGTTGATATCTAAGATGAGATAGAACACTGGGAATGTAGCTCCTAGTTAGAAATAGTTTGGACTGTTGTATCACTTTTGATTTAATACAACTTGCTGCACACTTTTTCCACACGTAATAAAAGTTACATTGCTCACATGCCAGCATACTAATCTAAAAGGATTTCTCAAGATTGAGTTTGAGTACCTTCAGGTGGATGTCATTTAAGTTGGCCTATTGGGTTAAATATGTTAAAAGAATGCTACATGGAGGGTTTAAAAAAAATAGAAGCTTTAAAGCTTTATCTTCACATCAGCAACCAAGCTACCAGCCAAATTTCCCCATGACTTTTTGTCTCTGAATTATTTTCTTTTCATTTAATCTTTCGATTGCAGGAAACTTGGATTTTGGTGTTTGTTTTACAGTCTGCAATTATAATTGTTCTGTAATATAAATTAAACTCCAAATCCCAATGATGTTACTTCACTTCATTCTCATTTGGAACTCTGTCCAACCTGACAGCCTCAATATTGATTTCTCTAACTTCTGGTAACCTCCATCCCCTTGTCTTCCCCGGTTCCCCCGCCCTCATAATCTGTCCGTCTATTCCCCACCTTCTTCCCTTTATTCCATGGTCCACTGCCCTCTCCTGCTGGATTCCTCCTTCAGCCCTTTGCCTCTTCTACCTTTCACCTCTCAGCTTCTTGCATCTTCTTACCTTCCCCCCCCCCCCCCCCCCCCCTCACCTGGACTTGTCTATCACCTGCCTGCGTGTGCTCCTCCCCCCTTCCCCGACCACCTTATTCTAGCTTCTGCCCTCTTTCTTTCCAGTCCTGATGAAGAGTCTTGACCTGAAACATCGACTATTTATTTCTCTCCATTGATGCTGCCTGACCTGCTGAGTTCCTCCAGCACACTTTGTGTGTGTTGCTCCTTAAGAATATCAACTGTTTCTTCATTCACTGAGATCCTATCTGTTCTATTCTAGCGTCTTTTCCTCCTGCAGCAGTTGAGATTGCGAAGTGTTAAATCTGACCCCTTTTCCAAGTAGAAATGTTTCATAAAATCATCCTGGAAGACTTTTAAGGGAATCCAAACGGTAGAGCTGAGGGGGAAGGAAAACTGATGTGGGCTGGTTCTCAAAGTTAGCAGTAAACTACTTGTGTTTTTTTTTAGCAATTAATATTGCTGAATCTGAATTGGGAATCGCAGCAGTTCATGGAATTACTGCATTTCAGTGGTCGTGGGAATTCCTAATGTTTTTCTGTGGGTCTTTTAACAAGTCCATTTAGAGTGTCCGAAATTAGATAATGTACATTGTTAGATGACAGATGTGTATCTTTTGTCACCCTCTGATCCTGCCAACATCACTTCAGCCATTTCTTTAATTCCCTACCCTAAAATCCAATGCATTAACTCCATTAATGTGTAAAGATGTTCTTGCCTCCTATGCTTTTCAGTTGTGAAATTCCATTGGGTCTTCTTTAGCTATATTAAGTTCCAGAAGCTCAGTAATCTTTGCTCTGCCATTTAAACTTCAATGTTAACCTGAGGAAGAGAAATTGATTTTGAAACAGTCTTTTGCCTTGCCAGGGATTCTAAATGACGGAAGGAAGGCACATCCCATGAACTTCAAATTATTGGGATGTGCCTTCCTTCCTTCTCGGGTCTATCTTTAACCCATTATTTAATGTTCTAAACCATTTATATTTTGCTTGTCTTGGGGCACATTAGATATTACAAGGCTCTCCACGTATTATGTGTGAACATTCAATAACAGCAAATGTTATCCAGTTATATAAATAATTTAAAGTCTGTGAATATTATAACACTGAAACCTGAGATCAAATTTCAGGTCTTGGCCCATTCCCAGGTAGGTTTTATTCTTGTTTTTTTTAAGTTGGGTGTATTCAGAATAAGTTGCTACTGGCTTGTGTTTGAGAGTATATATTGCATGACTGGTCCTGTAATGTTGATACAGTAGCTTTCTGCATCATGTATTAGAGATACCAGTGCTTTTGCTGTGAGGACTGTTTTGTTCTGAACAATGCTTGCAGTCCTATAAGTTGCATATGAATCTGATCCTCATAGGTTTTTAGAAAGACTCACTTCTTTTTGCTGAACAATTGCAATACATTTCATTTTAAACTAAATTCCTGAATGAAGCACCAGTTCAACACAATCAACTTTTCTGTGACAGTGGGCTAAAATTTCCATCTTTGCATGAGGGAAATTCAATGACTCCTGTGCAGAAGTAATCATGGTACTAAACTATTATTAGTACAAAGAAATTAAATAATACCATATTTCTTAAATCAAACAATATTGGAGATGCTCAGCAGGTCAGAGAGCATCTCTAGAGAGATAGAGTTGATGTTTCATGTTGATGATTTTTCATCAGAACCAGTGCAGGATGAAAGGTCATTGATCAGAAACATTAATTCTGTTCCTCTTTCCACGGTTGCTGCCTGATCTACCGAGTATGTCCAGTGTTCTCTGTTTTATTTTTTCAGATTTCCAGCATCTACAATTTTTTTTTAAATGTACTACTTCTTGGGGTAAATAGTCAGTGTATTGTTTTCAGAATGTATAGAGACAAAGCAAATGTATCCTAACATGTAGAGGTTTACTTACAAGATGGGGTAGAAATTGTCTACATGTTGGGACACTTACAAGACTTGCTACAAACATGTCTGTGAAACTGTGTTTGAGTCACTCCAACATGTGATTTTGCTGTCTAATAGGATCACAGCACCCACGTACCAGTATATTGCGTGCTTTGGGGCGTCAATGATAGAACACCCGCACAGTTTTTTTAAAACTATTTATAACCAGACAATGGTTTCCTCACTGAAGGATGCTTTCCAGTATGTTAAGTATGTACCAGCTGTGCTAGAGCAATCCAGCTAGTCCTGCCCTCTTTTACCTGCTAATTCTTTCCTTTCAGATAGATATCCAGCCCCCCCCCCCGAATGCTACAATTGAATCTGCCTCCCTGACTCTTCTTGACAGTATGTTCCAGACATTAATTGCTTGCTGTGTTCACTTAAAAGAATTTTATTTCCTTGTCATTCTTTTGATTCTTTTCCTAATCATCATCATCTATGTTCTCTAGTTCTTGACTCTATCTATAATCTGATTTTTAAATATCTTTGCTCCAAGAAGAACAACCTTGGTTTCACTTACTGAAGTCCCTCATCTCCAGAATCACTTTGGTAAATCTCTTTTGCAAGCTTTCCTAAAATTTAATTCCCCAGACTGGAACAATTCTCTAATTGTGACTGAACCAGTGTTTTTATAAAGGCTCATTGTGACTTCCTTACTCTTGTAATCTATGCTTCTATTTATAAAGTCCAGAATTCCATATCATGTTTTAACCACTTTCTCAACTTGCCCTTCTACTTTCAATTGACTTTGCACATATAACAGGATAAGTATTGGTGAATGTTCATGTGTTAACTCAGAACATCAACATAGATCTTGTGTAGTCAAATGTAATCCAAGGCAGGCAAAATTAAAGTTGTGACTTAAAGACAGATGATGGAAGCAATGATGTGTCAATAATTTAAAGCATTGCGGGGGGAAAATCTATACTATACTCTTGGGATTTTCGGTAATGAATTAGAGAACACCAAAGCTTAAAGCAACATGTAACTTATCAATATACACATTTAATCAACTACACTACATTTAGCCTGATCACCCTTACAGTTTAGGATATCGAATTAGTTTTTGGACTAGTAGCTCCAAGAAGGTTCTGTTTGTTACTTCATGACATCTGCACTGGAACACATTGGCACAATTTAATGATCAAGGTTTCAACATCCTGAAATGCTTCATCTAGCAGGGATCGTTTGATCTATGTGATGACTTAATTGTCTTTAATCTTAACCATGTATCTCAAGTTCTGCAAACCTACACATTGGTTCCTATCTCCCACTTGGATAAGATGCATTTGTAGAGTGGTCCAAGCACACACACACATGCTGGTGTTGCTGGAAAGTTCTCTTCTTTCAGATTAGTGTCATCGTGACATTTTTTGACTTGAGGGCTTCTGCTCAACTCCAGAATCCACATTCTGATTAAACGAGCACAAGTGTGTTCTCAACCTCAAGGGTTCTACAATTGTGTGTCCCATGTTAGTGTGCTGAGTTGCCATGCACCTTAAGAAATTGCCCAACTGATAACTCAGCACGAGTCTTGAATATTCTTGCAACACTTACTACTTGAGAATGTCCTTAGAGCAAATGAATGAGCTGTCAGAGTAACTATGTGAAAGCAGAAGATATGAAACCACTGCTGTATGTTTAATGCAATTCCATTTCATAGAATTTGTGAACAAAGTTGATTGAAACTAAGGGCCACTGTCAGGAAAAGAGCTGTTCAGGTAAACTGCTGCAAACACGTATACAGTGGCCTGCAAAAGTTTGGGCACCCCTGGTCAAAATTTCTGTTACTGTGAATAGCTAAGCAAGTAAAAGATGACCTGATTTCCAGAAGGCATAAAGTTAAAGATGACACATTTCTTTAATATATTAAGCAAGATTACTTTTTTATTTCCACCTTTTACAGTTTCAAAGTAACAAAAAAGGAAAAGGGCCCGAAGCAAAAGTTTGGGCACCCTGCACAGTCAGTACTTAGTAACACTCCCTTTGGCAAGTATCACAGCTTGTAAGCGTTTTCTGTAGCCAGCTAAGAGTCTTTCAATTCTTGTTTGGGGATTTTTGCCCATTCTTCCTTGCAAAAGGCTTCTAGTTCTGTGAGATTCTTGGGCCGTCTTGCATGCACTGCTCTTTTGAGGTCTATCCACAGATTTTCGATGATGTTTAGGTCGGGGGACTGTGAGGGCCATGGCAAAACCTTCAGCTTGTGCCTCTTGAGGTAGTCTATTGTGGATTTTGAGGTGTGTTTAGGATCGTTATCCTGTTGTAGAAGCCATCCTCTCTTCATCTTCAACTTTTTTTTTTACATACAGTGTGATGTTTGCTTCCAGAATTTGCTGGTATTTAATTGAATTCGTTCTTCCTTCCACCAGTGAAATGTTCCCTGTGCCACTGGCTGCAACACAAGCCCAAAGCATGATCGATCCACCCCCGTGCTTAACAGTTGGAGAGGTGTTCTTTTCATGAAATTCTGCACCCTTCTTTCTCCAAACATACCTTTTGCTCATTGCGGCCATAAAGTTCTATTTTTTTCTTCTTCAGTCCACAAGACTTGTTTCCAAAATGCATCAGGCTTGTTTAGATGTTCCTTTGCAAACTTCTGACACTGAATTTTGTGGTGAGGACGCAGGAAAGGTTTTCTTCTGCTGACTCTGCCATGAGTGTCATATTTATGCAGGTGTCACTGCACAGTAGAACAGTGCACCACCACTCCAGAGCCTGTTAAATCTTCCTGAAGGTCTTTTGCAGTCAAACGGGGGTTTTGATTTGCCTTTCTAGCAATCCTATGAGCAGTTCTCTCGGAAAGTTTTCTTTGTCTTCCAGACCTCAACTTGACCACCACCGTTCCTGTTAACTGCCATTTCTTAATTACATTACGAACTGAAGAAATGACTACCTGAAAACGCTTTGTTATCTTCTTATAGCTTTCTCCTGCTTTGTGGGCATCATTTATTTTTATTTTCAGAGTGCTAGGCAGCTGCTTAGAGGAGCACATGGCTGCTGATCGTTGGGACAAGGTTTGAGGAGTCAGGGTATTTATAAAGCTTTTGAAATTTGCATCACCTGGCCTTTCCTAACGATGACTGTGAACAAGCCATAGCCCTAACAAGCTAATGAAGGTCTGAGACCTTGGTAAAAGTTATCTGAGAGCTCAAATCTCTTGGGGTGCCCAAACTTTTGCATGGTGCTCCTTACCTTTTTTCCACTCTAGAATTGTACAAAACAAAAAATAATACACTAATCTTGCTTGAAATGTTGAAAAGAATGTGTCATCTTTAACTTTGACTTTTGGAGATCAGTTCACCTTCTACTCATTTAACTATTCACAGTAACAGAAATTTTGACTAGGGGTGCCCAAACTTTTGCATGCCACTGTATCTTGACTGATCCACAGTGTATTCAGCAGGAGTACATGATCCCACGTGTTTCACTTCAATCCACATTGAGCTACGATCAATTAATACCAGGAAGTTGTCATTTCTTTTTCTCGCAAGACTTCACGCACTCATAGGCCATGATCATGACTGCAAATGAGAATTTTGGTTGGTTTTTTCGTACAACTTTGGTGAGCAAATGCAGTTTCTGCCAATGCTTTGAGATCATTATCCAAATGAGGCCAGTAAACAAAAGTTCTTGTAGTTGCTTTCACACTGACCAAACTTTAATATATTTGGCAAACATATTTTGCCTCAGTCTAATAGGGTTTTATCACTCTGTGACCCAATTTATTTTGTATTCTATTTCGTATTTTGTTACAACATAGCCTATTTCAGCCCATCGAGTCTAGGCTGGTTCACAGTGCAATCCCATTCGTCACACTAATTTTCCTTGTAATCTATTCTCCCCTTATTGTGTGGGTAAGTGGTACAATTTACTGTAGCCAATTAACTTACTGACCTGCAAATCTTGGGGTTGTGATTAGAAACTGGAACACCCAAGAGAAACCCACACAGTCATGGAGAACGTGAAAACTGTACTTAGACAGCACCAGAGGTCAGGACTGAATCTAGGTTGCTGGACCTGGGTGAGGCAGCAGCTGTGCTGCCTGCTTCATATACCCCTTTTTCACAGGAAATGTGATTGTGGAATGGTTTTGGTTCCTTGTTTATACATGGTAACATTTTGTCTGTTCAGTTATCCGTTCGTAGACTCTCAAGTACTATAGGTCTTGTCTGCTATTTCAAACAGTTACTGGATAGTACTCGCCAATCACATTTAACTCCCATTTTCACTTCCAATGTTGCAGTTCTTGTGTGGCAACTGCAATAGACCACCCACAATAGTGTTCTGCTTGGAATTACCATATTTGATTTAGTAATTGTACTGCAATGGAAGGATCTTGTATTCTTGATGCCACCAGAGTAGGTATCCCTGACATGCTCATCATGGTTTAAGATTTATTACCAGGATTAAAGAGCTGTCTAATTAAAAACTTAAATTTCTAGATTACAAACACTATTCCAAGTGCTTCATTCTTCATTTGTACACCTGTGAGAGTAAGATGGGCAAAGGCAGTGGATTCATTGGCTATAACAAGGGTCATTATTGCACCTACATCATAACTTGACACACCCTCACAACTTGCATGTTATACCACACTGTACAAGGAGAGCATTACTTCCCCCATTCATCTTATAAAATGTGTTACTTTATTCTCTGCAGCATTTCCCATCCTTCAAGTGATATAATGGTCTGAAAATATTTGCAATGGGCATATTTCTGGAATAACCTTTCACATTTTCAGGCTTTGATACTTTGGTGATGGATTCTACTTTTTCCTTCACTGGTTGTAGACAATTGGCATCAATCTTCAAACCAAGCTACAGGCCATCCCTGGGTAATAAATGGATTCTGTTTATACAAACATCCATAAGTCAGTTTTTGTCCACAAGTTGGAAAATGCACAAAAATAACTCAATATGATAACCACACCTCCACAGTATTGTAATGAAGGCATTGAAAGTGCACAAGACTGATAAGAGAACAATTACTAAAAATGGAGGAAGAGAGGAAACTAGTTCTGCTATTCGTAGGAATGAACATATGTACATACGTTAGGCTTTTGAATTCAATAATAATATGGGAGCTCATTGGTATATAAGGGTGTCCATGAGACAGTCATTCTTAACCCAGGGACGGCCTCTACATTTTCTCATTGTGTATTTTTCAACTTCACATTGTGCTTTGGTAATCTCCTGAGCACTTCCCACAAAATGTGGGAAACTTTCTTCTGGCAATCAATGGATCATCACATTTATACAAGTAATGATCCGTTCTATAGGACTTGATTTTTTTTTGTGTGGTGTGCAAAATCTTAGTATAACTTGACCCCACATAGTGTGTAAACCTGTGTATAATGTGTGTTGACATTCAAGTGAGCATAATCATAGTCCAATTTTTGTGAATGCCTTTTGATTCATTGAACTCTGCATAGAAGCATTACACACAAACATGTTTCATGCTTAATGACACAGCAGTTAGTATTTCTTAATTTATTTGTGCTATTCATTCATGTTCTGATGTAAATCTGACTCCAGATTACACTTGTTTGTGCTAGTACCTTTTTTGTACTGTCACGAACCAGCAACAAAAGAAACACACTGAGCATGATTCAGTGTTAAAAACTATTTTATTAATCACTACTTATGATAATATGAAAAATAAAAGTAAAAATGTTAGTATGTTAGAATTCAAAAATGTTAAACCTTGAACGTTAACCCCAAAACTAAACTCTTCGTGTGTGTGTGACAAAGTCCAAAACTCCCAGTTCAGGAATGGTTCTTAAAGTTCAGTTCCGCAAGCCATAAGGTGAAACATGAGCAAGGGCTTCTTCAACAACCACCGTTGTCTGAAGATAAGACGTAGATGTAGAGAAACAGAGAGAGAGTACATACGAAATCCAAATGTTCCACGATGGAACCCCAAACGACACTTCAGTGTTTACTCGGTAGTGACTTCCTCACCCCGAAAAGCATCCGAATCGTGGTCGTCCACACACAAATACCTGTTTCCTTCTACAGGTCAGCAACAAAGTGAACTCCACCAGATTACTTCCAACTTCCATACATGGATTTCTATGGCAAACACAGTTATTGTTTCTCATCCATCGATAGAGAAAACAAGCAGGCTGGTGTCTCTGTCCCTTCTCTCTCTCTCTCTCTCCCTTTTCTCTCTCTCTCTCTCCTTCTTCTTCTTCTTCTGACTTCTTCAACAACGTCATTACGTCCTTTATTTTCTATTGACGTAAGCACGCCCCACACACACATACACACACACTCTCTATCTTAAAGGGACATGCACTGAGTCCGTAACAGTACCATGGAAATAATTGCTCCTGATACCGAGACATGTATTGCAGGTTGTAATTTGATTCCAACCATTCTACATGTGCTGTGGTGGGAGGATGGGAGTGGTGAATCAACATTTTAACAAAAGATTAATTGTTATTTGTCAATGAAGAAAGTCAAAGCATTCCTGCATTGTGGATTTAAACCGTCTCTTGGGAAAATGATGGATTGCTGCTTTGCTGGGTACTTTTCTCTCCAAAAGAGATGGTGATTTTTGTGTTCTAGTTCCCCAGGTGCTGGCAGTCCTTTTTAAAAGATTTATTGTTGATGTGGGTTTAGGCAAACATTTTGATTATTCAGTTCCAATAGGCATCACAGGAATCCAAATCCTGCCAAAGCGTGTTCAGCAGAAATCATTGGCCATCAGTGGACAAAGGACTTCTGGTAGAAGGTAGAATTGGAGGATGGGCTTTAAGTTAGTATATAGAGAGTGGGTTAACTTGGAGTGGGAGAAGTATATATTTATTTAGATAAAAGATTAGTGTTTATATAAAACTTTCCTTTACCTTGCAGTCTGATAGCATTTTTCAAATGTACTTCCTTGGCAGTAGTGTTGTCACTGTTGTAATGTACAAAATGTAACTATCAGTTTATGCACAGCAAACTCTTTGAAACACCAGTATGAAAGTGAGCAGGATTTTTTATTTTGTGATTGTTGTTTGAGAACAAAATACAGGCGTGGACATGATATAACTGTTGCTTTTTGAATTGATAGAATGGAACCTTTTATATTCATCTAGGAGAGAGGACACATCCTTGGTTTAACATTTTCTCTGAGAATGGGCATCTTTTGTTCCAGTACTTTGTCAGAATACACTAGTTTCTCAGCCTGGGTTTTTGTACCTGTTGACGTGGGGCTGAACCAACAGTTTTTTGACTTGGAGACATGAGTGTCATCAATTAAAGGATAGCTGATATGTAAAGATAAAAAGAAAGAATCTAGAGTAGTTATAGACATAAAGGGAAATGTAATAGATGGAAAATAATTAACACATTAGAGTTGAAGAACTAATTTGAGTGTATGATCCAAAATAATAAAGGATATGGCATGGTAGCTATTGCTGAAGCATGTGATGCAAGATGATGAGGACTTGGCTCCAAGTCTACAGGAAAAATGGGAGGGAAGTCTTAAGGATGAAGCACTCCCACAAGGAAAGGAAATAATAATGGACAGTGGAGGCTTTATTGAGAATTAATTGAAATTTGAGACTCTAATACTAGGTGTCACTAGATCTGGGCAGTAGCTGTTAAGTAGCTAAATGTATACAATCTGAAATTAGATTTCCTCCAGGTGCTCCGGTTTCCTCCCACATTCCAAAAGACGTGCAGGTTAGGAAGTTGTGGGCATGCTATGTTGGTGCCGGAAGCACGGCGACACTTGCGGGCTGCCCCCAGAACACTACACAAAAGATGCATTTCACTGTGTGTTTCGATGTACGTGTGACTAATAAAGATACCTTACCTTATAAGCATTCATGCCATAATAGCAAATTTAATGTTCATTTCATGATTATTTCCTCCAATACGATGTTTCGGAGTCAAATTATTTAGATGTGCTCTTGCAACTGAATTAGTTTGCAGTTGTGAATTTTTCCTAAATAGTGATCATGAAGTTCATTGCACTCACTTTAAAGGGGGAAATGACCATGAAAAATCTAGACTGGGTGAGGGCGAGTTCACCACAATGAATCAGACTGCCAATAGTAAACTAGGAAAATCTGTTGAAGGGTACAATGGAAAGTGTTCAACGAATATAATTTATGATACAGAACCAGTTCAATCCCCTTGGATGCAAAACCACAAAGACAAAGCTGAATAAGTGGGTAAGGAACATACAAAACTAAATGAAGAGTAGAATGGAAAGACCAAATCTATAACAAGTCCTGGTTATTGAGAATGGTACAAGAAGAAAACGTGATCAAACATTAAGAGCTGTAGAAAGGAAAATAAACTGGCAAGGAATAGCAAAGCCAATGCACAAAATTTTTATATCAGCAAGTAGGGTGGTCAGTAACTCTGGTTCCCTTGGACAATAAATGTAAAAGTAATGGATATCTTGAATATTTCATAATTTGTAGTGGGGGATGGGGCATCCCAAGATAGTGAAATTGAATCAGGAATATAGTTAATGTAAGCAATGTAACAGTAATGAAGTAAATAATGGCATTTAAAGAGTAACAGATCCTCAGGATCCAATTCTTTCCATTTTGGGGCTTTAAGGGAAAGACATGTAAAGACTGCAGAGCCTTAATGAGCAAAGTTCTTTAAGTTTGGGAATTTCTTTTTGGCAAATTGTCAATCCCTGTCCTTTTTCTCCCCCAAAATAAACAGTGAGGGAGTGAATCCGGGAAGTAACGGAACACGCCTAATTTGTATTGTTTAGAAATTAATAGTACCTGTAATTATCTGAACACTTGGTCAAAGCGCCAACATGGATTTGTAAAGCATAGATTGTGCCAGACGATCTTAGGAAAATAGTAGGCAGGTGACAAGCAATGAATGTTTGAAGACTAACAAGATTTTTGAACAACTTGGATAAAAGCAACATATCCAAATTCGTTAATGGCATGAAGATAGGTCATTGTAAATAAATGGAAACAGTGAATTATGAAGATACTAATCTATTTGGACATTAAATGTGAATAGGGAAGAAGTTTTTAAGAAGGTGAAACTGAAAGAATGGTGGCCCAAAGGGATTCGGTAATCCATTTACTTGGATCGTTAAAATGCCATGGACAAGTACAAAAAATGATCAGGAAAGCTTGTAAAATGCTGGGTTTTTTTTTTGGTCTAATGGACTAGGGTTATTCATGCTACAGCTATATAAAAGTGTGGTTAGACCACATCTGGCTATCATATAATAGGGAAGGATGTAGATGGCCTTGAAGGGATCACAACATGGATTTGCCCAAATGATTCTTGGGTTAAGGGTGTTGAATAAATGGAGGGGAAAGAATACAGACTAAAGCTTTATTCTCTGGAAAATACAAGGTAATTTGATGGAGGTTTTCAAGATGACAACCCATGTTGCAGATCGATAGAAATGCTTTCTACAAATTGGGAAGGATCTCGTGAGTGAAATCCAGCAAACTTCTGCGCACAATTTCTGGAAATGCTCTTCTGCAATTGTCATTGCTAGATGAATTGTTAGTTTTAAAATCTGAAATTGATAGACTTATTTAAAGCTGTTAAGCAATATAGGACAAAGATGGGTATGTGACAGTAGATCAGGCAAGACCTACTTGAATCATGGAATAGAACTGAGGAGCTTAATGGTTTCCTCTTTATCCTATCTATACTTTAATCCTAGAAGCAACAAGTTATTGTGATTTAGTGGGCACAACTTGATGTGGAATGTGTTATCAATAGTGTGGGATAAACCAGAAGTTTATAGGATTAGGGACAAGCCAGAAGACATTGAAATTTGCTGGTGACAGAGGATTGCAACAGCAGATAAGCACATAGGTGGGTGATGAAGAGGATGGAATTGTAATTGGTTACTTGGGAGCTCTGAAAATGAGAGTGCATCTAGTGGTATAAGATGGCTATGTTAGCTGTCCCTGGGTTATGGCAGTCCAACAGCAGAGAGGCATTGGAGGATTGTCATTAAAAATATTAAAAGTTGCAGGGAGGTATGGGCTAATGAAAAGGCAGAGTTCATTATGATGATGGGTGCAGAGTGTGTTTTGTTTTGGCAGACTTGTAGGAAAAATAGGCATGGATGTAAAAGAAACTTGCTCTTGGACTCAACAGTGACATGTAGACAGGAGTTAAGGAGAGTGTTAGATGTTTGAAAGATCATGCTTTAAGTGTTGATGTATGAATGCTAGCTAATGCAGGATTGTTGCTGGTTGGTCTGCTTGATTTCAGACTGAAGTCTGAAGGTTGATGTGATTTTGACTTTGACTTTTGGTTGTTGTGATTTCTCCACCGCCCCCCCCCCCCCCCCCCCCCAAGCTCAAGTACGAAAAGAATGATCCATGTGGGCAGAAATGTTTGAAAATGTGAATCAGCAAAAGACCATCATCTTAAAATACGAAAATAAATGAGTACAAAATAGCTATATCCTAATGGTGCAAAGGAGTGTATATTTTAAAGGGGGGAAAATAGAGATAAAAGACATCAATTATGTCAAAAGACTGGGAAAACTATTACAAAAAGCGTCTGGGTGAGTACTTGAATTGCAAGGTCCTAGCTTTCTCTGCCAAGTGTTGCTAATGAACAGGAGGTGGAAATTGTTACCAGTGACAAAGACTGAAAGACAAAAAGCAATTTGCAAAGTAAGTAAAAGCGTTTTGGGAGGGGTGCTGAATCGTAATCCGGAATACACTGCTTGGAAGGATAATGGAAATGGATTGAAAATTTTGCTTTTTAAAAAAAAATGCGTAATAATTGAAGGAGAAAAATAATTGTTAAGCCATGGGGTAGGGCAAAGAGGTACTACAGGGTAAGAGGAGGGAATTGCACCTTAGGAGCTGGTAGGCTGAGTGGGTGCCTATTGAGCTTTATCATTGATTCTGAAAGTTTTTCTAAAGAAGTAGCAGACTATTTGAATTTATAAATGAGATACTTCCTCCTTCATTGTACATATATTATTGGCCACACTGCATTTGAGAAACTCGCAATGTGTTCTTAAGAAGCTGTCAGTCAATTAATATTAAAACAAAAAAAAACTTCATGGGTTGGCTCCTTCCTATCTCTGTACACTTCTCCAGTAGTAAAACCCTTGGTTCTCTGCCTTCTCCTACCCCTCCCTCTTGCACATTTGCCATTTACTGCTTTGTGATCATCTGGGCTTTAAATTAAATAAGTTGGTTATGCTAACTGCTAAACTTGCAGGTGAATTTTTATTATTGACTGCCCATTGCTCTTCATTAGATGTTAGTAATTAACTTGGATTGCGATGTGTAAGAAGCAAGTCAGGGTGAATCTGCATTACCAAAGTGAAAACTATTCCATAAGTCACATGCAAGGGGAATTGCCCCACATCCGTTGCTGTCCTGAACCCCTCTGGCAAACCCTCACAGCTGATGCACAGACATGGAAGGCTGAAAAGCCACCTGGCTGTGAGATGTGTATGACAGTATTATCAAATAACTTAGACTTTGGTCGGAAGGAATCTCAAAGATGTGACTTTTAGCATTCTTGGAACTGACCTGTATGGACAGTGGAGCAAAAAACAAACTGCTGGAGCGACTCATGGGGTCAGGTAGCATCTGAGGAGGCAAAGGGATAGTTTGGCACTCTGTTACTTTAAAAAGAATGAGTGAGATGTTGGACCAGATCATTTAAAAATAGTTGAAGGGTGAATGCTTGCAGTGGAATGACTGACAGTTGTCTTGCAGAACATTTATTTTTAAATCTTAACGTGCAGATTTTGATAAAATGCATGATTAACATAGCATTAAAATTAAAGTGCTAATTTTGTAGTTGCTAATTGTGTGCATTAATGTCATAGTAATCATACAATGTAAATTCAACACAATGATGCCAAGGACATAAGCTTCAATTATAGGGGAAAACAGGGTAGATTACACTGGTATGGAGAAGGCTGGTATTTTAAAATTTAAAATCCAGAGAATTTTGCTAGTTTAAACGGGTGTAAACTAACTTCCAATGGGAAATAAGTGGTGAAGAGACATCCCTTAAAACTATTCAAGAGAAAAATTCCTTCATGCTTCATGTATTTTTGAACAAATTGTACAAGGGGCATGTAAGGGAAAAGTGTTATTTTTTTACTCGTTATAAACTAGATTTAACTGCCTCAAGAGTTGTGGAAACCAACCTGGTTGGTGTCTTTTGAAAGAGAATTGGATAGGCATTTGAGAATAATTTGCAGGGCTCTGCAAGGGTTGGGGAATAGAACTAATGGGATTACTATATTTTGAATTGGCACAGTTTGGACCCAATGGCAGCCTCTTGTGCTTTAACAGTTCTATTATTGTAATTGCCAAGGAGCAGCTGAGGCAGAAACAGATGCATTATTAAGTGACAGTAGATGTAACTACAGCAAAGAGTAGAATATCCCTGTAAATGTATGAATTGAAGTTGGGTTGCTGTTTTACACCAGCTACCACTTGGTCTTGACAGAGTGAACTCTTGGTCTATGGATTCTGAGACTAGAATCATAGGAAAGTTTACAATGCGGAAGGGAGCTGTTCAGTCCATATCTGCTGGTTAAACTGCACTGCCCTGCCTACTCCCACTTTTCAGTACTCATTGCACGGCTTGCAAGTCACGGCTCTTCAAGTCCTTGAAGCTGGTGCGAATTTCTGCCTCTACCAACCCTTTTGGGCAGTGAGTTCCAGACTCTTGCATTCTGTTGTGTTTTGTACCCTGGATTTGTGTTATATAATGGGCAGTTCCAGCGTAAACAGATGTAGTAGTGGGACCAAATTTCCTGATAACAAGAATTGTCCATATGAACAAAATGTTTAATGTGTGTGCACAGATGTTTTGCTCTGGCTTCATGACACCAGTTGGAAATGATTTCATTGCTAATGCTTTGCTACAGGATATTGGAATGAAAAACTTTATTTGCAAACTCCAAGGCAGCAACGTGCTCTGGTTCTTAATGTCCTTTAATTTTTCAATCTGACATTTATTTTTTTTAAAAGAAAACAAGCAGTGTAGCTGTTGCAAGAATAAAATGCTGCAGATGCTGGAAATCCATATTAAGAACATACTGAGAGCATTTTGATTGGGAGTATTTGCAGAGAAAGTAATTGATTCAGTTTTAGGAGATACAAAAGACTGTAGATGCTGGAATCTGGAAGTGGGGGAGGGAAAGCGAGCTTCTGGAGCAAAAGACATGCTGTTGAAGGAACTCGGTGGGTAGGGCAGCACCTGTAGAGGGAAATAGATGGTTGACGTTGGTTTTGACCTGAAACAACAATATGTTTTAACAGAAGTAGGATATGTCAGACTTTTTATAAACACATTTATAGCCTGAAAAGTGTGATACCAAAATAACAAAAGGGAAAGCTCTGGCAGGAGTGATTAAATAACAAAAGGTTGATGCTACAAAGCTCAGTTCTGTCGTAGTAAGGCACATATGGAAACGATAATGGGTCTAGAGGAGGTATAAATTGTTAAGCACAATAGCAGAGATGGATTGAAAAATCTTGCAAAACTAAGTGGAGTACTGTGATTCAAATGATGCCAGGAGTTCGGACCACAGTACTGGCCATCCACTGACACTGGATCTGCACCTGCTGCACTCCATGTAGCTCGTAGCTCTTGTACAGCTATTTGAATCACATTGCAATGGAAGGAGTGGGTCATTAAGGTTCCCTGCTCCCTTCATCCTGAAGAAACAAATACAATTGTTGTAGTAAATTGGAAATCTGGAATAAAAACAGAAAATGCTGAAAATGGTCAGCAGATCAGGCAGTCTCATGGCCTCCTGAATGTTTCCAGCATTTACTGTTTAACTTTATAAACTGCTAGGAGAAATTAAGATTTAAAACTGTAAAAGCCAAATTCAAAGGGGTCACAAATTACTTCAGATAAGAATATTTTGAAGATTTTGTCTTAAATCAGGTTTATTTTCCATTGAAGATTTAATTTGGTTACCAGCTTCTGTTTTTAAGTCTGAGTTGTCTATTTAGGCTGCCAGATGATTATGGCACTGGCTGTCTGATTTAGTAGCGCATGTCACCAGCTGTCAGAGCACGTCAAAACATTTGCTTCCTAAGTAACTTCTTGGAGCAGGCATTGCATGAAGCCCGTGCTTCCAGTGAGTGGCCTTTTTTCCTAGTACTGTACTGCAGCTCCAGGCGAGATGTATTTCTGTGATTTTTTTTTATATATATTTCTTTCACAGTGCGACTTTTATACCAAGCATTGTCTGATGAATGCTCTTTCACCGAAACGTCTACTTATTTTCCATAGATGCTGCTTGACTGGCTGATTTTCTTCCAGCATTTTTGTTTTTACTTTGGATTCCAGCATCTGCAGTTTTATTTGTCAATCCATGCTTTTGTTGGCTTTTCATATTTTTATCACCAGCTTGTCGTATCACATGTAAGTGCAAATAGTGTTAATAAGTTTGCAGTGCAATAATTTCCATGTCAATGGCACAGCCTCTTTCTTGTATGCATATATTTTAGTTTTGCCTCCTTTGCCATTTCAAACTTTTTGTCCTCCTGAGGTTCTGATTTGGAGTTAATAATTTTAACTCAGCTGGAAACCTTCTGCTAGCTCGTCTCAGTAGCTGCTTGTTTATGTGAGTCTATGTTGGCTCAGGTCCAATGGTAATAGTTTTACCTGATCCAGAAAGTTAAGACTTCAACTTCAAATCCAACACTTAACTTGATCCTGGCTGACATTTCATTTTGGGCCTGAAAAAGTCAGAGGTACTCTTATTTTTGTATGAAATGCTAAAGTCCTGCTAGCTGTTCCTTGGGTGGAAATAAACTTTTCCATCACGGAGCCTAGAATAAAAAGAAAGAACCTTTTTAAAGTTTGAGGGAGATGCTTTGGGAGCGATGCTTATCAGCATTTCAGCACAAAGTGCACTGAAATCTGAAACTTGTTCCTTCCAAAAACTGAGACTAGATCAACTGAATTTATAGGCATTGAGGTTAATAATCATTGGACAAAAATATTAAATATTATAAAACCAAAGTTAGTAAATGATATTAAGACATAAATTTCCTATGATCTAATTGAACAGCAGAACTTGTGTAAGAGGACTTTTACTATTTCCATATTTCCCTCTGCCATGGGAGGCAAGTTGGCAAATTGGCTTGGTAATAGGAGGCAGAGAGAGATGGTAAAAGTTTTGAAACTTATGACCAGTGGTGGTACACTGAGATCAGTGCTGGGACCCCCTGCTGTTTGCATATACCCAAGTGGTCAGAATATGATTAGTAAGTTTCCAGATGACACACTAATTGATGATGTTGTTGAAAGTGACTATTATAGTCCTAGGCTACAGGGTGATGTTGATCATTTGCTGAGATGGATTGATGGAATTTAATCCTGATCCATGTAAGGTGATGTACTTTGGGAAGACAAATAAGAGTAGGAAATGCACAATGAATGATGGGGCCCTAAGTAGTATTGAGAAACAGAGGGACCTTGGTGTACAAGTCAAAAGATCCCTGAAAGTGGTAGCAGAAATGGACAAGATGGTGAAGGATGCATATGGGATACTTCATTAGCCAGAGCACAGACTATAAGAGTGAAGATATTATTGTACAAATGTATTAGTGAGGTCACAATTAGAATACTGTGTCCACTCTGATCACCACACTGTAGGAAGGACTAAATTGGACTGGATAGGGTGCAGAGGAGATTTTAAATGTTGCTAATGTGCCACCTCTACCACTATTTCTGACAGCTCATTCCAAATACGCACCTGCCTTTGCGTGAAGAATCTGCTTCTGATGTCCTTTTTAAATATCTGATCTTAAACCTATACCCTCTTGTTTTTAGCACCTCCTTCCTGGGAAAAAGACTGTGTACCTCAAGATCTTGTATATCTCTATCAGGTCACCCCTCAATCTTCTGCATTCCAAGGAATAAGGTCCTAGTCTATGCAACCTCTCCCTGTAACTCATGCCCCCAAGTCTGGGCAACATCCTAGTAAATCTTTTCTGTACTCTTTTTCTAGTTTAATAATTTGTCCTATAACAGGGTGACCAAAACTGTACACAATGTTCCAAGTGCGCCCTCACCAATGTCTTGTATAACTGCAACATAACTTCCCGACTCCCATACTCAGTGCCCTGATTGATGAAGGCCAGCATGCCAAACACTTTCTTCACCACCCTAACCACCTGTGAAGCTGCTTTAGTGAACTATGCACCTGTACTCCCAAGATCCCTACCATTCACTGTATAAGTCCTACCCTGGTTTGATCTCTCAATGCAATACCTCACATTTATCTGAATTGAAACCCATTTGTCAATCCTCAGTCCACATACCTAACTGATCAAGATCCCTCTAATTTTTCATAACCTTCTACACTATCTATAACACCACCTATTTTAGTATCATCTGCAAACTTACTAACCACACCTTGTACACACTTATCCAAATTGTTTATAAATTACAAACAACAAAGGTCCCAGCACTGACCCCTGTGGCAGCCCACTAGATGCAGGCCTCCAGTCTGAGAAACAACCCTCAACCATCACCCTCTGCTTCCTACCACTGAGCCAATTATGAATCCAATCTGCTATCTTGCCCCTGGATTCCATGCAATCTAACCTCCAGACTAGTCTGCCATGAGGAACCTTGTCAAAGGCTTTGCTAAAGTCCATAAAGACAGCAGCCACTGCCCTACCTTCATCTATACTCTTGGTTACCTCCTGGAAGAACTCCAAGAGGTTTGTCAGACACGACTTCTCCTGCACAAAGCCATGCTGACTGACTGTCCCAATTCTGATTGTTTCTCCACATGTTGGTAGATCCTGTCCCTTGGAATCTCCTCCAGCAATTTACCCACCACTGATGTCAGACTCACTGACCTGTAGTTTGCTGGCTTGTTTTTGCTACCCTTTTTTTTAAAACAATGGTATCACATTAGCTACTCTCCAGAACCTCGCCTGTGGCCAGAGATGAAGCAAAAATCTCTGCAAGGGCCCCTATAATCTTGTCTAGCTTCCTACGAGGTCTGAGAATGCACCAGATCAGGGCCTGGGGATTTATCTGCCTTAATGCACTTTAAGGCCTCCAATACCTCTCCCTGCTAATTTGTGGTCCAAGACAACACCACTCAATTCCCCACTTCCTTAGCTTCCATCGTTTTCTCCACAGTAAAAACTGAAAAGAAATATTCATTAAAAAATCTCTCCCACTTCCTTTGGTTCAACACACAGACGGCCATGCTGATCTTTAAGGGGACCTATTCTCTCCCTAGCCACTCTTTTGCTCTTAATATACCTATAAAATATCTTGGGATTTTGCCTCGGCTTGCCTGCCAGATTCTTTTCATCCTCTTTTTTTTTGTTTGCCCTCTTAACTTCTCTCTTAAGTGCACTCCTACACTTCTTGTAGTCGTCAAGAGATTCACTAGTTCCCAATTGCTTATGCACAGTGTATGCCTCCATCTTCTTCTTAACCAGAGACTCAATGTCTCTCATCAACTAGGGTTCCTGAAACCTGCCAGCCTTGCCCTAAGAGGAACATGCAGGCCCTGAACTCTTGACATTACATTTTTAAAGGCCTCCCACTTGGCAGACACTCCTTATCCTGCAAACAATCTCACCCAATAAACTACTGCAAGATCCCGCCTATGGCTCCAAAGTTTGCTCTGCCCCAGTTTAAGACCTTGACGTGCGAACCGGTCATATCCTTCTCCATAACTATTTTGAAACTAATAGAATTATGGTCACTAGACCCAAAGTGCTCGCTGACAGACACTTCTGCCACTTGCCCTACCTCATTTCCCAGGAAGAGGTCCAGTGTTGCACCCTCTAGTAGCTCACTCTATATATCAAGAAAGGAAGCTTTCTTGGACTCATTTCACAAATTCCATCCAAGCCTTTTACACTATGGTTGGCCCAGTCAATATTAGGGAAGTTTAAAATCTCCCACTAATACTACCCTATTATGCTTACAACTAGCTGCAATCTCTCCTCGTATCTGCTCCTCCAATTCCTGCTATTGGGGGAACCTATAATACAATCCTATCAGAGTGATCATCTCCTCCTCGTTTAAGTTCCACCCTTATGGCCTCACTGGATGATTCCCCCAAGAATATCCTCTCTAATGACCATTGTTATGTGCTCTTTCATCAAGAAGGCAACTCCCCCTCCTCTCTTGCCTGCGCCTCTGTCACGTCTGTACATACATATACTGGAAAATTGAGCTGCCAGTCCTGCCCTTCCCTCAGCCTTGTTTCAGTTATGGCGATGATATCCCAGTTCCCAGAGCCAATCCACACCCTGAGTTCATCCATCTTACCTGTCAAGCCTCTTGCATTGAAATAAACGCAGTTTAAACCAATGGTCTTTCCTCTCCCTTTATTGTGCCTCTGCCTATCCTGATGACTAAGTTTGCTCTCATTGGCTACAGTATTATCCCCTGATTTTTCTCATCAGCCACTCTACGGCTCAGACCCCCACCCCCTGCCACTCTAGTCTAAACCCTCCCAAGTAGCACTAGCAAATCTCCCAGCCAGGATATTGGTCCCCCTCCAGTTCAGGTGCAACCTATTTCTCTTGTACAGGTCACCCCTACCCCAGAAGAGATCGCAATGATCCAAGAACTTGAATCCCTGCCTCCTGCACCAGCTCCTCAGCCACACATTCATCTGAGCTATCTTTCTACCCTCAGAGATTACTACCCTTGAGGGCCTGCCTTTTAAGTTCTCTCTTAACTTCTTATGTTCACTGAGCAGGACCTCATCCCTCTTTCTACCTATGTCATTGGTACCAATATGCACCACAACCTCTGGCTGTTCACCCTACCCCTTGAGAATGTTCCACAGCCACTCCAAGACATCCCTGACCCGGCACTCGGGAGGCAATGCACCATCCTGGCGTCTCTTTTGCAGCCACAGAATATCCTGTCTGTCCCCCTAACCATCGAGTCTCCTACCACTACCGCCCTGCCTGACTTCTCCTTTACCCACTGTCTCGCAGCTTGTCTCATTGCCACCAACCTGACGACAGCTGCTGTGCCCAGAAAGGTCATTCCCCCTCAGCAGTATTCAAAGGGGTATACTTGTTGCTGAGGGGAATGGCTACAGGGGGACCCTGCACTGTCTGTCTCCTTCCCTCTCCTGGTGGTCATCCAACCATCTGCGGTCTGCACCTTGGTTTGTGACCACCCACGTTAAAGCTCTCGACTATGATGCTCTCAGCATCCTGGACAACCCTAAGTACGTCCAACTCCAGCTCCAGCTCCAGCTCCAGCTCCAGTTCCTTCACGTAATCAGGAGCTGCAGCTGGGCGCACTTCTACAAGTGAAGTCATCAGGGACACTGGCAGTCTCACTGATCTCCCACATCCTGCAGAAGGAGCATGCCACTGCCCTAAATGCCATGCCAGCTACTCTAATAAGGAGAGAAATTCTAAGGAAAACCTTGCCTAGACTGCTCTGCCTCCTCTCACCAAAGCCTCAGCACTTGTACTCAACTGTGGCACGTACAGTTCAAACATGGGTGCTCTAGAATGCCCACTCTGCTTGAGCCTGCTTCCCTTTTATACCTGCAAAACAACTTTTTAAAAAGCTGCTGGCTCTTCCCCTCTGCTGCTCTGGCTGCTGCAACATCTAATTTAAGTCCTTACAGTTCAAGCCCTCTAGTCCCAGCAACCTCCTTTGTGAATCTTTTCTGCATCCTCATTAGCTTAATCACATCCTTCCCTATAGTATGACAACCAGAACTGCACAGTACTCCAAGTGTGGCCTCACCAGTGTCTCTTGTACTCAGTGCCCCAACTGATGAAGGCAAGTGTTATATGCCATCTTCACCATCGTGTTTACCTGTGTCACCACTTTCAGGGAGCTATGTACTTGCACCCCTAACTCTCCCTTTTCAACAACACTTCCCAGGGCCCTACCATTTACTGTGTATGTCCTGGCCTGATTTAACTTCCCAAAGTGCATTGCCTTGCACTTGTCTGATTTTTAAATTCCATCTACCATTCCTTTGCCCACTTTCCTAGTTGATCTAGATCCTTTTGTAATCTTAGACAACCTTCTTAACTATCCATTACACCACTAATTTTGGTGTCATCTGCAAACTAATCATGTCATCTACATTCTCATACAAATTTGTGTGTGTATAGCACCAATCTCTGTGGCACACCACTGGTCACAGACCTCCGACCTGGAAAAACAACCCTCCACTTACCTCCCTCTGACTCCTTCCACCAAGCCAATTTGATTCCAGTTAGCAAGCTCACCCTGGATTTCATGTGATCTAACCTTGGCGATCAGCTTTCCTTGTGGGACGCTGTCTGCATGTACTTTAGCAAGGCCTTTGACAGTGTCAACTGCTGTGCTCTTAGTCATCTCATTTTATATATATATCGCTCCCAGCCACTGTCTGTAAGGAGTTTGTATGTTCTCCGTGTCTGTGTGGGTTTCTTCCGGGTGCTCCGGTTTCCTCCCACGTTCCAAAGATGTACCGGTTAGGAAATTGTGGGCATGCTGTGTTGGCGCCGGAAGCGTGACAACACTTGTGGGCTGCCTCCAGAACACTCTACACAAAGGATGCATTTCACTGTGTGTTTTGATGTACATGTGACTAATAAAGATATCTCATCTCATCTTGTGCTGATTATCCTTAATCAGTTTTTTCAGTCCTTGCCTTTCTAAATGCAGATAGATCCTGTCTCTCAGAATCCCCTTCAGTATCTTTCCCACCACCGACATTAGGTTCACCGGCCTGTAGTTCCCTGGCTTGTCCTTGCAGCCCTTCTTGTATAATGGTGCAATGTTAGCCACCTTCCAGTCTTCAGTTACCTCACCTGTGGCTAATGAAGATACAAAAATCTTTGCCAGGGCCCCAGCAATTTCTTCCCTTGCTTCCCACAATGTCCTAGGATACACAAAGTCAGGCCCTGGGGAATTATCCTCCATTATGTACCTCAAGACTACCAACGCTTCTTTTGTAATCTCAGTATATTACAGGGCATCACTGTTCTCTTCCCTGAACTCCCTAGCTTCCATGACCACCACCTCGGTGAGTATAGATGAAAAAGTATTCATTTATGACCTCTCTCATCTCCTGTAGCTCCACACCTGTATGACCACACTGATCTTAAGATCTGTTCTTGCCCCAGTTACTCTTTTTGTTTTGCTCTTGATATGCTTAAAATCTCATGGATTTCCTTATTTGTCCCTTCTTACTGTCCTGATTTACTTGTGTACTCCTGTATCCCTGAAGGGATTCATTTGATCCCAGCTGCCTATACCTGACATGTGCGTCTTTTTTTTTCCCTGACCAGAGCCTCAATATCCCTCGTCAACCAGAGTTCCCTAATTCGCCCAGCCATGCCCTTCACTCTAACAGGAATGTGTTGGCCAGGAATTCTCCCTATCTCGCTTTTAAAAAGCCTCCCACTTGCCAGATGCCCCTTCACCTGGTAACACCTCTCCCAATTGGCCTTTGCAAGTTGATGTCTAATACCATCAAATTTAGGACTTGTGGACTAATCTTTTTCCATAACTATTTTAAAACTAATAGAATTATGGTCACTGGTCCCAAACTGCTCCCCCACTGACACTTAAGTCACTTGCCCAGCCTCATTTCCAACAGTGTTGTCCACTGTCTGGTTGGGCATCTACAAATTGTTATGAAAACTTTCCTGGACATGCTGAATAAATTCTGCCCCTTCTAATCCCTTAGCACTATGACCGTCTTAGTTCTTTGCACAGAGGGTGTTGGGAGCCTGGAATGAACCTCCGGAGGACGTGGTTAAGGCAGGTACAATTGCAACATTTAAGAGGCATTTGGATAGGTACACAGAGGGGAGGGGCTTGGAGGGTTATGGGCCAAACACGGGCAACTGGGCCTAGCAGGGAGGATGCTGTGGTCAGCATGGACCAGTTGGTCAAAGGACCTGTTTCCGTGCTGTATTACTCTATGACTCTTAATACTAGGAAAATTTAAAAGCATTTACAATTACAACCCTATTTTCTATACTTATCTGCAATCTCTCTACATATTTGGTCTTTCAATTCATGATGGCTATTGGGGTGCCTATACTACAATCCTGTCAAAGTGATTACCTCCTTTTTTTTCTACATTCTGTCAATGCAGCCTCACTGGATGTTCACAGAAGAGTACTGCCATAATATTCTCCTTAATCAAAATTCCCCCTCCTCTCTTCTCCCTGTAGCATCTGTACCCTTGAACATTGAGCTGCTGGTCCTGCTAATCTGTCAACTATTTTTATGTAATAGCTATAATATTACAATCCCATGTGCCTATCTGTGTACTGTATTGTTAATGTACTCCAGAGAGTTATTTACTCTGCAGATTGCAAAATATTCAGAACACTTTTTTAAATTATAAACTAGCTGGGAAGAGTCTGTCTGGAAGACAATCAATTGGCACTCTAATTCAAGAGCATTTCCAAAGTAGTCTTTCTTTTTCTAGGTGCATATTTTGGGATTGTGACCTAAAAGCAGTGTGCTGTAGACTCTCATTCCCAGTAATGTGTCCTAAAACATTTGATGTAGATATTAAGATTTTGAAAACAAATACTTTTTCAAAACAAAATTCTCTTCCAGAATATAAAGGTGACTAGAAAAACTTAAGCAAGTATACGGTTGGCTTGGTCGTGAAGTTGGTGCAAGTAATGAACCCTTTCTGGATCATGTCTACAAGTTCTGCTCGTAAGGTAATGGAAAATTGTTTATCACGGCCAATTATTTAGTTTAAGACCTACATTCTCTTTGAAAGCAATCAAGGAAAATACACAATTGGACCATGTTTAAAAATACAAACATATTTTTGATAAATTATTATACCTAGATTTTAAATGAATAGGATTTTTCTACTTTAAAATCTTACATGTGAAAATAGTTTTGATATTTTTCCAGATTGCTAACAGTAAACAATTTGAAGTTTTGGAACAGTAGTGATAACTTGATTACACTATAGCACAAGTAGGCTGTTCAGTTGCAAGCAGTCA
Organism: Pristis pectinata; assembly: GCF_009764475.1. Classification (NCBI taxonomy): domain Eukaryota; kingdom Metazoa; phylum Chordata; class Chondrichthyes; order Rhinopristiformes; family Pristidae; genus Pristis; species Pristis pectinata. The sequence continues at coordinate 33,868,910 of NC_067417.1, read as the reverse complement.
CCTAGTCTGATTCCATCTTCTAGCATCTCATCTGTGGCCCTGCTAGTCACTGCTCTTCAAGTGCATGTCCAGGTGCCTTTTTAAATATGATGAAGATGGCTGCTACCACCTTTTTTTTTTAACCTATAAGTTTCATCTGTGTGAAAATATTTATTTTCTTCCTCCTCTATCCTTGCACAAATGACTTAAACTATGTCTCCTATATTTGACGGTATTTGATTTTTTTTCTCACCCTTTCTTCCCCCTCCCCCCCCCTCCACCCCATGCACTCAGTCCACTGCTAACACATCTTTCCTGTAATGTGATAACCCAGAATTGCACATGATATCTGAGCTATGGCCTAGAGAGCATTGTATACAGTTCTAGCATTTCCTCCTTTTATTAATGAAAATAAAAATATAAAGGTAAGCATCCTGCTGGCCTCTTTAACCACCTTATCTATCTGTCCAGATACCTTTTTTATAAGGTCTGTGTACATAACTTCAAGCTTCTCTGTTCTTGTGCACTTCATTATCCTCCCATTTATTGTATATTTCCTTGCTGTTGCACCTCCATCTCCTCATTTCTCTGGATTAAATTTCATTTTCCACTATCTATATAATTTTCCTCTTCACTGTCAAGCTTTTGTGGCATTAGAAAACCTTCTCATGCCTCCCACGTTTAAGTCTAAATCATTAACAAGAAAGAGCAAGGGCTGGGTACTGAGCTCTGTATAACCCCAGCAGTAACTACCTTGCAGTCACAAAAATGCCCATCAACAATTACCCCTTTGCTACTTGTCACCTAACCAATTTTAGGTTCAATTTGCCACTCAACTTTGCATCTTGTAAACCTTTACCCTTTTGACTTGCCTGGTGTATGGGACATTGTCAAGAAAAACCCTCTGAAATCCACATTATTTTAAACAGTTGACAATATTGTAGAACATTTTGAAATTTAAAATATCTTCCGCTAATGATGACCTTGTATTGTACAGAAATCTGACAGTGAAGAAAGAAGTGTATCTGGTGAACAGAAGACGACTAGTCCTCCACGGTCTTCAGGAGCGAAGAAACAGTTGCCCTCAATACCAAAAAATGCTGTTCCTGTAACTAAACCTACTTCTCCCATCACATCTACCCAGTCAACAAATGGAACACATGCTTCATATGGTCCGTTTTACTTAGAATATTCTCTCCTTGCTGAATTGTAAGTAGTATCTTTATTTTCATTGTATTCCTAATAGTGGTGTATCACCTTTATCATTTTTAAGAATTTGTTAATCTACTGTTAATCCATGAAATTTGCAGAAATAAATGAAGTACTAAAATACGGCTAAGGATTGTTTATTGAATTTTGTGTTAGTGGCAACATTCTCAGTATGGTTCTTAACTACATCTTCACAGAATTCATAATGCTTTCCCCTTTGAAAGGGAAATCTCAGCATGGATTGGAAAAGGGCAGATCTAGTATATATACCAGAGCTGCAAGTTTTTTTAAGAAACCCTTGGTTCATTTGGATGGTCACTTGATCTTGTTGATCTGATGAAATTTGTACTTGACAATTCTGATATTCATGTTATTTTACAGTACCTTAGTTGTAAAGCAAAAGCTGCCTGGTGTCTACATACAACCTTCATATGGATCTGCATTAAGTAAGTATTGTCATTAAAAGGTAAAACTAGTTTTAGATAAACTATTTCTAATTTCCACCCCCCCCCCCCCCCAACACTTATTTAAACTAAAAATGTTGTCTTTTTTTTCTCTCCCAGTGTGGTTTGGAGTAATTTTCATTAGACATGGGTTGTACCAGGATGGTGTGTTTAAATTTACTATTTACATCCCTGACAACTATCCAGATGGAGAGTGTCCTGTAAGTGATGTTCAAACTTAATTCCTTTACATTGTGTATAATTTACACTCTCAAGTTGTACTGCGCTGATATCTGTTTACTGCACATTTTTTTTTAAAAGGTAAAACCAGTTTTGATTTGAATAGGGTAAAGTAATACTTTACATCACCATCTATGTCTCTGCTGTTAGTCTGCCAAATTGAGGAATGAATTAACAAATTATCTGAGTGCAATGTGCCATTCTTCCAAACAAAAACTGCAGCTGAACAGGGTCAAAAATACTTCCTCACTCTCTTCCTTTTCTTTTGTGTTGGACTGGGTGAGGTCTTTTGTGACACTTTTAGTGGCAGATCTGAGAAATGTCAGATTATTCCAGATAATCTCACAATGTTACTCTTGGAATGTTAAGCATCCTAAAGCTTGTAAATCTGCCGTTGGCTCTATTTACGGCCAGTATTCTAAATGACTTGAGGTTCCAGGAATCAAAGCAAAGTTGGACATGGGAGACTTTCAAATTATTTTGGGAAAAATTGATTAAAGTAGGGCCCAGATGCTGCATGAACTGCTAAGAATCTCCAGCAGTTTGTTTTTATAACCTATTTCATTACGTATTTCAATGCTAACCTTGCATTTTGGTTTAAGAATGCAGCTCTCAAAGTGCAAGCATTGGTCAGCAGTCAGCAGACAATCACGTTTATTTGTGAACATGTGTTAGAATATGTCAGTGCTAATGTGACTGGTAACCTGGGGTGGGGGAGATCACTGAGGCAGTAGACAACTGAATGTTCAGGTGGTATTATTGTCATCAGCAATCTTGTTGTAATGTAATATAGAAACTCAAAGTTGATGCATTTGGCTTTTTTTAAAATGATTTTTTTAAAAAATGCCCTTTTTGCCAACAGTAGCAATAACAAGGGAGAAGAAACATCCTGAACTGAAACAAAATTCAAGCCCCAGTTATATTTTAGAAGTTTTGTCTGTGCTGTGCTAGCAATGAAACCAACTGCTTTCAACTCTTGAATATCTTCCAAAGAATGTATTTAGATCTTTCATCTTTTTGCATTCTGCACCATTTTAGCGTTTGATGTTTGATATACCAGTCTTCCACCCACTAGTGGATCCAATGACAGGAGAATTGGATGTAAAAAGAGCATTCACAAAATGGAGGTTAGTACACTTTTAACTTTCCTCCACATTAATCAGTATCCGACCTATTTTAGTCTCTTGCACTAATGGATGAGTGGGTTGCTGCTTCTGTGGCAACAAATAGGGTCTGTGTGTGGTATAGATTTTATAAATGTGTTGGATCAAGCAAGCAGACAAGTCAACCAGACTGAGACATTATAAAATGGCAAACCAGGAAATAAAAGGACTGATTTTTAATTTTACAGGCATTTATTTTACCATTAATTCTACATTGTAATCTATTTTTTTAAAAGAACTGTCGCACCTCATTTCAACAAAACGTTTCACTGAGAATGCAATGAGATCAGTGTGCAAAAAGTTGGAATTGGTATCAAGTGACTATTTCTGTTTCAATTGCATCTGCAAAGAATGTGACAACCTGTGGTGGAGCACTGACAGCAACTTGGAGATTCTCCTATTTAAACTATGCCGGTGCCGGAAGTTGCCCTTGAAATTGTAGTCACAGCCTCAATTGATACTTTTTAAACAATCCTGGTCCCTCGTCCTCCTATGTTCCTCACCCCCTCAATTAGTGCAAACTAAGATGCACAATTTCCACACATTCTAAGATATCTTTATTGGTCACATGTACATCAAAACACACAGTGAAATGCATCTTTTGCGTAGAGTGTTCTGGGGGCAGCCCGCAAGTGTCGCCATGCTTCCGGCGCCAACATAGCATGCCTACAACTTCCTAACCCGTATGTCTTTGGAATGTGGGAGGAAACCGGAGCACCCCGAGGAAACACACGCAGACACGGGGAGAACCAAGCGTGAAGATATCTTAAGAGAACTTGGGTGAAGAAATCTGCCTATTACTCATTTATTTCCTGAAGATTAAGGGAAAAGTAGCAAATGTAAATGACACAATATATTTTGTGATCTTTCCTCATGCTTTTCTGTATACTTCCTACAGGCGAAATCATAATCACATCTGGCAGGTGTTAACGTATGCTCGTCGAGTGTTCTACAAGATTGATACAGTTATGCCATTGAATCCTGAAGCTGCAGTACTGTAAGCTTTGAAAATTTGTGGCCTATCTAAATGCAAGTTGTTCTAAGGCCTCAACTCTAAAATAGTAATTTGTACCTGACTTGTGGACAGAATTATAGACCGGTCTGAGTTTTTGTTTTAAAGAACAGGTTAACAATCTCTATTTTGGAATCAGCCACAAAGTGGTGGCATTCTCTGCTGACCCTGCAGCTGTCCACAAAGATCTAGTTATTGCTGGCATACATTTCTCCCTCCTAACAATGTCCCCTCCTAACACTTGGGTATCTACCAATAATCATCAGGTAGGCTGAGCAGCCAATCACAATGAAGAATCCTTGGTCATCAAACCAAGTAAAAACACAATTTGTTGCTAAAATTTTGAAAATGTAAATTGTAATATTTATGAATGATGAAATATCACTAAAATACTATTTTAAAATCCATTTTTTGAAACATTTGACCATCTTGTAGAAATTGTTTCTGTAAGGCTAGAGAAATTGTTAAGCAAGAAGTGGGGTTATTTTGCCATTTTAAAAACCTGCTTTGTTGCATGGAGTGTGAGCATTACATTTTCAGAGTATACTTTACCTGTACAGAGAGGATGGGTTACACCCAAATCCGAGGGGGGGGGCCAATATCCTTGCAGCCAGGTTTGCTAGGGTGGTCTGGGAGGGTTTAAACTAGTTTGCGAGGGGGATGGGAACCAGAGGGGTAGGTCAGAGGAAGAAGGGGATGGGGGAAAAGTCAGATCTAACAGGTAGAGAGGCTTTGAGGAAGGAGAAGCAGAGTACAGGCTATAAAAGTAGAAAGGTGGATGGGCTAAAGTGTATTTACTTAAATGCAAGAAGCATCAGGAATAAGGGTGAGCTGAGAGCTTGGATAAGTACATGGGACTACGATATTGTGGCTATTACAGAGACATGGCTGACACCAGGGCAGGAATGGATATTGAATATTCCTGGTTTTCAGTGTTTTAAAAGGGATAGGGAGGGGGGGAGAAGAGGAGGAGGGGTGGCGATACTGGTCAGGGACAATATTACAGCTGCAGAAAGGGTGGATAATGTATAACCCACATAAGGTGGGTTAGCAAGTTTGCAGATGACACAAAGATCGATGGTGTTGTGGATAGTGTGGAGGGCTGTCGAAGCTTACAGAAGGATATTGATAGGATGCAGAGCTGGGCTGAGAAGTGGCAGATGGAGTTCAGTCAGGAGAAGTGTGAGGTGGTACACTTTGGAAGGACAAACTCCAAGGCGGAGTACAAGGCTAATGGCAGGATTCTGGAGGAGCAGAGGGATCTGGGGGTTCATATCCACAGATCACTGAAAGTTGCCTCACAGTCTCATAGGGTAGTTAAGAAAGCTTATAGGATGTTAGCTTTCATAAGTCGTGGGATCGAGTTTAGGAGCCGCGAAGTAAAGTTGCAGCTTTACAAAACTCTGGTTAGACCACACTTAGAGCACTGTGTCCACTTCTGGCCACCTCATTATAGGAAGGATGTGGAGGTGTTGGAAAGGGTGCAGAGGAGATTTACCAGGATGCTGCTTGGATTGGAGAGTATGGATTATGAGGAGAGACTAAAGGAGCTAGGGCTTTACTCATTGGAGAGAAGGAGGATGAGGGGAGACATGATGGAGGTATACAAAATATTAAGAGGAATAGATAGAGCAGACAGCCAACGCCTCTTTCCCAGGGCACCAATGCTCAATACAAGAGGGCATGGCTTTAAAGTAATGGGTGGAAAGTTCAAGGGACATGTCAGAGGGAGGTTTTTCACCCAGAGAGTGGTTGGTGCATGGAATGTGCTGCCTGGGGTGGTGGTGGAGGCTGATATGCTGGTCAACTTCAAGAGGTTGTTGGATAGGCATATGGAGGAATTTAAAATAGAGGGATATGTGGGAGAAAGGGGGTAGATAGTCTTAGGTGTGGTTTGAAGGTCGGCACAACATGGTGGGCCAAAGGGCCTGTATTGTGTTGTATTGTTCTATGGTTTAGTGTCTAAGTTTAATTATTGAATGTTAAGCTGGAGAAGATCAGAAAACAATGGTTACTAACGAAGAGCAGGGAATCGCTGGCAGCAGCTTTTCTATTATCATGCTTAACTGTGCATGTGTGTATTGGGAAGTTGTTGCCAGTTTCGTGGAGTTGTAATAGTCATCATTACATTTGCAAAATCTAAGCCGTTTATTGTGGTGTTGATAAATGTTTGTGTTTTCAGTGACCTTTCAAAAATACTGCTAGTTATGAACTGAATATTTGAAACTTCAGGAGGTAAATGTTGGGGGGAAATGAGTAAGCTTGTCTTGCAGTTTTTTAATGGAAAATATGATTTGAACAGTGCTTGGGATATTGATGCACCTTCCATCCCTTTAAGTTGCCTTAAAACGTCATGGGAATTTTCTGGTCCAATGCCTATTAGCTGCGTTGCTAAAATGCCACTGTGTGTAAACGGGCTTGCACTGTTGCTTGGCACTACAGAGCAGTTGTGTCTGTGTGCACGTCTTGTGATTTGTGAGGTTATTACTTGGATAAAAATCTTTTTCTTTTAATTAACTTTAATCATCCTCCATATTCTATAATGATTTTAGAGGATATGAATTAAAGATTAAAAGCAAGCACAATAGTTTAAAGCACTGTCTATTTACGTCTACATCTTTCAATTGTTCTCAAACATGTTTAATTAGAAACCATTGCACTACTCAATCTGAAATTGTATTTTCTTTTTCAGATATGAAAAAGACATTCATTTATTCAAAAGTAAAGTAATTGATAGTGTGAAACTATGCAACAGTCATCTCTTTGATCAACCCAAAATGGATGACCCTTATGCAATTAGGTGAGTTTTCATAAATTTTAGTTTTGAGACTAATTCTGATACCTGCCCATCAAACTAAAATTTGTTTGTATCCAACCTGCTTTCGAAGTGTGTGTATATAGTAGTATATGACTGCTGTCTTGTTCTTGTCATGTGGAAAAGATCATTTGATTTTTATCTACAAATGGCAATTTTACATTTGATTGCCTTTTTCAAAAAATATATAACCAGGTTTGTTGGAATTTTCCCAGCTTGAACAATAAGCTGTGACTAAAATGAAGTCTCATGTACTCTTAACCTGTCCTTTGTGTGAATAAGTTTATTGAAAAGGTGTCCTTAAAGATTTTAGGGCACATAATTTCTTTCAGCCAAGTGCCAGAGAAATCAAAATTTTAATATGGCCTTTTTAAATAATGCCATTTATTGGAGCCCCTTGTTTTTTTTTGATGTTGCTGTACTGCTTAAATAATAACTAAGTTTGTACTGACAATATTTGTGAAACTGGCATCTTGCAGAAGTGGTTTTGAGAGTATCTAGCTGCCTACCTGATGAACTAACATTGGCCAGTACACCTGGCCTATTATTCCAGACACTTAAGTAAGATTTTTGACATTCCCTTCTGCCTGAGGCAATCAAAATATATGTTTTGGAGATTCTTCATGGCACAAGTTATTGCAATCTACTTTTACATTATATCAAATTTAAATTTTCAGTAATTTGAATTAAGTTAATAAATTACTTTAAGCATTCTTTAAGTTTTCTTGATAGGATTTATCTTATTATATGTAATACAAGATGTTTTTGGGATCAGCTTTCCTCTGCACTGCCTGTGTTGTAACCTACAGTAGATTGCTTGCTGATTTATAGAACTTTAGTCCTGTTGACTTTTTGTTCTATTAACATTAAGCACGTATCACAATGAGCAAATGAACTGTTTCACCTATTTACCACTCAGGTGCCAAGCATAAAAATCTTTGCAACTATGCTTGACTTTGCAGTAATGTTGAGATTCTAATTGTTGCTGAGGATAGTAAAGACAGAATTTGCTTCCAGTCCTATATTAAGCTGGGGCATAGAAACCAGCAATCCCAGTTGTGACTGAAGTGAGCATCAATTTCCTTGGCTTTAAAGACTCCAGATGAACTGAATGGTTTCTCTTAAGACTGAGAAATCAAATGGTCACTTGGAAAAGCTATTTGAGGACTGTCAATACTTGTGGAATCTCATACCAGCAAGGCAGCATTGACTTTAAAGGAGATAAAAATTCTTATCTTCATGTGCAAAGTGAGAAGTTGTTGTTATTTTTCTTTTCAAAAACAAAAATACCTGTTTCTTCCAAAGCTTTTCACCCTGGAATCCAGCAGTACATGAAGAAGCCAGAGAGAAGATGTTAACTCAAAAGGTAAATTTCCAGCATGTGTATTGAAAAGCATTTTGTTATTAGCTAATGTGTCAACCAGCTGAGCCATTCCCCATCGCAAACATCATGTGCAATCCTTGAACTCAATCACAGCTTCCATTTCATGACTCACTACTGCCATGTATTCATATTGGATGATTGCTGGAAAACAGGTGCTTCTGTGCATTTCAAACAAAGCTTGTGCAAAGGGTTTTTTTTTGATTAACCTGCATTAATTTTTTTTGTTCTCATTGCATCATTGAGAGTTACCACTTGAGAGTAATCTGCTAAACTAGCAGTTCCCATTGCTCTTTTCAGTAGCAATACTGAAATAATAGTTTTCAGCTCTTATTTTTCCTGTCGCTTTGTTTTCATGCACCCTTTCTACCCAACCCATTCACAAATGTTTAAAGTTCAAACATCATCTTGGACTTGGTTCTTTTACTGTTTTACCTTACCTTACCCAAACTCACCCAGGTTCAGACTCGTGCTGCCTAGTCCCCAAGTCCCTCCCTTGGCCTCTACTATAGTCATTTTTGGCCTCTACTATAGTCATTTTTAAGATGCTGTTTAAAATTTACCTTTTTAGATTGGACTTCTGTTTACTTGTCTTAACATCTCCTTGTATGGCTTGGAGACTTATTTTGGTTATGGTGCTGTAGAATATTTACTGTGTTAAACTTCCATTTACCATTTTAGTGGAGTTTTTCTTCATATAGGTTTTTTCTCCTCTATCGGTGGGAAAGCTTTCTGCCCCTCCCCACTTTTAAAATAAACTTCCAACTTGCCTCTTCCACTACTTTTTTAATCGTTCACTTACAGACTTTGTAAAATGCTTCAAGGATGTAGTTATAAAAGTTGTGATACTATTTTCCATCTTATTTGGCATTTTGTGCATCATTAAGTTAGAATTGTGAGATGCATGGTAATTTTACTTTTTCTCTTGCCTAGAGAAAGCCTGAAGAACAGACCAAAAGCATGCATGTGTCTGGTCTTTCCTGGGTAAAACCTGGTTCAACACAACCTTTCAGCAAGGATGAAAATGCTGCACAAACCTAGTACATCCTATCAACGGCACAACAGGCACTTTCTACCCGTGAGGCATAATGGACCAGGTTAATTGAGATTATAATTGTTCTTTGTTGGTGCAGATGCTGGACTTGCTTTTAGCAGCAACAGTTTAAAAACAAACTGCAGAAGATGGTGTTCCTTGCGCATAAATTATAAAAATTTTAAACTTTTGTTTGAATTCAACTTTTAAAGTTTGTAAAACTTGCATTTTCGAGACCTCTACTACCTAGGTAATCTTGGCAATACAACTATCAATTATGTTGGGGTGGTTAACTGAATTGCGTGGTTCTTTCATAAAGATGTCACCATTTTTGTAATACTGCCATTACGATGTAGAAATGTTTTTCATGTTTTGGGGCTGGCCACTAGAGTTTTAAGATTTTGAGTTTGGACATTCAGTAATCATTCAGATCAACTATATTTTACATAGTGTATGACTATTTGCAGTTTTCATAAAATCACAATTGAGTTTTCTAATGTAAATATTAGCATATAAATTTTGTAAATAGCATTTTTGACCCTATAGTTAGCACTTTGAGATGAAATGGTGCTGAAAGTGACATCAGTTCATTGGATATACATTTGGGTAGGTTGGTCTGTTAAAGGAACAGGTAGTGCATTCAGTGGGGCCCCAAGCTTTGTAATTTTGGTGATCTTTATATGCTGTGTATGAATAAGTAATTCAGTTCAAAGAAGAATATTTCCTAGATGTTCATGTTCTAATTATCTTGTGCAATAAAGCAGCACATAATGTAATAAAAGTGCTGTTTCCTTGCAGTGGGGTCTATTAAAAGGTGAAGTAGCTGCAGGCCAAGCAACTGATGTCATTATGGCTTAAACTTTAAAATAAAAACAAACTAAAACTGCTGACTACTTTTTTATATTTGTTTAGTGTGTGCACGTATGTACTTTTGCTGCATGATGTCCCTTCCCATTGAAGCCCTTTTGGCTTTGATTGCCACTGATGATCTTATTAGTTATTTTGGTAGAAAGCTGACCATTTGCAGTTGTTTGTGTTTGCCAGTGGATGGCACTGTGGTGCAAATTGATTATCTCTGGCTTCTGCTCTTGTGCAATCTTTCATTCAACTGTTAACTTTGAATGTTAATCTCTTGATCTTGTTTTTGAGTTCTTCCCTTTTCTCTGACCTGCTCTGCCTTGCCTCCCACACTCTATGCTAGACCTTCAGCACAACAAACAGTAATCAGCTTCTTTGTGTCCTGCAGTGCATTTATCTTCGCCATCTCTGGTCTTGCAAACAAAAAGGTAAATTTTTTGTTTTGTGTCACTTCCCTCCCCTCCCCCCCCCCTCCCCCCCCCAATATAAAGTAGATTTGTGCCAATAATTTTTTTTCTTCTAAGTATCTTTGCAATCTAACCAATGATTGAGGGTTTTAAAAAATGGATTAACCATCACCACATCCATAATTCTACTTCCTCTTCCCCTGCATTTTACTTTTGTTATTGTCGTCTTTTGGTCTGATATCATGTGTTGTCATACAAGCCATTGCAGGAATTTGACCTGAACTCCCATGTGCAATGCAATAGGAGATCAGCCACTGTTTGAAATAATGGATTGCTTTTCACAAAATGAGGCCAAAAGTTAGTAATTAAACTGCTATATAAGAGGGAAGAGGCTTTGAAAACTTTTTCAGTGAATACACCACACCCTAGATTTTTTCTTTAACCATTAAACACAGATACTGACTTTGACCAAAAAAATCTTAGTAGTTTTATAATTCCATTTGCTCCAACCCAAGTTGCATGTACAAACTGGTCTTCAAGAATAATAGGAGCACGGCTGCTTCCAGCATGCTGTGTAGAATCTTAAATTAACAAAGTCAGCTTAAGAAATAAACAGGAGTCAGCTATTTGGTCCCTTGTGCCTGCTCCATAATATTATTATTGTGGGCAGTCTTATCTCAGCATGACTCTTTTGCTAATCCCATAGCCCAAGATTCCATTAATATCTAAAGTCTATTTGGTTTTTTGCCTTGTATGGCTAAAGCACAAGTAGCAGGATGTGGGCTGTTTCTTTCTCTCCACTTCCACCTCCACCCCACCCCCCACCCCCCCCCCCCCCCCCCAGAAAAGATGTTCCAGAGCACTGTAAAGAAAAATATCCACCAGCTACTTGCATCTAAAAATGTACACTTATCCTGATGTTTTGAGTTATCTCCAAGTTGATGAAAAACTGCAGCTTGTTAATGTCAACATTTGAAGATCCTCCAAACACACCAACGGGTGTTTACAAAAGGGAACAAATCTTTTCTATGGAATCCTGAGTGTTGTATTTTCAGCTAGATAAAATAAGCTCATGGCATAATCAGAGATGACTGATGTGAATGCTTTTGAAAGTTTTACTGCAAAATAGCAGAAAATGCTTGCTGTTCAGACGGCTCACTATCTGAAAGAGCAGGGCTGGCTTAAATTAATCAGCAAAAAACCACCAAACAAAAGCTGCACTAAAAAGGGTTGTTTTGAAATATGTGATTTTTTTTTTTGGCCTCAAGTTTATGAGACTCAAACTCACAGAAAACTTCAGGATTATTTTCCTTTTATGTACAGCAGTACACTTGAGTTTTCTTTGGTCTAGGAATAAGCAAACATTTACAATTTTATAACAATCTCCCAAATTATAAATTATGGACAAATAACTAAAATAGAGTCTTGTGCCAACATGCAAGGGCAGATGTGGATAAAGAAATGTTGGTGCAGATGATTAATTTCCATCAACTTTTACAGAAATAGAAATAAATTATAGTAACCTGTTTTGTTTTTGTTTAAGACGTGATGATAAAACTGCTTGATCAAAAACCATTTTCTACTTCAGTAACATACAAGTCATTTTATAAAAGGATGCAGACACATACAAATGTTAAATCATCAGATATCACAACTTTTACAGAGATACAACACAAAACATTTTCTTTAAAGAATCAGTTATAATTTAAATACTTTGAAGATTAACAAATTTTAAAGCAAGTTGTTTTTTAGACACACTTGAGGGGTCCCTGTTTAACATAAGTGACCAGTAGTATTGCAGTAATTCCCATTGTTATCTGGGCTAAGCTCATGTACTGCAAAGTACGGTACAATAACCACCATACCCACTTAACTAAAGAATTGATATCCAAAATCAATTATCCCCTTAATCTTTTAAAATCCTATGCAGAATTGTGTTCGAGGACTGGTATTAAAAATGTAAACCCATATATTCAAAATTTTACTATTGACTTTTTGTATTGCCTTAAAACTCGCACATTCACAGATAATTGGGTAAAGACCATTTGAGGCAATTCTTTTTCTGTTTTGAGTGAACTGCAATAATGCATTTGCATTTTGACTTTAGATGTTTTCAACTGATCTGAGCAACCTGGTGAATCTGCAGTGTCTACAGTGCCCAATAAGATTTGCTAACTTCTAAGATCTGAATGCTATCATCTCAATCTATATTTTCAGTACCCAGGATGCAGCAATGTCTTCCTATTGGGCATCTCTACTGCCAAGAAAATAATACATGACTAATATAGAGATTGCTGTCCTACTTACCATAACATTTGCATCTGGTTAAGATTTGTATTACCAAGGCATGGTGAATGGAGCTGACAGGAATATATAAAAACTGAATTAAGTTCTTGTGAACCTGATGCATTTGAACCATTAAAGAACTGATGAGAACTATTTGCTTACCTTTCCTCTTCTGGTTGGCTGCTGCTTAAAAACCAAATTTTAATGCCAATTAAGTAATAATAAAGTAGCATACAAACTGTAGTCCAAACACGGAGGACAAGATAGCTACAAGGTATCACAAATTTCCAATACAAGTGCCATGGAAAACTGACACTTCTGCTGAAGGTATGGCAGGTGATTGGAAGGAAAGTAATGCCATGCCTTTCTTGCTTTGTCTACTGCCTGATTGTTTCCAGGTAAGAGACTTTGAAATCTGACTACCAGGACATTTAAAGATGTATGTTAAAATTTTAAATAATTACTCAATTTCTCTGAATAAATCTATTGACTGAAATTTATTTAATATAATTTCAATGTACAAGAGTTTGTGTATGGAGTTTACTAAATTCAGGACCCACATTGTTATTTCTGTTCTATTGGGTGCATATGGTGCTTGGTAGTAATTGGTTGTTAATTTAAGAGCCGTAGAATACCTGGCAGGAAGTGTGAATGGCAGTTGAATAGCTGACTTCAGACTGTGACAACTCCTGTCGCAGGATACTGGTTTCTACTCTACCCCACTGCGGTCTTTTTGTGCTCTGATTGGTGTAAGATCACACTGTCCGTTCATTTTTTTTTTGGTTACTGAATAATTCCATCTGCATTTTCTAAGCTAGAAAACATCTGTATTGTGGCAAAAGATGTGTAGTTCAGGAGGCATTTCTGATAAAAGACTAGCAAAAACATTCGCAGTGGATTAGTGTCTGTTATCAGTGAGGCTATTAAATCAGCAAACAGGTGATTAACTATTTGGTTCTGAATCTAATTGATTGTATGTTCCACATGCTAATAGCAGATGCTATCTGAGTTGCACTACAATTGCAGAGACTGATACAGCTATAACATTCAAGGTTACTAAATGTAATTTGACAGAACTGGTGTACCCCAAATTTACTGCACCCATCATTACTATTGTGAGGTAGACAATCTGAGCAAGCAGGCAAAGCACTGGCTTGTGTGCAGTGGACCTTCTCTGAAGGTGGGGTAAGTGTTGCACGAATGTTCCTTTTTAAGGTTATTTAACTCAAGATTATCAATATGAAAGTCTGTGATTCTGGACATCTTAGTTTGATTCTTTGAATTGTGTTTGAAAGATCATCTTGAGCTATGGGATGCTGTTTAAAATCTTGGACTGATTAATCCTGGTGAGAATATGTTGTATTGGAAAAAGAACCATTGAGGAGTTCTTGTTTGGAGAAGTGAGACTGCAGATGCTGGAGAAAATCAGCGGCTCAGCTAGCATCAATGGAGGGAAATGGATAGTCAATGTCTTGGGGTGAGACCCTTCATCTGGACTGGTAGTCAAAACATCAACCGTTTATTTCCCTCCGTAGGTGCTGCCTGACCTGCTGAGTTCCTCCAGGATTTTGTGTATTGCTCCAGATTCCAGTATCTGGAAAAACTCGTGTTTCAGTTGTTCTATTACATGCACTATCTGCACCATTGTTCATACACTTAAATAAATTCTTTTATCTCTGCACAGCCTAAGGCTTGAATGATGACTATTCAGTACACCTACTGAGGACAAAGATTGCATGACAACAATGTGCCCAGTTTCTTTCTTAACTCTTGAAGTCCCACTGCATTTAAATATTCAATGGTCTTTAATTGAAAACTTTCTCTTTCTAAATGTTGCCTGACCTGCATTTTGTTTTTTTGGCAGTCGATTAGCATGCTAATCAATAGAAAAGGTAAGGTCTAAGCACCATATCAAGCATGAAAACCTAAAAATATAACAGGGCATCTTCCTTTGGATAACCAATATTCTTTTAAGTGGAAACTTCTGCTTTAACATTTTCTCTCCTGAGCTGCTGGCTCCAGTCTACCATTTTAAGCTCCCACTATGTTACATTTATGACAGTTCTGTACTTATTATTAGCATACTATTCTTGTAGGATCTGACCTTCCAAGTTCACTGAACATGTGTTGCCAGTTTTGGGCACCAAAATCCATTATGCATAAACTGATTGGCACATTGACTGTAATCCTTGAACGTGGAATGCTGAGTGTGTAGGAGGTATAAACTCATCCATGGGAATTTTTACTCTCTTGTCCAATCTGAGCAGTAGTTACACCAAAGGGTTGTATATCAGTAATTAGATCACATCCTAAAGCTTTGCTTTGAAAACAACCTGTCCTTTCTAAAATTTATTAAAATTTTAACATTTAATGAGCTTACATACAAATGTATTAATAGTACAATTGAATTTGGTATGAAAAAACTTGTTATAAGCCTATTTTAATATTTATTTCAGAAAAGCTTAAATAATAAAATGCAATTTTAAAATACTTTGCTTCACAAATCTCTTAACCTAAAATGCTCCTCTCTTCAACAGTCTGATCTGTTAAGATGAGCTGCTTTACAAAGCAAGAAACTGGATATCTGTTAAAGCATTTGACCCTTTTTTGTCCATTTTGCACTTTCCTACAGCATGTGGTCACTGCCTATATGACTTGGCAAAAGCTTTAAGCATAGTTGTAATTCTCTCTGGTCTGCTTTTCAGTTTCTGGGACCCGAGGGGAGGGGGAAGTCATGGAAGTTGATACAATTAGAGGATACTTGTGCCAAAGCCCATACTGTTTCTCAGCAAATTACCAAAGTAATGAGGCACAAATAGAATCAGTGTGAGCCTCTGTCATTGGCCACATCTTGCAAACGTCTATATAATGCAGTATGGTTCTCTTGACAAACCCTCTTAGCTGGCACTTCACTACCATCATCTAATGTCAAGCCACGTTTCTTGGTTGGAGTTTCACCAGTCTTAATCATGCTGTTGATATCTCTCAGTCTCTGTAGGTGGAGGGGAAAAAACAAAGGAATCATTTTGAGTTGTGAGGAAGAAAATTTGGCTTGTTTCTAAAGTTCACATTCAGTATTTGAGCAGAAGAGTGGGATTAATAAGGTGGTGAAAAATAATGGCACATATTTGTTCAAATGGCTTATTTTGACATGTCTATCAGAACAGGAACTTTAATTTGCTGTATAACCTCTGTATCTCAACATTTTCTACTTTTATACTCAAATGACTGGCAGAAAATATCCAGAGAAATGATAATTAGAAATGCACTGTGCTCATGCAGTTTTCCCAAGGATATCAAATGTTAAATAAGTGCAAGATATCAAGCTCCAGCCTTAAACTGAATCACTTGTTTCAGGGCAAGACACCATCTTGGAAAAGGAGTTAAAGCTTAAATTAGGAACAGTTGCCTAAAGGACTTAACTGTCAGTTGCAGAGTAGAGTCAGAGTTGTACAGCATAGAAAATGGTCCTTTTGGCCCACTGCTAACCATCTACACTAATCCAACCTACCTCCATTAATTCCATACCCTTCTATAGCTTGTTCATTCAAGTGCCAGTCCAGATGTCTCCCTAAAGTGTTGTTACAGTTCCTGCCTCCACCTCCAAATGCCAACTATGCTGTGAGAAAAAAATTCCCCTCGCATCCCCTATGCCCTCTAGTTTTAGATGCCCCCACCATGAAAAGTGGGCACTGACTATCTAACCCCCCCCAATTTTATGTACCTCCATCATGTCACCTCTCGGCCTCCTTTTGCTCCAGGGGAAAACAAATCCAGTCTATCCCATCTTTCCATATAATTTCAAGTCTTCCAATCCAGGCAACATCTTTGTGAATCTTTTCTGTACTCCCTGGCTTAATCACATCTTTCTTGTAATGTGGTGCACAGAACTGCCCACAATATTCCCAGTGTGGCCTAAACAATGTTTTGTATAACTACAACATGCTGTCCCAACTCTTGTACTCAATACCTCAACCAACGAAGACAAGTATCCCATATGCCACCTTCACCATCCTGTGTCGTCATTCCCATGGAATTATGTACTTGTACCTCCCAAGGTCTCCCAGTTCAACAACACAAACCAGGGCAGGACATACGTAGTGAATAGCAGGACCCTGGGGTAACTTCCAAAAACACGACTTCACACTTGTCTGAGTTAAATTCCATCTGTCCTTTCTTTGCCCACTTCCACATTTGATCAACATCCTTTGTAACCTTAAGCAATCTTCTTCACTATCCATTTACACCAGCAATTTTTGTGTCATCTGCAAACTTACTAATCATTACCACCAACATTCTCATCCAAATCATTAATATATACTGTATATATGACAAACAGAGGACCTCGCACACCACTGGTTTCAGGCCATCAATCTTAAAAACCCTCCACTACCACTCTCTGCATCCTACCACTAAGCTAATTTTGTATCCAATTGGCTAACTCGCCCTGGATCCCATGTATTCCAACCTTCCAGATCAGCCTACTATGTAGAACCTTGTTGGATTTCAGCAAGGCGTTTAACATCTACCACCCTGCCATCATCAGTTCCCTGGGTCATCTCCTCAAAAAAAAACTATCAAATTCATGAGTCATGATCTCCCATGCATAAAACCATGCTGACTAGCCCTAGTCACTCCTTGCTATTCCAAATACAAACAAATCTTATCTGAGTCCCTTCCAATAACTTTCCCATCACTATCGTCAGGCTCACTGGCCTGTAGTTTGCTGGCTTACCCCTACTGCCCTTCTTAAATAAAGATTCAACATCAGCTAACAAAGTCACAGAAATCTCTGCCAAGGCCCCAGCAATCTCCTCCCTTGCTTCCCATTACATCCCAGGAAGCACCTGGTCAGGCCCTGAGGATTCATCCACCTTTTTTTCAGGACCTTCTGCACCAACTCTCATTATGCTGTTATGCTCCAGAATGTTACTGTTTTCTCCCCTGAACTCACTAGCTTATACATCCTTCTCCACAGTAAATAGTATTCACTTGAGATCTTGCCCATTTTCCATGGCTCCACAAATAGATTACCAAGTTTATTCTAAAAGGAACTTGCTCTCTCCCTAGCTACCCTTTCATTCTTAATGTACTTAGAATCTTTTAGGATTCTCCTTTAACTTACCTGCGAGGGATATCTCATGGCCCCTTCTTGCCCTCCTAATTTCCTCTCACTCTTCAAGGTACTCACTTGATCTCAGCTAACTACACCTGACATATACTACCTCTTTTTTTCCTCAGCACACTCACAATATCCTTCATCAAATACTAGCCCTAATATGAAAAACACAATGACGCTGGAGGAACTCAGTGGGCCAGGCAGCATCAGTGGAGAAAAGCAGGCAGTCAACGTTTTGGGTCAGGACCCTTCTTCAGGACTGAAGATAGGAAAAGGGAAGCCAATATCGAGGAGGGAAAAGTAGAGCAGTGGTAGGTGGACAAAAGAGGGGAGATAGGGGTGGGTACAAGGTGGTGATAGGTAGATGCAGGTCAGAGATAGTGATGGGGAGGAGGGGAGAGCAGATCCACTGGGGGAAGGGTCAAAGGTAAGGAGAGAGGGGGCAAAGAAAATAAGGCTAGGAAAGGGAAGAAGAGAAGCAGCATGGTGGGGGGGGGGCAGGGATTGTAAAAACAGTGACAGCTTCCCTTTCTTGCCTTATTTTCTACTTTTCCCTCTTTCCTTACCTTTGACCCATTTCCTCCCCCCCCCCCAGTAGATCTGCTCTCCCCTCCTCCCCAACACCTGCCTATCACCACTTTGTGTCCACCCCACCTCCCCTCTTTCGTCCACCTATCACTGCTCTGCTTTTCCATCCTATAGATTGGGCCTCCTCTCTTCCATCTTCAGTCCTGAAGAGGGGTCTTGACCTGAACGTTGACCGCCTGCTTTTCTCCACAGATGCTGCCTAGCCTGCTGAGTTCCTCCAGCATAGTGTTTTTCAATTAGACCTAATATCCTTTTTCCTAAGTGTCTAACTTGTCAGGAGAAAGTTTATTGCAGAGGGATTTCAAGTACCACTTGAAGGTCATAGAGTCGTGTAGAATCAGAGAGGTACAGCATGGAAACAGACCCTTCGGCCCAATGTGGCCACACCACCCATTAAGCATCCTTAAACTAACCCCATTCTTTTCTTCCCCTATTCCCATAAATTCCCCTCCAAGTTCTACCACTCATCTACACCCCCAAGGACAGTTTATAGTAGCCAATTAACCTGCCAACCTAAACATCTTAGAAAGTACACAGGCAGCATCAGAGATTTGGATTGAACAGGGGTCACTGGAGCTGAGAGGCAGGAGCTATTATGCTGCTCCATGTGCTAGATATTTGAAAAGTCCTGAAACACAGCAGAACCTTTAAAAAAATATATTTTCTTATGACCTAGGAGGTCATTCAGCCCAAGTTTATGTTGGTTCTCAGCAATCCATTAGTCCCACTCCCCCACTTACTAGCCCTGTAACCATTTTTCTCTCACATGCCCAATAATTCTTACCTAATTCTCGTGCCATATCACCTACACCAGAGGTAATTTACAGTTGCCAATTGCCCTACCAGCATATCTTTGGGATGCAGGAAGAAACCAGAGAACCTGGGGGAAGGCCACGAGGTCATAGGGAGAATGTGAAAAGTCAGTGCAGATCAAACCTGGGATGCAGGAATGTGTCCAAAAATTCTAAGAATATCACCAAAAAAAAAAATAGATGGTGTGTACACTTAAATACCGGAGAAAAGAGAGTGCTATGGTACCAGGATTGTAAGAGGACAGGGTGGAGTTGGCAGAGCAACACCTGCTGCTCCATGAGAGAGTGAGACAAGTGCTGAACACTTCTGCAGCTCTTCCATGATCTCTAGGACCACGTTCGAAAACCTGTATGTTCTCTCTATCCTTAATCATGGCACAGTGAGACATCCAGAAGATTCCACAATTAAATACAGAATCTACACACTGCACAAAATCTATATCTAATCAGCAGTTGAGTGCTTAATCTGCAGACATTTTTAGTACCACCAGACAAGTTCGGATACCAGTGATCAGCAATCAGGACCAAATTATCGCTGGATCTGTCTTTCAGACAGATCTCAAGTTCA
This sequence comes from Pristis pectinata, assembly GCF_009764475.1. Taxonomy (NCBI): domain Eukaryota; kingdom Metazoa; phylum Chordata; class Chondrichthyes; order Rhinopristiformes; family Pristidae; genus Pristis; species Pristis pectinata. Next base: position 33,848,997 of record NC_067417.1, on the reverse strand, counting down.
TTATTGAGCACTGCTCCAATATTTCTAACTAACTTGTGTTTGTAAGGATTGTGACAAATCTGTTTATCATTGGCAGTGGTAGATGTGTAGTTTTGATTATACATTGACATTTTTTTTAAAAGAATTGTGACTCACCTTTGAAGGACTTCTGCTGAAACAATAAAACATCTTTTCTCGTGGTGAAAGGGAACCTCCATTCTTATGTGGTGAAATATAAATGGAGTGATGCTGAGAGAGTAAGACTCTGCGTGGTGATCCAGTCCGTACAGATGGGAAGGGAGATAAAGGAGGAGCTTCACTCTGTAAAAACAAATTCATACCCAAATTTAAGTACACATGCAGTAATACTATTTTAAATATTACAATGTATTCCAGGTTTTCATTTGTAATTTATAAAACTCTTTCATCATCTTGACCATTGATACAGCACTAAATAACAGTTTTATTCCAAAACTGGTACTTTGCAAACTGGTTACCCTGTTTGTTATTTAAGAAGTTGCTCAGCATTTCTCTTAGAACTTGTGATACCAGCTAATAACAATCTGAAATTCCATTTTCACTGTGTTAAAATAGTCCTTTAAGATATAAACAAGATAAATAGTTTACAGTGCACAGTATCAGTGGTAAGATCTAGATATTTTATAGTTGGGTACCTCAAAATAGATTGTAACTGTTGCTAAATTCTTAAAGCTATCTTCTGTATGTTTGAATCACACAATACCACCTTACAGCAGTCAATATTTAATGTGCACTACCGAACAAAATAGAAGACTAGATAAATCATTTTATTCTATTTCACATTTCCTTTTTGAAGTAACTGTTATTTTGCAAAACAAGTGTCCTCTGAATAAAGTTTTATCATAATTTCCTCACCATGATGCAAAGTAAATGTTTTCTTAACCCTTAATAATGATAGTCTATAAATAGAGCTCACAATGTAGTTCAATTGTTTATCATTTATAAAGTGTAGCCATAATGACTTTTCAATATAATTTAAGATTTCGGGTATGTGTTCATCATTAAGCATCAAAATATGTACACCCTATATTTTAATGTAATGATCTGCAGAAACAAGACATTTGTAAAAAGGATATACAAGCATGCCCTCAACATCATTTGATCTGGTGGGCAGAATGCTGATCATTTAGCTTCTGGAATCTGGGTTTGATTCCAACCTGTTGTGATGGACAGGATAATTCCTCAGTAAACAACTTCAGCCCATCCTTAATCTTGGGTGAGCCCACAGCACAATCATCTCCATATTTTGTTAACAATTCATCCAATTGCCATCAACCACTTGATTGTTTTTCTAAACCAAAAAATTTACAGGACACCTGATGTGAAATAAGAATTCACAGCTGTACTATTGGAGCATTTAGTCTAAAAAAAATTAGAGTTAAGGCATTTTGTTGGTAAAGAATGTTGTTCTGCACCATTAGACATTATCAATTAGCTTCTTTCCCTTATCTTCCCACCCCAAGTATTGTAAATATTTTTTTATTCATGGAGAGAATTTCAGAGTTTTGGTTGTGTACAGCAAACATTCCGAACTGTATTGTTACAAATATAGATGCAGATTGAATTATAAATGTTATAGTTCTTTCTTGTGGCACAATCTGGGAAATACAGCTCTACAATTTAAACTAGCAACAGACAAATCAAGGACAATGTGGAAATCCAATACACTGATGAACTACATTGACATATATTTTAGCAGCATAAATCAGGGCAGAATGATTTCTCATGAAGTTCCCAAAGGGTGAAATTACACAACCAACAGGCTACCATGCCTGAACACCAGCTACTTCAGGGAAGCACAGCAACCACAAAAATACACTTCAGATATGTGAACACTACCCACAATTATAAACCAGCTTGCAAGCTACAATCACCACGCTCTGTAAAGGTGCATGCAATCTGATGCAACCAGGATGTATAGCTGTGTATTTGCAAAGTATTTATTTAACAATGTCTTCTTGAACCAACCATGCTTCCATTGTAATGAAGTTTACACCTTCACTATTGCATAAAACATTAAAAAATTCAGTCTACCACCAATAATGGTCAGATTGTTTATTGTGGGTTTCAAGCCTGAATTCCTGATTCTTAAAATTATCACTGCAACTGTACAGTGTGTCATCTACAAGAAAAAAAGCACATTTAATTATTATTCACCTTGATATTATACCATTTTAAATGAAACTGCCAACAGTAAATTGACAACTTACCCCATTCTCCATGCTTGATGTGGAATATTTCAGTGCAAATGCTTTTACTCTTCGAATGTAAATGTTATTGTAGAATTGAATGAGATCGCCCCTCTCCTCCTCTTCCATATCGCTGTTAGCTCCAGCCAGTCGGGTTGGGGTAGGTGGTGCACTACTTGGCTGAGGTACTGGAAGTGTACTGTTGGACCTCATGTTTGGACTAGAGTCTCTACTGTCTACAAGGGGGAAAAAAAGAGTAAACCTTACAATCAAAATTAACTGAAAATTTGTACCTTGCAAATCACGCTGGTTGGGAACAACTAATTACAAGTTCAAGAAGCAAGAGGAGATGTTATATGGATTTGAAATACTTTTGTGTAGGGAGAAAATACTTACGGGAGTACTTCTCTATGTCCAAAGTGTCTGTCCGCTCGGTTTCAAAAGCAGCAATTTGTTTCAATAAAAAAGACTGTACATGATAACATAGGGAAGAAATAAACAAGGATGGAGGAAGAGGCAAAATAACTTTAGCCAAAAAAATTAGAACAAAATATTAGGCTTCATTTTTGCACTACTTTTGGACATCAACTGAATCTGATAATTAGATGCATCAGGGAAGGCAGAGGAAAATGATTAGCTGTAACTGGAGCCAACGCCTATAGCACCTTTGTTAATTAATGTTCTTGGCAGCTGTATTACTCATGTCTTAAAAAAGTTGCACAGATTCTTCTTGATATTACTGTGATATTCATTATCACAGTATTCTTTAGAAAGCATAAATACACGTGTTACATTCTACCCCTGCCCTTTATGGCTAGGTTAATTAAAATGTGGGAAACAAAAATGGACAGGATGAGCTAGTATCTATTGCAGTAGAGCAGTAATATACAGACTCAGTGCCCAACATGGCCTAAAATTGTATATCTAGCCAATGGCGAACACAAGTATTTTTTTAAAGTGGCAAAAATACATTAAATACTGCTTTGTTTTAAGACAAATTTTGTCTGGACCAAATGACAGCTCTCAAGTGCCACAAATAAGTACGTTAAGAGTAAAATAAAACTGAAAATGTGTTTACCATACTACCTATTACTATATGAAGTATTAGGAATACCTACTCCTGTCTCTGTTTGTCTCTGTTGGCGAGCCCTGGCGACCACTACTGTCGCTGCTGCCGGAAGTTCGTCTTCTCCGAGCTTTTAACAGTACACTCCTATAAATCTGCACAGACATAAATAGGTACAGAATACATTGATCTGGCAGAAACAAAATATTAATTGTAACAATTTAAATCACAATTAAAAAATGATAAGTATCTTAATCTTTGAATTACAATAAATGTTAAGGAATACTCTTGCATGTCAAAATAGAGTCAATAAAGAGGGATAAGACCCAATCATGTGAAGGATAATTTCATTCAAACATCCTCCACGTGAAATGGCTAATAACTTACCTCTATTCCTGTTATTCCCAGCATGTCTACTCACACATCTGAAGTGGTTCTTCTAATACCTCTCAGGTTCCTGGTCTAAAATGTTTGATTTTTCTGAAAGTAGAACAACTTTCTCCCATGTCTCATGTATGACCTCTTTATATCAACCCTTTTATAAAAAGGATCAGATAATAGTGCAGGGTAGCATAATTGATATTGATAGCCAGAGCCCATCAGGAAACAAATATAAATATACCTCAAATTAAAGTCAGAGCAGAGAAAAATGGCAAAAAGCAAAACTGAAGTCTCTTTATCTGAATGCAAGCAACATTGTTATCAAGACATGAATTAATGCACAGATAGAAAAAAAATGGGCTTGAACTAATAGCCAATACGTAAATTTGATTGCAAGGTGACCAAGAATGGGAACTATACATCCCAGATTATTTTTCATTTACAAGAGAAGGACACAATGGAAAGCAGGGATAGCCCTGATTAATAAAGTCAAGAGATGGGGTCTTAATTCAGAAAATCAAGAAGCAGAACCAGTTTGAAAGGAGCTAAGATAGAGCCAGAGGCAGTAGGTGGGAGTTGTCCATAACAACAGCCACAGTCATTGCATAAATCAGGAGATTGAAGGCAAGGGTAACAAGTTTAAAACAATAATAATGGAGGACTTTAATCTACATTAAAAACTGGGTAAACCTAACAGCAATAGTGTAGAAGATGAATTCATGGAATGTGTAAGAGACTGTTTTCTAGATTAGTATATTGATGAAGGAATGAGGGAACAAGCTATTTTTAAATTTCATGTGGTTTCCTTACAGACTGAAACAGAAAAATTTATCTTGGAGAATAGGGAAATGACAGAAATTGAACAAAAATTTTGTATGTGTCTTCATGGTAGAATGATGGGGAACAACGTCAAGAGCGATTGAGATGAAAAAAAATTAACAATAAGAACTGAACAAAATTCTCATCATGCTTTTAAAATAAAAATAAAATCATCAGCTCTCGGCATCTTTCAGTTCCATATTTAAATAAAGAACTGGAAAAAATGGAACTGAAAGATGATAAATTCCCCAGGACCTGATGACCTGAAAATAAAAAGATCAGCCACAATATTATTGGCTGGTGGAGCAGATGCTGACAGCTGATGATTTTATTTTTATTTAAAAGCATGATGAAAATTTTGTTTAGGATTTAGTTTACTGTGCTTTCGCTAAACAATATATTAAAATAATATGTTAAAAATGTGAGGGTTTTTGCAGTTATCTTGCAGATGTCAGGTCAGCCACCTGTTTGAACTTGGCCCGTGAATTAAAAGCTGAGAGCAGTCTTCCTGTATTAACATGTAACAGTGCAGGATTCAGTCCAGCACCATTAAGCTATTGATACTTAATAGGATCTGCCAGATCCCTATACCATAACCTACCAGAGCTCTACTTACAGTTTGGGTCTACCTAAATTTTAGCAGGGAATTCTTCTGATATAGTCACAAGAAATACATGGATGTATTTGGAAATGGTTACAAATAAATCACCCCAAAAAAGAGCTGTTTTTTTATTTTATTAGATCTTTCTTTCCCCACTGAACTCAATGGAATTTAAATGGCACTTGCACAAAGGAATAATTTGTTGATAAGAATATTGAGGAATCTTACAATGGATAAGCTCAAAGGATATATTCAAGAACTTATGTTGAATCAGAGCCAGGATATAAGGAGGCACTCAAAGACTAAACAAAAACAGTGCAATCAGATCTTTTCAACAAGTGGGTCATCTCCAGATTTTCTTTCCCTGCAAGGCATCTTTTGCACATTGAATTAAAACACTGAAAATTAACACTTGACTGAGTAGACTTTCTGGGGGGGGGGGGGGGGGGGGGGGGGGGGGGGGGGGGAATAAACAGTAGCAATACAACAGGCATTGGGGGTCTTGCTGTTATTCCTGATACTTGAAAGCAAATCTTTCAACTGGCTGGAGTAAAATTGCCTTTGAGTAGTTCATACCTGACAGTTCTCTTTTATTCCTCCCCTATGGAAGGTTGATCAGTTGATTGTTGGCTGCCGTTCCACAGGCAACATGCATACTCAGTGAAATGGCCAATTACTTGTAGAATTCAAAGTTTAGTTAACCCCAGGGACTTTCACAGCTGAACCTATTCCTGTGCTCATTCAACATCAATAAATGCATTTTTCCACAGAGATCAAAGAGGAATCATGAATTGGAACCCAAAATTATTTTCCCTTCCATCATCTTTGGATACTGAGCCAATATAACTAATGTTGTCCCAGCTGAGATCACTTAACTTGGTACAGACCAGAGACCTGATATACACTACATAGTATATAGGACACTACACGGTACATTTAACCACAGAATCATCATTGTTGCTAATGTTAATACTTAAACAATTATTTTGAGATACAAGCCAGAATTCTGATTTTCTGAGTGACCCATCTGAATATTGTATATGATGGGGGTTCTGTGAACACTGAAAGCAAAGATTTTCACGTGTTTAAAAAAAGATCACAAGTCATCATCTACCAGCAATAAATAAGAAAGTGAAGCTGAGGTTGGAAACCTGGGCAGGTGCACGGCCCCAGCTGGCGCCAGGAATGTAGGCATGTACATGACTGGAGCCAGGGACCACGTATGCAGCCAGGATCGGGAACTGGAAGTTAAAGTGTAGCCAGGAGGGTGGGAGAGAGGGGTGAGAAGCGAGGAGCCCCTGTGACTGTATACCTACCAAGTGCTCTACACATGTGCCCACCAATATGTGAGCATTAATACCCATGCAGCAGAGCCTGGTTCCCTTGCCACTGTTCCCCTTGCCACTAGATCAAGATCTCTTTCAGACAAGCCCATGTCGTAGCTGGTGTGCAACAGCTATCCCACATTAAAGGAACTATTATCTTCATCAACCTGGCTCCAATACTTCCACACCAAAATATGAAATTTGGGATCTGGAACATCAGGACCTTCATAGACAGTCCAGCAATGACAGACCTACATGTTGCTCTGTCATTGTAGCTCAGGAAATCAAACGCATTGACTTTGACCGCTATCACTCCTAACAAAGTCAAACATCATATCCCAACTAAAAATATCAAGACATCAGGAGGAGTCAGTATCCTTGCTGAAGTTCTAAAACTTGGCAGTGAAGAGCTTCAGTCCTCCTCTTCCAGGATGTGGATAATATACCAGGAGACCTCAGAGATCCCATAATCATGACAATCTTGAAGAGGGTTATCACCAGGATCCTTCTCAACCACCTTCTCCCGGTGGCTGAATAATGGCTGCCCAAATCATAGTGTGGATTCCTTCTATCCAGAGGCATAGTGGACATGATTGCCAACTTACAACTCAAGAGAAATGCAACGTACAACACCAGTCACTAGAAAGGCCTTTCTCTACCTCACTAAAGCCTTTGACTTCATCAGCCATGAGAGACTATGGAGCACCCACCTCAAATCTGGCTGCCCACAGAAAATTTCAATCCTTCTTGCTGCAACACTGGACATCCCCTCCAACAAACTTCCCATGGGACTGGAACTAGACTTCAAAACTAATGGGAAAATGCTTAACGCACAGTGACCACACTCCAGAACCAAGGTCACTGGCATCTCAGTAGATGATATCTTTATTAGTCACATGTACATCGAAACGCACAGTGAAATGCACCTTTTGTGTAGAGTGTTCTGGGGGCAGCCTGCAAGTGTCGCCACATTTCCGGCGCCAACATAGCATGCCCACAACTTCCTAACCCCGTACGTCTTTGGAACGTGGAAAGAAACTGGAGCACCCGGAGGAAACCCACGCAGACACGGGGAGAACATGCAATACACGAACCACACTTTTGTTTGCACACACTCTGAGGCAAAGCTCCAAGTTAACTCATTCACTGAAGCACGCAAGAGGTCAGGGCTTGCACTCAACATCTGCAAGACAAAGGTGCTCTGCCAACCGGCTCCCACTGAATAACACCATTCTCCCTGACCCTGGAAACTAGTGCCACTTCCCATATCTCAGGAGCCATTTCTCAGTAATAGTAGACATCAGTTGTGAAATTCAACACCACCCCTAATCTACCAGCAAAGCCTTTGGTCAATTGAGAAATGGTACTTGAAAATCAAGACCTCAGACGTAGCACAAGACTCATGGTCTACCAGGCAGACGTGATCCCTACCTATCAATATGCTTCTGATACCTGGCCTACCTACAGCAGGCACCATATGGCACCGCAAAGATATCACCAACGCAGTCTCCACAATATCTTCCAAATTCACTCGAAGGTTAAATGGACGAATGTCAGTGTCCTCCTCCAGGCCACAATCCCCAGCGCTGAGATCCTTGTTACACCGAATCGGCTGTGTTGGACTGACCACATAGTTCACATGCTCAATACGAGACTACTTAAACAGACACTCTATTGCAAGCTCTGTCATGGGAAGAGTACCACATAGTCAGACGAAAAGATTCAAAAATGTGCTCAAAGGCTTTGAGAAAAAAATGCAACATCCTCACTGACACTTGTGAATCCCAGGTCTAAGAGTGCTCTAAGTGGAGAAGGAGCATTTGTGACGAAACTGTGAACTTCTAATCCACACATCACGAGCATAAGCACTCCATAAGTGAATGAAAGGAGTGCGCCACCTCACAAACTAGCCAATCTGATGAAGGCTCTCTTTCCACAGATGCTGTCTGCCCTGTTTAGTGTTTCCAACACTTTTCCTTTCTGTTACAGATTCCAACTTCATCACATTTTTGACTTACAATTACCCACCCAACCACCCTTTCGAGTACCTTTGCCCCATCTGTGGAAGAATCTACAGTTCCCACTTTGGCTCAGTCACCACAGAACTGCAGTGGAAGCAAATCATTCTCAATCCCAAGGGACTGCCTAAGGATTTAGAAAACCATGGCAGCATAATTTTCAACTAAACCCACTTAGCTTTTAAGGTGTTGAGATACAAAGCCCAATAAAAGGAGTGACAAGGGTGTGAGAGTGCAATATTATATTAATGCCCGTTTTCAAGTGCAAATTAACTTCCAAGACACCAACTACCGATATATTCCTTACTTTATAATTTGAGCTTCAGTAAATCTGTTTTAGTTAGATCTAAAGCACATAATGAACTAACATGGAAAGAATGTCAATGTACTGCCAGCGATTTTTCAAATATTATTTTCCCAGGTGTCAGTCTTTTGTGCTTGTTAGGAGAAATAAAAAGGGCCAAAATAAACCCATTTCCCGAAATGTGAAACATTAAAGCACCACGTGAAGAAAAACAATTCTCCCAAAAGATTAAATTCACAGTGTATGGTATATTGCATAAACCTCATTGTCCTTTAAATAAACATGCAAGAAATTTAACAGGCTTATTTTAAGGTTTTTTAACATGATAAGATCATTAAAATTTTAGCACAACTTATGATTCAAAACTATAAAACCAGTGACTGTTAACCCAAACTGATGAGGATTATAAAATGTGGTTTATAAATCAGTAAAATTACATCTCTGTTAACTTCTCAAATGGTAAGTAAATAGACAACTGGTAAATCATTAACTCCTATGTTAAAATGGCTATGGATTTGCTGAAGGCATCTAAGCAAGAAATTTATATTATGTTAGTTAAGTATATCCAAACCAAGTCTCATGCTGATAACAGCTGATAATCATAAATTAGTATGAACAACAGACAGGGATTTTCAAAGAAAAAAAATCCACATTTGTTTTTTAGTTTCTGTTTCCTCATTTTCTAAATTTTTTTTCTCCTCCTCAGGTTCCAACAGCCTCCTGCACAAACCTGGGGAATTGTAATCAGGCTAATTCACTGTAACCAGGATTAATCGGTGTTTAGAATATAATTCAGCTAAAGATGAAAGATTTCACACCAAACTGCTGCTTTTTCTGTGTTACAAACCAGCAACAAAAGAAACACACTGAGTCATGATTCAGTGTTAAAAACTACTTTATTAATAACTACTTATGATAATAAGAAAAGTAAAAGTAAAAATGTTAGAATGTTAGAAGTAAAAATGTTAAACCTTGAACATTAACCCCAAAAACTAAGCTCGTCGTGTGTGTGTGGCAAAGTCCCAAACTCCAAGTCCAGGAATCTTAAAGTTCAGTTCAGCAAGCCACAAGGTGAAACATGAGCAAAGGCTTCTTCAACAACCACTGTTGTCTGAAGATAAGACGTAGATATAGAGAACATAGAGAGAGTAATTACGAAATCCAAATGTTCCACAATGGAACCCAAACGACACCTCATTGTTTACTCAGTAGTGACTTCCTCACCCCAGAAAGCATCCAAATTGTGGCCGTCCACACAAATATCTGTTTCCTTCTACAGGTCGGCAACAAAGTGAACTCCACCGGATTACTTCCAATTTCCATACGTGGATTGCAGTGACAAACACAGGTATTGTTTCTCATCCATCGATAGAGAAACTAGCAGGTTGGTGTCTCTCTCCCTTTTCTCTCTCTCTCTGACTGACTTCTTCAACAACGTCATTACGTCCTTTATCTTCTGTTGATGTAAGCACGCCGCACACACACACACACCGCTATGTTCTATCTTAAAGGGACATTCACCTAGTCCGTAGCATTCTGAAATTCCACAGAAGTGTGAAATGCAATGGATTAGAGAACATCACTTTGATGTTATTAGTGGCCAAGAAATGGCTGTCAGCAAAAAGAATAATTCAGAGGTCATTCTATCAAATAAGATAAAACATAGAAGAGTATAGCACAGGAACAGGCCCTTCGGCCCATGATGTTGTGCTGAACTAATTAAGCTAATGACACCTAATCCCTTCTGCCTGCACATGGTCCATATCCCTCCATTCTCTGCATATTCACATGCCTATAAGAGCCACTTAAACTCCTCTACTGTATTTGCCTCCACCACCACCCCGGCAGTGCATTCCAGGCACCCACCACTCTCTGTGTCGAAATCTGTCCTACACATCTCCTTTGAACTTTCCCTCCCTCTAGTATTATACATTTTGACCCTGGGAAAAAGATACCAGCTGTCTACTCCATTTATGCCTCTCATCATTTTATAAACTTCTATCAGGTCTCCCCTCAGCCTCTGCTGCTCCAGAGAAAACAACCCTAGTTTGACCAACCTCTCCTAAAAGCACATACCCTCTAATCCAGACAGCATCCTGGAGATCAAATAAATGAATGAATATCCAGAGGAAGAAAATAAATATTTGGGGATTCAGAAAGTACCAGGTCTAAAGATTATCCAAGAGCCAAGAATAATCTGGGTTTGGAAACAAAGATACAGTGGTAAAACCGGTAAACTCGTGAAACTCGGGGGAATGGTCAGGATTAGATGATAATTAATATGAATACAGGAATAAGTCAGTCATATAATTTTGTCATCTGTACATTAATTTGACATTTCTAATAAAGAATATTAAAAAAATACTAAAAAGAAACCAATTCAAAAAATGTTAATGAGGAGAAAAGCAATCTAGAATTCATGAATGACAGATTGTGCCGAACAAACCTGATTTTTTTTTAATATAAATGCTGTAGAATTACTAGATAAGGGTCATGGTGACATTATCCAGGATATTATAGTAGAATTGTTACGATTCTGGTCCAGGTCTCCTCATTTAACATGTACTTGAAAACCTTATTCTTCAACTAAGCTTTCGATCATCTTTCCTGTATCTGCTTTTTTCTGGCTTGGTTTTATATTCTGTTAAGGTAAAGGGCCTTGAGGTATTTTATTCTTAAACACAAGATGAATTCAGTTCCAAAACATGCTATAAATTTGTTAATTTTTGGGTTACCACTGGAAAAAAAAGAGCAGTGCATATCTACTGCTCATTGTATATCTCTACAAAATATATACACATAATGCCTTAGTCAACTAGAAGAGTAACTGCACACTTATATAGCTTTCCTCAAGTATAGCTTCTAATAGATCATAATATGACAGTTAAGCTATTTCAGAATATAACATTTCATTTAAGGCTGGCTTAATTTCTGGCTGAGAAGTGAAAGTTCTGAACTGTGTTGCTGACATTTCTCACAGTAGATAACTGTTGTGAAGAGAAAGCGTAGCATCCGACAGAAACCAGAAAAACCCATGATGCTGGCTCTCCAGTATTCTATGTAGCAGTTTCTTTCTGGAGCCCATCTCTGGAAATTAAAAGGGAAAGTTTTCCACATTGTGTGGTAACAATGCAGGTATGGTGCCTTTTCATTAGGTGCCATTTACTTAAGATTGTTGCAACATGAAGGGCCAAAGTAACCTTGCTAAATTGTTATGGGTAAAAGTCACAGATCAAAAACGACAGAAATGAAATGGAAATTCAGTTTTTACCCTGGTACAGTCTGAAGACAGTTAATAGAATTCTAGTCAATTCAAATATTTCATTAAAAGTTGATTTACTGATAAACATCCTCACTTCAATGGGAAAACAGGTAGTTTTCACACACATTAGGCAGAGATTTCTGTTTCTTTGTGGTTCACAGCTACATTGTAACTGATCCATTACTAAAGCTGTAGATATATGGCCTTCCTGCAGATAAGGAATCAAGCAGACTGTAAATAATCTCTTGTTATTCCCATACAATAATCCTCGATAATGAATGGAGTCATCTTCTCTCCTTAGACAGTCTCTTGGGATTGAGGATGACTTGCACTCCAGTTGTCTGGTTACCGAGGTAGCTGTTGTGGTCACTGTGGGAAAACAGACTCTTCCACAGTTGGGCAAACATGCTGGAAAATGCCTAAAGTTTCATGCTGAGTTGGTGGCATTTACCCTTCTTTCTCCCTATCCCTCTCTCACAAGTGCCAGGAAGTGTCTGACATCCATGTGAACCCATAAATCCTGAGCTTCTTGCCTGCTTCTGAATGATAAAGTTGTTCCAGCATTTTCATGGGTGAAGCTTGTCCTGGCTTGCCATCATGGGGCAGCTTGTCTTGCAAGGCTGTTCAGGATCACTTCAACTTTGACCAGAAAGCTGACACCAGTGGATCTGGATAAAACAAGTCTAAACTTACCTCCGAGGCCAGTAGCAAATGTAACCTGCAAGTTTCAGCTTACAGTATTTTACTAAGTAAGAACTTGTTTCTTCAGCAGTAGGTAATGTGAACATGGTTAGATAAACCATATTCATAGTGTCCCATAAAAAAAAATGAAAATTGAATGTTTACGCTTGTGGCTTGCAAAACCTGCTCCCTTAAGAGGTTTTAAGGTAACTTTTAAATCAGTTACAAGTTCCTTATCAAACATATCCCCATCTCCAGCTTCACAAAACTATCTAAAGGATAAGGAAAAGAATCACTTGATACAAACTAAATCCCACCAGTCAGTCAAAGCTCAATAATCAATTTCAGAAGCTGTGGGGTTGCACATGTTCTGGAAAAGTGGTGAACTTTTATCTGTGGATGTTAACTGCAAACAATAACCAGACGTGAAACAGGATTCATTGTGACCTAAGTGGCTGCAACCTTTCCATATATATTTAAGCTGCAACCGGATCAGAAAATGCTAGAAACACTCAGCAGGTCAGGCAATATCTGTGGAAGAGAAAAAGATTTAATGTTTCAGCTCCGAGATCCTTTATCAGAACTGGGAAAGAAAACTAAGTTTCTCTTTAAGCCACGCACAAAGGAGCTGGCGGGACTCAGCGGGTCAGGCAGTATCTATGGAGGGAAATGAATAGTCGATGTTTTGGGTTGTGACCCTGCTGCTCTCAGGCTCTTCAACCACGTGCTCACCAGACTCGCTATCGGAGCCTTGCGTCCTTCCTGGGCATTTGTCTCTGCCACCATCTTGTGCCACGTGGCTTCCAGCTCCATTTCTAGGCCTCCCAGTTTGGCCCTAGCAAGGATCCCAGGTACTTATGTTTCATTGATTGCTTCTCCCTCTGTTTCTCCATATTCTAAGCACTCCACTCACCGCTAAAGAGTCCTGATGAAGGGTCTCCACCCAAATGTCGACTGTTAATTTCCTTTTGTCGATGCTGCCTGACCCGCTGAGTTCCCCCAGCTCCTTTGTGTGTTGCTCCAGATTTCCAGCACCTGTAGTCTCATGTGTCTCAGTTTCTTTTTAAATTGCACAGAGGGTCACGATGGATAGGAGAAAAGGAATCTCTCTAAAAGGGTCAGGCTAGGGTTATTATGAGAAGAGCTGTTAACTAAATTATGATAGAATAATGAGGGACACTGGAGAAAGAGAAAACATGAAGGAATGTAACATCTGTAAAATGCAGAGCTGTAGAAAATACCCAAGTCATGCCTTGCTGGTGGAGGGAGAAAACAAAAACAGGCCAGCATTATGGATGGATGACCCATGTTTAACCTCCATTTAGTTTTTGCCAGAGAGAGGAAAATATTTAAAGTTATACCATTAAGATCTGGTAAGGTGATCTGGAACCAAAGAATCTGCAAGGGTAAACTTAACACTAACTTCCCCAAATCTTCCTCCCAAGTTAATTTTGTCCACAAATGTGTAAACATTACATTCAATATTTAAAGCTTCAAAATTTATTTTAATATCTTGGAGAACATCCAACCCTCCTGCAAAATCATCTGGTATTAACTGAAATCTGTATTGCCTTGGGCAGCAGCAATGAATGGGTGCCATTTGATCACCTACCAGTTATGCACGTCATGCAAAATTCAGCTCTTTGAAGTTGATGCAATTAAAGATGTCAGAGGGTTGGGGTGTTGGGTGGGTTCACAAAAAGCTGCCATTTCAATACCATTCACTTTGAGCTATGTCTCAAAGTTAGTTTCTATACCACAAATACTAATTTTTCATCCTGAAAACATTCTGCAATGTGACAAAGGTTAATGTGAAATTCTGATGGTGCATCTTCAAAGTTGCCAGCAGAAATGTGGGAGCTTAACAGCTTTACCAAATTAGCAGAAATAATTCATACAGCATTCCCTGCCAAATCACCCACTATGATGATAAAATGTTTCTGAGGAAGTAGACAGAAATCAAATTGAAACACAATAATAGATGGCAATAACTGCCATGTCATGATTAAGATAATAGACATAGAAGTACCAGCATGTGAAAGACTGCTCCCAACAGTATCAAAAAAATGAAATATAAAAATACCCAGGTACATAGTGTACAGGGGAGCTCAGTGCAATACAATGTTCTGCAGAGGGTTTAATAAAAAATTATTTTTGTATGCATTTAATTATTGACCTTAACTCTTTGTTGGTAGTGACAGATTTCTGCACATCAGATCAAATTTACATTTTGGTCCAGCTAATATTTGCTTCCACAAAGAGACAAAGGCAGAGATCTAAAAGTCCTTGTGTGCAGTATTTTGATTGATGTCACTACATGGATGGGTTTCATCTGGCAGTACATAGAAAGCATTTGACACTTTTGTGAGCCATGTGTCCATCATCACTGTATGGAGCAATAATTCAACAGCAAAAAGCTGAAGTACATAAGAATTAGAAATGAATAGGCCCCTCGTGCTCGCTCTCCTATTCAATAAGATCATGCTCACTTCTGACCTCAGGTGCCACTTTCCCGCACTAACCTCATCTCTTTGAATTTTTAAGAACACAAGATCTACTCATGAAAATGTTTGCTGTCACTGAATTTGAATGGATTATTTAACAAAAGCTGAAAAAAAATGTAAAACTCAATTACAAACATTAAATGGAGGCAGAATACATTAATAGATCCATGTAGATTGAAACCATGTTCCCCTATGCAGTACACCTTCAGTTTAATAAACTGACAACTTTATCTGCATTTACTTAAATAATGATTCCCAGAAGGTGGTCTGCAATTGGATACCGGGTGAAACTAATCCAGATTAAGATTTTCCCACAAAAATAAATAAACCCTTAAACACAATGGTTTGGGTGTCACCAATGGCTCAATGTCTCTTAAGGCCATCTACACTGCAGACACTGTACTCAGAGCATCTGAGACACAGAATCAACATACACATTTTTAAGAAGTCCTTCCATTATTACCAACTTATTTGTTAGGATTTTTATATCAAGGGTTATAGGGTTAATGCAGGAAAATGGCACAGAGGTAAAAGATCAGATGTGATCTTCATGGATGCAGAGCAGGCAAAAGGGGCAAATGGTTAACTCCTGCTTCTATTTCTTATAAGCATTGCTGTCTTTAAGTGTGAAATATTTGTTTGAGCTGTGCAGCAAGGGGTATAAATAAATGAAGTATATCCATTCTCTGCAGCAGTTCATGACATACTTCTTCACAGACCGTGATTAAAAATGTCAATAATTCTTGTGAAACTTTAATGTCAGTATTTCCTGCAAATTTTCCTGTGGTTCTAAAAGCTTTAGATGGAGGATGCAGGGGTCTCTCTCTCTTTAATCTTAACTATTTCTGATTGTTTCAGGGTTCATAGCTATCATCAGCTTTGTAAAATCAATTAACTGTTCCACTGACATTAAAGCAAAAAATCATATATACTGTTCATTACATTTTTTAAATCATTTTAGTCATTAAAATTGCTAAAATTTAACTTTTAAATCCCAATTTGATGCTGGCCACACCTTTCAAATTGGTGACATTTTGAATAATACACACACGATAAATGCAGTAACTGTACATATTAAAATATTGAAAGTAACTGATAATGCAGACTAATAATAGACTATACTCCCTTGAGTGCTACACCCCAATAATTTCAGAGGAGGCTGTACTGATTACTCAGTACAAATGTCTTATTTAGTTTACGTTTGTATTAAGACTTCTAAAATGAATGTCCCTTATTTATGGTCATACAAGGGTTTCGTCAAACCAACGACACATAATCATTAAACTAACTATTTGACGCATAATCATGTTTTAATCTGGTATCAATGTGGTGTTCAATGGATAAATAATTTCATTCTTTTTTTTTAAGATTTACTAAATGTCACTGGGCAGGAGATCACAATTGCAAACAGTGATCCAGCTTACACCCACATACAAGTGTTGGGACACCGGACAGACAACTTATGAACATGGTCTCAAGTTTAGAAAAAGACTTGGATGTTGTTGTTACTGGGATATTTTTTGTATGTAGAACTATAGCTTCTGGGATAAATAGTAGTTTATGATGGAATTGTTTGTGATTTTTTAGACA